>NC_086242.1:38109000-38433500 GCF_036321145.2 Pelmatolapia mariae | reverse complement strand
AGTTACTACAGTGCAAATGAGCAGTGTCTATACATTAGGTTAACGGAATAAAGATACGCATCATTCCTGTCTGATCACAGTATATGAGCTGCGGAAACCAATGTCATTTAAGGTAATAAGCTTTTGAGAAATCAGCAGTAACCTATCTTTGCCGAATCCTATAATCTGATCTCGGCTTCCTGTGCTGTGCTACGTCTCAGAGCTGCTCTCAAGCTTCAGTGTCAGTGTTTCCCAAATGAATCGATTTTGAGTTTGATGCTTGTTGTGGCTTAAAATGATACATTTTAAGTAACTTTTGAAACAAAATAAAGCCATGTTTGGATACATTACGTGTTCTTCGCCGGTTTGTTTGTATGAGTTTTAATAGTAAAATAAAAAAGCATAGTTACGTTCAGTACTACCGCAGGTGTGGACTAAGATGGTGATATTGTCTCCACAGCAGAATGTCTTTTTTGACATGTAATTCCTGTACATAGATGGCAGGATCCCTGTTGTGTATTCACAGAAATCTTTTTCATCCTGGTTATTAAAGAAGAGCCGATGTCTGCTCTTCAGTGGCACCAACCTCAGTTTCAGCTTGTTTACTTTGTCACCAGATGCATTCACTCACAGGCTCAGTTTTTATTTTCTCCCTCTGTAACAGCCAGAGTGGAGTTTTTTTGTTGTTTTTTTAAATGCACTGTGGCAAGCTTTGCTTTGTGGATCAACAGGAGAGTTGCTTGCTGTATTGCATCACAGTTGAATTGTAACTTTTGCCTCTGGGGCAAAGTTGCGAATTGTAAAGTCAATGTGTTCATGTTGCACACAAGTGACTTGGCTTAAAGCCTGGATGATTAAGTGAAACGAATGAAGTTAATCTAGCCCAAACAAAACTGAACCTATACACAGATAGTATATTAAAATTTTATTGAAAGGGGGAAATAACTTTCCAGCACTGGGTTTCATAAACCAATTGCTTATCCTTGCTTTCCATAAAGACACTGCTTGGCTGTGGCCATCTGCTCAGCAGTGATGCTACTCTGCTGCACTGCTGAGATACAAACTGTAAAGGCATCATTTGTTTAAAAAAAAACCCTTATAAGTAAGTATTTTAAAAATATACTTAAAACTACTGTGGTGGGAAGCTACAGTTTTATACCAGAGATACATTATATACTTCCTTTGCTTTAAACTTCATCAAATGTGATCAGTGGTGAAGTGGCCAGCTTGGTGAGGATTCCCAATGGGCTGTTTAAAAAAGAAAATCACGAGATTAGTTAGTCAGCTCTAAGAGTGAGCCTCTGGATGACAACAGATTCATCAGACAGATGCTACCAGCTCAAGAAATCCTTCATCCCAAATCATTGAGGCTGGTTCTGCTCAAATAGCGTATCTTTGGTGATTTCAGCATACATACTTTTGGGACACAACAAAGGCTGACAGATGATGTAGTATAGCCTCGTCATGTTGTCAAACTATTACCGTGAAAAATCCCAGTTAAATAAAATAGCCTGTTATTTGTGCTGTGAAAAGAAGAAATCTTATCAGGAAAAGAATATGGAATCCAATCAGGTTTTCTTATAAATAAACTAAATGTGTTGCTTTTATGAATACAACTATAGTAAAAAATGTGAAATAGCTGCTCTGACTATCTGTAATCAGATCTGCTGCCACGGTCACTGGTGATCTCCAGTTGTACACAAAGATAATATTGCAATGATTGATGTCAACATATTGATTGTTTTTTGTTTTTTTTTTCAAGCTTAGGCAGCATCTCAGCCCCCCACTTATTCTTTTGCCCCTAAGTTAGAGGCAGAAACAAACAGAGTGACCCACATTAGGCTGTTTTTGCTTTTTTTTAGGCTGCGACTCCCCTCCTCCCTGCTTTTTGTGTGCTACTGTGGCCTTATTTCCCTCTGCTTATTGTTTTAGTAAGAGGGCCCAACTTCCTGCAGACCTGCCTCAACCTCCTTTTACAGTTGGCCGTACCTTCTCGCTCTCCCTGTATGTCTGCTATCCATGTCTAATATCATACATAAAGTCCATGTTTGGGTAATTGTATCAGTTTGTGTTTTTAATTATATTTTCATTAATTTATACATCAGAGAAAATAACATCATGCACAATTTATTTCCTCTTGGAGAATGCTCACTCTTATTTTTAAAAGTTTAGTTGTTGGTAACCAGCCAATCCTAAGCGTAGTATATCCTAGCTCATTGGCCACTGTGTTATTGTGGCAATCCTTGATATCATCCACCTGCATCCTTCAAAAGGGGTCTTTTGAGTATTTGAATGTAGTCAAACTTATCTTCTGTTCTTGAGCTGAAATCTTCAGAACCAATCAGCTGGTGAGGAACTTTTTCTTAACTGTTTAAATCTCTCCTGTAAGAAGTCACTGTCTCAGCCCAGGCCCACAGCCCATACCACACCACTCAGCCTCAGGGGTATAAATACAACCTGGCTGTCATACAGGCCCTAAAATAGTTTGTGCATTCTAACACCAGATGCATTTTGGGTCAGCAGCATTGTGGAGTTAAAGTGACCAGCCTGAAAAGCTAACTTTGGAGTGAGAGCTGTCACGTGTAGATTTAGATATGAGGTCATGGCTTGCACATCTCTCTTCTGTCTCTCAATGTAAGAAAGGTATGCGCTCTTGGTGGAGGGGAAGCAGCTGGTGGTTTCAGACCCCTGTAGCCTAAATCTTCCAGGTTATGAAAGACACTTTCATAACCTTTCACAACCATTCCTGTTTTCAGGAATGGATCTAAAATGTTTTCATTACCAGTTCAACTGTTTATGTTAAGCTTGTTCAACTATAAAAAGAATAAACATATCTGATGTGATTTTCAACTTTCATCTTATGGCAACATTTATGGCAGGTTGTAGTGACAGCGCTGATATGCATGAGAATCTCATTTTGTAGCAAAAAATAACTGAAGTGAGATAGTGAAGATATTTTTATCTTATTGGATACAAGAGATACTGACAAAGTTAACTGTGAGAACATGATTTGCGGTTGAAATAAGGTGATAAATTTGAAATATATGTTATTAAAATACTCAGCATTGCAAAATGTTAAAAATCTCAATAATAATCTATCATTGTGATAGTGTCATATTGTGAGATGTCTGGTGATTTCCTCCCTTACCAGCCAGTTTGGGATGCTGTATGATCGATCCCTGGGGAGATTTACTTCTCCAATGGGCCATTCTATACCCATTTATGACTCTTAATATTGTGTTTGCACAGTAACCTCCCATGCTACTAGCTTGGAAGCTGCCCAGTGCAGGTTTAAATATCAGTGAAGCACAGGGGCTTACAGGACAGCCGTGAGGTGGGAGTGTCTTTGGGCTGCTGCTGCAGGCCACAATGGGATTTAAACTGCTAAAACTCCCCTCTGGCCTGGACCATCTGTCTGCACCAGAGCAGCCTGAGAGCAGTCAGGACAACGACTGCATCATAACGGCCAGCATGACAAGTATGCTAATGACAGAGGCTAACAACAGTAATGGACGCTCCTGTTGACTCACGTTAACAATAGTGTGCATGGGTAATGGACAGATTATATGGCACAGACACTTATAATGGCTAATGACTGTTAACATCTCTGCAGTTTTTGTATTGTAATAATAATGTTGATCTCATTTTCAAATAGAATTTTTAACTCCTTTTTCTTTCCGAGCTTTTGTCCGTTTGGACAGTGACTCCACTGTCATGCTAGCTTTTGCTACAGATCTGAGTCTTTCTGAATGTGGATTTCTTTCTTTCACGCATCATTACTTCCTTCTCCTCTCTTCTAGCCTCAGTCTCTTTTACTTTGCTGTCCCCCGTTTGTTGCCTCGTGTTCTGTCAGCATGGCCGGCCTGTCGTTAAGCTTTTTAGAGTAATCTGTTTGGACACTTCCTCCAGGCTACACTGAGCACATCTCTGTAATATAACACACAGCCAGGCCTAAGCAGTGCCTCCTCTACTCCCCTACACACACTCAGGCTATTGACTCCACTCTGCTTTCTTCAGTGTTTGACCAACAGCATCCTCTTATTATAAAACTTGTCACTAAAGGTGGACTTTTTAATGACTGTGGATGTTTTTGCCTCACTTGACATGGAGACAAAAGTTTTCTCCTGACTGAGTTCTGATGTTCCCCAAAAGAACAACAAACACTTGTATGAATGTGTGTGTAAATGGGTGAATGAGACATGTTGTATAAAGTGCTTTAAATGCTTGAGTAGAAAAGTACGATATCACAACCAGTTCATTTACCATTCTGATGGCACCTCCTTCATTTATTGTCATATGCTTTCACCAAACTCGCTCAAGCTGGCGGAGGCTCTGCCTTTGGTTAAAAAGATCTATCCAGAAAAACCAAAAACCATTGAAGGTGTTGTTTGGTAAACCTGTGGAATACTTAACATCAAGCTTTCAGGTAGACTTTTGAAGTGTTTCTCCTCAATCAGATTAGATCCCACTCAGCAGTTTACAAGTGATTTAACTATATTTATATTTTTGGGCCAACATATTATGTCAGACTCTCGTATAGATTTCCTGGAATAATAATCTGTTTAATTTTGCTTCACTTAACCAAGTAGCATGAAGATAAACAAATGAAATGATAAAATGAATTCTATGGCATTGTGAACTATGAAATAATTGTCACCTCTCGACTCCACGCGTGCCACATAGTTGTGTGGGATGTTCAGTGTTGAAGGAGATCCTAGATCTTGCTCACAGATATTTGATTTAACTTTTAAAAAATGCTGCTGTGTCTTTTTCTTAGTCCTTTAGATTTTAGATTGTTAGTTTTACAGGGAATTTATAATTCTGTGTTAAACTTTGATATAGTCACATCATAACCACAGACCATTCTGAAATCCTACAATGTGAGGTGCATTTCCCTAGAAATGTAACTGCATGTTGCATTGGACTGCACAGATATAAATGCTGGCAATGGCATGGGCCATGTGTGTATGCTGTACATAGATTCAGCCTACAACGTAGGTATAAATGACACTTTACTGTTTGGAGCAGCGCTGCGTTGATAAAAGGGAAGCAAAGAGTCAGGAGATATGGGGCCCCATCCTGGATGAGAGGCTGCTAATCAAAGTTAAGAGTCAGGGGGTGGGGTGCGGTAATGATCGATCGCCTGCTTGTGGGAGTCAGCGGGGCCTGCCACCAAAGTGAGCAGTTGCTCTTGAAAGGCCTGAACAACCATCTCATAGCCCCTCCCTTGAAGTGACCTCTAACCCCAAGCGCCATATGTTCTCTCTCAACATGACCTGAAAGAGACAAAAGAGGCAGTGAAAGCCGAAAAGATTGTTTCTTGTAGATTTCTGCAACAGTTGTAGTTGGACATGACCATGATGAGTCAGCTCCACTGACTTTGTTTTCTGTTGCTGATTTTGTATAGAGGCTTGAGGTTTTGTTCTTTGATTGCAGCTGTTCAGAGCGGCTGCATTTAATTATGGAATAAACATGCACGAGACTGAAGAGTTAAAAGGGAAGCTGCAGAGAGAGACTGCAATGGTTGTTGGCAGAAGCACCCATGCATTTACAATTTACGTGTGAAATAAATGGAAATTCTCTATGTTCTCCGATAGAACTCAGCATCCTCTTCCTGTATTTACTGTTGTTACTACCTCCCCAGACACTTCGGGCCAATGAGCAGGCTGAACATTCTCACGTGGTTTCTAGCGACGCATTTTGGTTCGCTTGGAGTTCACTTGGGTTTTTCTCTGTGTGGAAACAAACCAAAACCATGGGAAAAAGCTACAAGTTTACAAGTTTACTCATCAACTGATTCACATATATGTGTGTGTGTGTGTGTGTGTGTGTGTGTGTGTGTGTGTGTGTGTGTGTGTGTGTGTGTGTGTGTGTGTGTGTGTGTGTGTGTGTGTGTATCTGTGTTTGTGTGTGTCATCCTATCACTTTTGACAGAAAAATAAGTTAGCAATGAAAAAAAATCAATAGCCACAATTTAAACAGAAGCTACTGGGAGGAGCTAACTAAAAAAAGGCTGAACAGAGTACACTGAAAGCTAAGCTTTGACTAATGAGTCCAAATTAGTTTTCATTGATTTTAAATATAATGCTCCAGCATAATACAGCCAGGGGACATATACAGGCAGTATTGGCTCTGATAAACTTGATCATGGTAACTGCAGAGTGTGGTGTTATGGCAGAGTGCCTGTAAATCTCCTTACATAACTGAGATAGACTGCCCAGTGGTAGCTAAGACCCCTTATGACGGATTAGAGCTGCTGCTGACATCACCTCACTGTAGCTGTTTTGTTCATGGATACCAGAAAATGTTGGAAGAATTTATACAAACACCATAAAGCCTGTCATATGAGACAGTCGGAATGTGTAATGAGCTCACTTTACCTTTATGAAGTCACAGTGCTCACAGAGACCTTTTTAAAATGCTTTTTAGATAGTAAGTTGTCACTTTTGATTGCTTCTGCTCTTATAGAATTATATAATCCTTTCTCAGAAACAAAAACCAGGTTAAAAAAAATCAGGTAATTCTTTGTTTTTACATTCATCAGGTTCCAATCAGCCCAAATAGCAAAGAGAAATTAAAAGTGCACACCATGAAAGAGTTTGGGTCAAGAGATCCTTGACCCAAAGAGGTGGTTAAGAGAGTTTTCTAGGGTGAAAACTGCATCCTCTCATTTGTCAATCCACAGTGTGTGTGTGTGTGTGTGTGTGTGTGTGTGTGTGTGTGTGTGTGTGTGTGTGTGTGTGTGTGTCCTGATCCTTTTACTAGCCGAATTGGACTTTGATTTTTCAGAGAATGAGCTCCAACTCATCTACTGACCTCTGGTCTGTGTGGTAAGGCTGAATAAACAAAAGCATGACCTCTCTCAGATAAGCAGTTCATGTCATATTCTCTCTCTGTCTATCTTTTCTGTTGTGAAATTTGATCTACCATAACTGGTACCAGTTTGAAATCATTCTTTGACCTTGATATTGTCTGATGTAAAACTACAGCTTCTATCAGCTGTCTCTATTAATCTTAGGATGTTAAATACAGATGATTGGTAAACCCCACTAATCCCACATTGTTAGCATAAGTACCTTGATGGATTGTCCTATTATGTCACAGCCCACATAAATTCCCCAACAGCCAAAATCTCCTCCATCATCACATCATTACCTCGTAGTTAACTGTGTTTCAATCTGTGTGATTGAGCTCGAGCCACATTCAGTCACATACAAATAAAGCCCTCTCTCCTACCCTTAAAGCAACACCAGGTTATGTAATTAGGGTGTTGGTGTACTTGTCAAGGCAGATTAGAGCAACTCAGCTGCTATTTCTGAAAGACTGGCTTGGATTGTTTAGTGCAGCAGTGAAACGTGACAAAACGGTCAAATCTGATAGGTACACAGTCTGATCGGGAGAGAAGCTGATGAACAGGTATTTAAAAAAAATAAAAAAATAAATAGTGAGAAAATTGAAGAAAATCACTCCAGTCTGTGACTACTGTCACAGAAAGAGATGAAACCACTAAAAACTGTAACCTAAAAAATGTTTTTGCCTGTTTTATTTCATTTTTAGTTCATTGTTCCAGAAGCTACAGACCCAGATACAAGTAATCATAGTAAAGCGCTTAGCAGCTAAAGAGCTAAATATTTCGCTCAAGACGTGGTGGATTGCAAAGATCAGAATGAATAATATAAACTTCACTCAAGTGTTTCCATAAAGCAATTTGTTGTATAACCTTCGACTCTCAATGGCTCCAATTAGATCACCCAGACGACATCACAGTTATATCAGGGCTATTTTTTAAGACTTCAAAAACTTGGGCTCACGCACAAAATCAACTGTCTTGTCTTGTTTTGTTTTTTATATTTAGTTTTCTTCTTCAGTTTTAGATTGATATAACTTGGTGCTATGGATAACACAGGTGGACGTTCTAAATGTGTTTGTTTGCTTTGTCTAAGCTTGCATCTGTGGCACGGAAAGCAGAATATTATGTTGAATCCCTTGTGTACAGATGTTTTTCAGTCATTTCTAAGAGTTTCAACCAGAATGCATATTTGCATTGGGCGCTCCAGTGAACTGTGTCTCTATGCTCCAGTGTAGTTCGAAGGTTAGTGTCAAGGCAGCACAAAGATAGACTTTACCCACTGAGAGCACACACACACACACTCTCTCACACACCAGCTGTTTTTCACCGGTCTTTTGAACAAACATGTCTTTGTCTGTGTCTGTTGTTATCATGGCTCCATTTTTTCTATAATGTATTTTCCAGGTAAAGCCTCATTAAGCCTCAGGACGCTCACAGTACTCTAGGTTTTAACGGAGCCATTGTGTCATTGTGCTTTGACGGCTCAGATGGAATTTTCAATTCAATTTTATTTATACAGCACCAAATCACAACAACAGTGGCCTCAAGGGGCTTTATATTGTAAGGTAGACCCTACAATAATACATACAGAGAAAAACCCAACAATCATATGACCCCCTATGAGCAAACACTTTGGTGACAGTGGGAAGGAAAAACTCCCTTTTAACAGGAAGAAACCTTCAGCAGAACTAGACAATTTCTTTGGGATGTTGGCGCTGTCACTAAGACCAACATTCCACATAATAGGGCTTTGTTGTGCATGACTAATATGATTGTGGTTCATCTTAAAGATATATGGTTAAACAAATTCCAGATGCTTATGCCTAACTGGGAGAAGCTTTAGATACAGCAGGCTGCACACTGTTGGAAAAATTGCGCTACATCAATATCTATCACAAAGAGACCCAAACCAACAATATCTTAATCTGTCTCTCGGGACTATCCGATTTATGTTTCGTATTTTCGGGTCAGAGCACCACACCCATTGGTTCTGCTCCCAAGTATGTATCTTTAAAATTGTTTTTATATATGCATTTTTTAAAAAACGTAGTAATTTCTTAGCAAGCTAAGACACAACCTCGTTTACTCCTTTCTTGAGAAGTAGTTTTATTGGTGGATTAAAATTAGTTTAGACTAATTAAAGCAATAAAGAAACTAGACACCAGGATGCTCTAGGCTGCAGGTCGATGATCGATTTTGTAATCGTATCACCAGACCTGCGACCATATGTTCTGGACACTCGGGTAAAGAGAGGGGCTGAGCTGTCAACTGATCACCACCTGGTGGTGAGTTGGATCAGGTGGCGGGGGAGGACACTGGACAGACCCGGTGCACCTAAATGCGTAGTGTGCTGGGAACGCCTAGCAGAGGCCCCAGTCCGTGAGATCTTCAACGCACACCTCCGGCAGAGCTTCAACAGCATTCCGAGGGAGACTGGGGACATTGAGTCCGAATGGACCATGTTCAGCATATCTTTTGCCGAAGCTGCTGCATTGAGCTGCGGCCGCAAGGTGGTTGGTGCCTGTCGTGGTGGTAACCCCTGAACCAAATGGTGGACACCAGAGGTGAAGGGAGCCACCAGGCTGAAGAAGGAGTCCTATTGGGCTTGGTTAGCCTGTGGGACTTCTGACAGGCAGCTGATAGGTACCGACAGGCCAAGCGGAATGTGGCTCGGGCAGTGGCTGAAGCAAAAACTCGGGTGTGGGAGGAGTTCGGTGAGGCCATGGAAAAAGACTTTCGGACTTCCTCGAAGAGATTCTGGCTAACCGTCAGGCGCCTCAGGAGGGGAAAGCGGTGCTCTACCTGCACTGTATATAGTGCTGGTGGAGCGCTGCTGACGTCGACTGAGAAAATTGTCGGGCGGTGGAAGGAATACTTTGAGGACCTCCTTAATCCCACTGACACGTCTTCCGAGGAGGAAGCAGAGTCTGGGGATGAGGGGGATGATCCGCCAATTTCCGGGGGCGAGGTCACTGAGGCAGTTAAACAACTCCTTGGTGGCAGAGCCCCTGGTGTTGATGAGGTCCGCCCCGAGTTCCTGAAGGCTCTGGATGTTGTAGGGCTGTCCTGGCTGACACGCCTCTACAATGTTGCGTGGAGATCAGGGGCAGTACCCCTGGACTGGCAGACCGGGGTGGTGGTCCCCATCTTTCAGAAGGGGGACCAGAGGGTGTGTTCCAACTACAGGGGGATCACACTCCTCAGCCTCCCTGGGAAGGTCTATGCCAGGGTGCTGGAAAGGAGAGTTCGTCCGCTAGTCGAACCTCAGATACAGGAGGAACAATGCGGTTTTCGTCCTGGTCGCGGAACACTGGCCCAGCTCGTTATCCTCTCAAGGATACTTGAGGGTGCATGGGAGTTTGCCCAACCAGTCTACATGTGTTTTGTGGACTTGGAGAAGGCATTCGACCGTGTCCCTCGGGGTGTCCTGTGGGAGGTGTTGCGGGAGTATGGGGTGTCTGGCCCATTACTACGGGCCATTCGATCCCTATACAACCGTTGCAAGAGCTTGGTTCGCATTGCCGGCAATAAGTCGGACTCGTTCCCGGTGGGTGATGGGCTCCACCAGGGCTGCCCTTTGTCACCGAGTCTGTTCATAATTTTTATGGACAGGATTTCTAGGCGCAGCCAAGTGGCGGAGGGCTTTCACTTCGGTGGCCTCAGAATCTCATCTCTGCTTTTCGCAGATGATGTGGTTCTGTTGGCTTCATCAGGTGATGGCCTCCAGCTCGCACTGGAACGGTTTGCAGCCGAGTGTGAAGCAGCGGGAATGAGGATCAACACCTCCAAATCTGAGGCCATGGTTCTCAGCCGGAAAAGGGTGGAGTGCCCACTCCGGGTCGGGGATGAGTTCCTGCCCCAAGTGGAGGAGTTCAAGTATATCGGGGTCTTGTTCGCGAGTGATGGGAGAAGGGAGCCGGAGATTGACAGACGGATTGTTGCTGCGGCTGCAGTGATGCGGACGCTGTACCGGTCCGTCGTGGTGAAGAGAGAGCTGAGTGTAAAAGTGAAGCTCTCAATTTACCAGTCGATCTACGTCCCGACCCTCACCTATGGCCACGAGCTGTGGGTAGTGACCGAAAGAACGAGATCGCGGATACAAGCGGTGGAAATGAACTTCCTCCGAAGGGTGGCTGGCCTCTCCCTTAGAGATAAGGTGAGAAGTTCAGCCATCCGGGAGGGGCTCAGAGTAGAGCCGCTGCTCCTCCACATTGAAAGGAGCCAGCTGAGGTGGTACGGGCATCTGACAAGGAAGCCTCCTGGGCGCCTCCTAGGTGAGGTGTTCCGGGCATGTCCCACCGGGAGGAAGCCCCAGGGCAGACCCAGGACACGCTGGAGGGATTATATCTCTCGGCTGGCCTGGGAACGCCTTGGTGTTCCCCCGGATAAGCTAGACGAGGTGGCTGGGGAGAGGGAGGTCTGGGCTTCTCTGCTTAGGCTGCTGCCCCCGCGACCCGCCCCCGGATAAAGCGGAAGAAGATGGATGGATGGATGGATGGAAACTAGACTGTTTCTTTAGTGCTTTATTTGCAACTGAGAATGAGCTTCTGAAAGTTGTTTTTGATTATAGTTGCACTTCTATCAATGGGAGTTGGCATGTACTTCAGATCTTTTACATAAACATAAACATACATAAACTTACTGCTGACATGAGGGTTCATCTAGTTTGTCTACTATTGCTTTGAAATGTCTTGTAATTTAGAACTCAGAAAGCAAAAATGAAAGTGGATAAAAACGATCCATTATTAATAGCAATATATTTATTAAAGAAGAGGCAAATTAGTGAGTATGAAAATCAAACTTTGAAAAGTTAGTCTGTATTGCCCTCATTCTTTTCATCACTCTGCTGTGCTATGTGCACATCTCCCATACTTCACCGTCACACGGCTCGTCTTTTCTCAGTATCGCCATGAGGCTGGCTGTAACTCCATCAGACATCTGTAGCTTTGGATCACTGCTTGTTTTTGTGTGATGCTTCATCTTGTTTATTAAGTCAGACAGTGCAGAATGTTGCTTTTGTCACATTTACCAAAAAAGATTGTGTTTACATCCTTATATATCCTTATCCTTATTATATTTACTAATTAATTATGCATTAGCGGGTTCCATTATCTGTGATGTCAGCTATTGTTGTGTTCTGTAGATGTCCAGCTTTTAGTATTAAACAAAAACTCATAGAGTTCTTGGACAGGAGCTTAACACAAAAAAAGAGTGCAATCACATTACTAGAGAAAATTACAAACAGTTCTTATCCAGGTACACTGTGCACAAAAAAGTGATTTAAAAAAAGCAAAATGGAAGTGACTGAAAATAAATGAAATAAAAATAACTACTCAATGAATGAAAATAGAGGTTGATTACAAAAATGTGAAATTAAGAAATAGTGTAGAAGGGCACTACTACTACTCTGTTTACCATTACATTACAATTAGTTTATTATTTATTTTTGTTATAAATAAAGATTTTTACGGACGTTTAATTAAATATGCTACTTTCTTAAATATTATCAGATACACTTGTAAAATGAAAAAGGAGAACTGTGTTAAGTAATGTTTATATTGATGTAAATAATGCTCCAGTTGAAGTAAGTAACACAACAGTCACTGCATGTTGTACCTTCACCTAGCTTTGCGACTGTGGCTGAACATTACAATTGAGAGAGAAACCCAAAAGTTGGATGATCCCCTATAAGCCAGAATTTGGCATTTGTGGGAAGGAATAACTCCCTTTTCATAGGAAGGCAAAACCAGGTTTAGGGAGGGATAGCCATTTGCCATGGCTGGTTAGAGGTGAGGAAGGAGAAAAGACAGAAAAGTAGAGAGACCGTGGACAGCAGACAAAAGTTTATGACATAAATTGTTTGTTTGTTGATTTATTTTGATCATGTAAACAATATACAAAGTTCACTTAGCAAAGAAAAGAAGGAAAAAATGTTAGACAAAATGAAGCTAGTACATTTCAGATCACCTGTTCTGATTCAGTTACATATCAAAAAGGAGTAGGAAGAAGTACACACTTATTTAACCCCTTTGCCATAAGCTATCGGTCAGTATTTAATCAGCTTCCTTATTGAGATAATCTGCAGTAATAATAACAAACATATTTCTAAAGTAATATATACACCACATCATGTGATGTGGTAACTTTGTCTCCACACCAATACCTCTCATTTTGAAACGTTAATTGTACAATAACATTTACAGTAACATTTCCTAAACAGAGACATTCATGAAAATCATATCTTTATAACTCTTTTTGAACTGCTTTATGTTTGGACGTTGCTTTAACTCCATACCCAAACTGTTCCACAGCTTCACTCACACAGAAACATAAAAGCTTTTTCTGGTAGTATGCACACTGACACCTTTGAATGATCCCTATTACCTGCTTTGTGGATGATTCGAACTGCTTTTTTTTGATAGAGTAAAAGTGAATGTAATGTACTTTTACAGTTATAGCCCCAGGCCTCTGCACAATACCTTAAGTAAGGTGAAACATCAAAAACCCATACAGAATAAAAAGAGGGAAGTGCATCAAGGAAAATCCTTCAGCAGGGTCACCTGGTCCCAGCATAACTAGCTTTACAGCCTAATCTTAAAAATAGAGAGGTTTTCTATCTCCTTCTCTTGTGCCTAGTTCCAGAAGTGCGGGACCTTAAAGCTGAAGGCTTTTCCCCCCATTCTGGATCACAGGTAACCCTGCTTCATGATCATTCACAGCTTTGAATGTGAGGATAAGGATGCTATATTCAATTGTGGACTTCCCAGGGAACCAATGAAGAGTACCAACTAATATGGGAGATCATAACAAAGAGCAAAGTTCCCAGAGAAAAGGGAAGTTTGGACCAATCAAGCAACTCATTCACAAACTGGATTTGCTGGGGATCAGCACCTCCCTGTGTAACTGGCTGCTGGATTTCCAGGCAACACTCCCAGCACAAGAACACTGAATACGGGGTTCTCCAAGGATGTGTGTTGAGCCACCTTCTCTTCACTCTGCTGACCCACGACTGCACTCCATCATACAGCTCCAACCTCTTCATCAAATTTGCAGACGATACAACTGTGATAGGCAACAATGATGAGACCTACTACAGGAGTGAAGTTAACCATCTGGCCGAATGGTGCAGCAACAACATCCTGTCCCTGAATGTGGAGAAGACTCAGGAGATCATCATAGACTTCAGGACAACTCACACCCTGCACAACCCACTAACCATCAACGGTGCTGCTGTGGAGACTCTACTTCCTCTGCAAACTGAGGAGAGCAAGAGCCTCAACCCCCATTATGAGCACCTTCTACAGAGGCACCATTGAGAGCATCCTCACCAGCTGCATCACTGTGAGGTATGGCTCCTACAAATAACTCTATATACCACAGAGTTGAAAAGGAGTTTAAAAGGAGTAGAATGAAGTTTACACTTATTTACTTTAAGCCCTGTTGTTTTATGATATTTTAAATATCATTATGAATGCACAGCGACTGCATGGATACCTCTGAGCTGCTGTTTCTCTGGGAACTCCCTCCCCCCTCAGTAACATCACTGTCACCACATCCCTGTGGGTACAGCTGCCATGCTAACAGCTGACTAATGACACACATGTACACAAAGAAATGCACAGTTACAAAGTCGGCTCTCTACCTCGTAGTTTTCATAATAGTCGTCCTATGAGATGTAACAGGGCGGCCAGAGCAGTCACTCTTCAGACTGACTACTGATTGAAGGAGCTTTGCTTCTTACCTCATATATATTGATGTATACATCCAATGGTTTTGTAAACTTTTGCTAAAATGCTTTTTAGCAATGGCTTAATTTGATGGCGTGAAACCACCGTGTGGCGGGGCGTAGTCTGTGGCGCCGGAGCGGGAGGCTGACACACCGGAGCTGCATCAGCTCATCACGCCTGCCCTGTCTGTACTCGGTCCTGACTGAAGTTGTTGTTGTTGGTGTTGTGTGTGGCTGACAGCTGAAAAGCTGCAGCCGAGAGTTGTAAGAAACGAAAACTGTAATAAAGCGTGCTGAAAAGTGCGAATATGTTGTTGGGTCTACCACGCTTCGTTTACAAACCCTTAAACATGAAGTGATGTGTCACTTCATGTTTAAGGGTAGGCTTATGATTCCCTTTGGCTTTGATAATCAAGCCAGTGATGTGATGTGTTTTAGTCTTGTTTCCTGTTTTGTTTTGTTTTTTGCAACATTGGTTGCATTGTTTATATCTTCCTTCGTGTTGTTTATTATATCTGTCAGCAATCCTTCATCTTAGGTTATTTTTGGGTTGGGTGTCTGCTAGGTAGTATTTAGTTAGTCCCTTTTTGTGTTCCAGTCTTGTTTCTCTGTTTTCGTGTGTCCATTTCTCCTCTGTCAAGTTGATCTTGGTCCCCAAGTTTAGTTGTATTTTACTTCCTGTTTTATTTTGACAGCGATTGTTCTCTGTGTTTTGTGTTACCTATAGCTTCCTCCTGATGTTTTATGTTAGTTATGTTAGTTACCTGTTATCTTTCCCCTTGTTATCCAGTGCTTGTATGTATTGTCTGAGTCACCTCTGTCGCTCGTCCTGGACACTTGGAGTCCCTGCTCTGCCAGTGTTTTGGACTAGGTTTTGAGTTCACTCCCTGTCGTCTGAGTCCTGTATTTGTGTCCTAATTAGTGGTGCAACGGATCAGAAATCTCACGGTTCGGATCGGTTCGCGGTTTTAAGTCACAGATCGGATCAATTTTCGGATCAACAAAAAAAGTAAAGCGCTATACAAATGCAGGCCATTTACCATTTAAGGTAGACCCTACAATAATACATACCGCTCATTATATCGCACTCCGCTGTGATATAATGAGCTGTCACGGTCACGTAGCTTTCCGTTGCCCTGGAGGTCCACCCATTTGTAGTTGGGCAACAGAAGATGCCTGGGACAGTTCAGCCATAACTTAAATCTTTTCCTGCTCATACATGCTTGGAACGATCTTGCCACTAAAATGGACGCGAACGGGATATCATAGCGTGGCTCAAGCACGTTCATCATAGTTTAAACCCCTTGTTTTGCACAACGGAATACGGCCTCCCGTCTGCAGCTAAACACCCCAGTAGCTTTTGTAATAACTTTAGCCCGGTCGGATTGGGCAGGAAAGGGCTGCTTAAATACCACAAACTCCTCTGCTCCTCCACTTGGACCGCTAGCGCTGGCCATAACTATCGCTTGACAGACCCACCACGCGCACCATACACATACTTTTTTTTCTTCTTTTTCGAATCTTCGGATGACGTGCGTCCCGAACTGTGGAGTGGGATCGGTTCGGATTACGGATCAACCGTGATCCGTTGCACCACTAGTCCTAATCCACAAGATATGCAGCTGATCCATGACATCATGAGTTTGAATATTTAGGAGGAACAATGCTGTTTTCATCCTGGTTACACTTACCAAACATTGTAAACGTATATTTTTCCCTTTACAACTGCACTGAGAGCTCTGTTCATAGGTTTTGTGGATTTCAGGCACAGCCAAGGGGACAAAGTTGTCTGCTTCAGTCATCTTGGGATTATGCTTTTTGCAAAGTACATGGTGATGATTTCTAACTCACCTTTGGGTTGCTTGCAGCTCAGTTTGAGATTTCCAGTTACTGAGTTTTTAGTTTAGTTTTGATTACTATTGTGTGCCGAGTTTTGTTTTTTCTCTTGTTCTGTTAAGCTGCATACTCACTGAGATCACTTCTAGCTGGCAGATGCCTGTGTGACCTTCTGATATATTAACTAGCAGCTCATGTATCAATCAATGGGATCCACTCACACTGGTGTTCGCTTGAGCTGCTCACCTGAAAGCTTATCCTGGCTCCTGCCCACCTTGTTTCACCACTAGTTATTTTTTACCACATTGCTTTAAAATTCTCGTTTGGCAGCTTTTGCAAACAAAATTATACTCCTAATGTGATGTTGTGCCAAATGTAGTTTTGCTTTTCCAAGATGAGGTCTCCTCTTGTTTGTGTGGTTTGTTTATCTGTGTATTTATTCATTTCTATTATTGTTTAAGGAGATGGAAAGAACCATTACTGTAATTTCAGTTATTACAGTATATGTGTAAAATGACAGTGACTAAGCTGACAGGCAGAAAAAAGGAAGGGGGGAGAAAATAGGAGAAAACATAATAAAAGGATATAGCACAAAGAAAAACAAACATACAGCACCTGGAACAGAAAAATGTGAAAATGCCCAGATAACACAAATCCACAATCTTCTTATGGTCTGCTCTCTTGATTGTCCCCAGAGTGTATATTTGTGTTTGTATATAGTTGTAGTTTCCCTGTTCCCTGTCAGAGTGTCTGCTAACATGTCCTTGTGTGTTCCCTAGTGATGGACAAAGCAGTGTTTTGTGAAACACTGAAACATTTGAAGCAGTTGTGCTGGAGTTGCATCGAGTTTCCAGAACAATTGGGCGCCTTTCTCCACAGGGACACCTGCTGGCCACTTTTGCTATTGTCTCATCCCAACAATAGTGTTTATGAAACAATGACACCCACAGGCGTTGCACATTGCAATTCTAAACAATGCTATTTTATTTTAGATCTGACTAACAAGAATTATGATGAAACAAATTTTCTAGAAATTTCCAAACAAACAAGGAAAGAAAACATTAGATTGTTAAAGATCACTGTAACATTATGCCTCAGTGCCGCAGGCTTTTTCAGTTGCTGAGTAATTCAGTGCAGTGCACAACAGATCAATACATAAAATATATTGAGCCAACACTGCTGTGTTTATTGTGACAGACACATAGGTTTTCAGCTGTTTTTGAGATAAGTTCCAAATCACTTCCCTATCCTCAGAAAACAACTGCGGACCTCTTGGGAGTTTGTATCATCAGGTTTATTGTACACTTTCAAACACAGCTAGTAGCAGATGTGACATTATATTTTATTTTATTAAAAATTTAACTAGAAACAACTAGAAACAAAGATCAAATTTCTCTCATATTGCTTCTCTTCGGTGTAGAAATAACATTTAAATCTTTCTCTTGTCTCTTTTTCTGACACACAGAAGGATGCATTGATCCAATTTTTCCATGTTTAAAACCATCCCAATATCTTGACTCAAGCATCTGATCAGTACATGATAGTACCATGTACTGATCAGATGGTATATAAAATAAATAAGCTGTAAACAAACTAGCTATATTCCAGACTCTCTGGAGAATCTTTTTTTTTATGTGCAAGGCATTATCAGGCCTGACTTTAGTCATTCTCCTAAATGAAGATAAATAATAAAATCCTCCTGAAATATAAATAAAAATATATAAATGTGTTGAATTGGTGTTTATTAATTTATTAGCAAAATAACAACAAAACACAGAAGGACCAAAGATAAATAACATGAAAAAAACTGGTTCACCTCCTCATCATTGTTGGGGTTTTCTTTCTAATATTGTAGACTCTTTTGATAGAATCTAAAGTTCCTTGACGCAGCGGTTCTTGTGAACTGGCCACTATATAAATAAAACGGAATTCAGTTGAACTCTTACTGGTTCACCAGTGATGTGGTGGATACCATAACAGACTTGGTAGTAAACTGATGGATGGTTGGTGTGTAGGTCTTCCACCCCTCACAGCCCGACATTTGGCTGTGTGCCGACACAGCTGTGTCATAAGTAAAGAATGCTGAACACAAGCTACTGTGGTGCCTCCAGCTTAGCAGAGATAAAAGGACTTGTAGGCTAGCGTTTTCCCTTCCAAATCCCACAGCATCCAGACACATTCCTTCTCTCTTTTTGTGTATGTAAATGCTTCCTTCTTCATTGTGCCCGTGAAGGATTTCATCAGTCTCCGAACAAGGGGTGGCAGTAGCTCCGGAGGTAGAGCAGCTCATCTACTAATTGGAAAGTTAGTGCTTTGATCCCTGGATGCTCCAGTCTGCATGCCAGATATCCTTGGAATCCTTGCAAGAGAACCCCAATCCGCTCTGATGCTTCCATGGGAGTATGAATGTGTGTTTATGTTAGATATAAAGAACTTGAAAAATCTGCTGCAGATTGTATAAAGTGGTTTGAGTCCTCAGGTATAGTAGAAAAGCACTATATAAGAACCAATGCATTTACCAATGACAATGAGTTGACCAGGCTATTCCAGAAACCTAATGCTAGCCTGCTTTGCTCATTCCAAAAACACTTTTGATGGGATCATTGTCCTCTAGGAAAACACCACCCAACTATTGACTTGAGCTGAAGTTAAAGAATTTGGAGGTAGTCCTTCTTCTTCATTATGTACCACTGCCGCTGGCAGCTAAACACCTGCACAATATGACACTACCAACATTATATTGACAGTTGGTAGATTGTTCTTCGGTCGAAAACCTCGCCTCGCCTCAAACATATCTCTTTTCATTGTGACAAAATAGTTTAATCTTTGTCTCATTTGACCATAAAACCTTTCTCCAGAAGCCATTTGGCTTGTTGTTGGCAGCTGCAAATTTCAGTCGAGCTTAAAAGTTTCGATTTTGACACAGAGGCGTCTTTTTTTCATGACTGGCACTCTCTCGATGTATGGCGAGAAAAGTCATGATGCTGGTATTCCAGCAGTTTCCGTTCCATGGCAGGCTTGAGCCTTGGTGGTTTCTGAGTCATTTCTGAACACCTTAACCAACTTCCTGTAATCTGAGGGTGAGAGTTTGAGTCTCCGTCCAGACGGACAAGTGGTGACGCATCCAAATAACTTGTATTTAAGCACATTTGTTTGAACTGAGCCTAGTCACTGGTACACAAGAGCACTGTAGTACACTGGAGCACTGACAGCTCCAGTAGGTGCTTACTACTCACTGACACAAGTAAAAAAAAGAAGAACAACCACCTTTGAACCATTGAAATATGTGCTTCTACCAAAGGGGGGGGGGTTGGAATGGCTTACCCTCACACCCTCCCAAAAGTTGTATTGTCATATCACATGGTACTGCCATGTGGAAGCATGTGATGCTGTTGTTTTTTCCCACAGTCAAATGTACACTTTTGCTAACTAATCTTTTCAAATTTGATTAAATATCAAATTTAGCATCCCCACCTACAGACCTACACTTTGGCACACTGTACACACAGACTCAGTAGCGCCCCCTGCAGGCCTCATCTTATAAGCATAACCCATCATGATTAAGAGATTAGAAGTTATTAGCCTGACCTCCTCCCTGCTCCCCTTCCTTTCCCTCTGATACCTCAACAACAATCCCCATTTGTAGTTGTATTGTCGCTAAGGAGACGGACTTGGTGCTGCTCTCACCCAGTCAGTGCCAGTCGCTGGCAGCTGAGCTCAGCACAGCAGGCGCTGGCTCCGTTTAGAGAGATTCTGTGTTCCATGCACATATGAGATGTTTGTGTGGCTGCCAAAATGTAGCAGGTGCTGCCTGTAGAGCACTGGGGTCATGGAATGTGTGAAACGCTGTTGGAGCAGCAGATGAACTCTTGTCTGGCTTGAGAGATGGATGAATGGACCAATAGCTAAAATCAAGTGAGAAAAGAAGCCTTGAATCATAAACGCTGTTATGCACTTTTTTCCCCCTTTTGTTAAAAAAAAACATGTAATTGGTACTACACAGCTGCTACTGTTTCAGCTAATTCACATTAAAAGCCAACTGTTATTACATTTTAATTTTTTATTAGTTAACAATCCAGGATACTTCAGATTCTTTGCTCCTTTGGTTTAAAAATAAAAGATTCTCCACTCCACTTACGTATAAGTGCAGAACTGATGGAATACTTTTTAAAACACAAACACAAAAACACAAAATAACAAATCAAAACTACAAAAGATTTTTTATTAGTGCTGTTCTTGCATTTCTGTAGCAAATGCTAATTAATTAATTGTGTAGCAAGGACTACTTAACTGCCAACACAGCTGATTGAAGCCCTACAAAAGCCGATACAAGCCAAAAGGATGGGCCAGCCTGCCAACCATTGTCAGGGAAACTGGTTGGACAAAGAGTGTTTTCACACCTGCTGTGTTTAGTCCATTTAACTCCCCTTGGTCCGGTGTGAACTCGGGTATGGACAACAGCCGCACCGAGACCGTGTGGAGAAAGTGGTTCAGAGCAGTTAGTTTGTGGTGTGAACGTAATCCAACCAACTTCCAAATGTAAATGTGCGTTACAAGTACCAGAGCCACATAGCTTTATATTCTCAGCACGGGAAGGTCTAATTGTCCAGTGCACAGGACCTTCTTCCTGTATTTAATTTTGTTGTTCGTACCCCAAACACACCTGACCAATGAGTGGACTGAACATTCTCACGTGGTTTGTAGTGACGGCATTTTGGTTCACTTGGATTTTTCTGTGTACTGTGGACAACAAACCAAACAACAGGAAAAAGCTACAAGTTTGCAAGCGCATCACTTGATTCTGAACTATATGTGTTTGAAAACACCCTAAGAGCCCCAAAATGCTGGTTGTCTACACAATACAAACGGACAAGAGAAGACAAAGACTCTCTGTGTTTGTCTGAATGAGTTCAGTACGGTTAGAATTTAATTCCATTCCATTTTGTCTGTATAGTGCCAAATCAGAGGAGCAATTGCCTCAAGGCATTTTACTGTGCAATGAACAGAGCATGCATCTGTGCCCTGGAGAACAGACTGAAGTCTTGCAACAGGAAGAAGCTAAAGGCTAAACTAAAATCTACTGAGGAACATGTAGTGTTGGCAGAAAAGAACTGTTCCAGAGTAGACTTATGGTTAGAGGAAGTTTGATTGAGTTGGGACATATGTGAGACATCTTTGTGAAAGCCATGTAGTTTTAAAAGGAGGTGTCATAGTTGAGAAATGTTTTCTGCAACAAGTTCTGCAGCAACGAACTCCAAATCATCCTGTAAATTTTATGATTGGGTAAGAAACAAGGATAAAGCTTCTACTTGAAGCTGTGAAAGAATGAAATTAAATGAAACCCACTACACATTCCAAATTGTGGAGCATCGGTTGTCTTAAATATGATGCCAGGAGCTAATATTCCTTCACAGTATTAATGAATGTTCGTCTGAATTTCCTCTCCAGCTTAGATGTGCTGTGATAGCTGGTGTAGTGTTGATTCTTCCTGTTTAGATAAAAGAAACAGCTGACATCTGTTTCAGTTGTGATTGGCTGGAGACTGTTCTGTATCCCCATGATACATTGTTACTTCTACATATGATAGACTTTGTGTAGAAAGGGGCTAATTTACATTAGATATTCAGGAGATATCCAGGATATGCAAGATGGATCCTTTTTTATGTATTATGCTGTAGTATGAGACATAAAAGCATAAAAGGTTTAAGAATAGTGACAGGTGCAGCCCAGCTTCCAAATCCATGGGTGCACACCTTTCATGCTGGAGGTGAGATGCTGACAGCCTCTTCATAGTTCGGCACAGAGGAACAAAGCCCATCACTCATGCGCCCTGACTGTGATCCCAGACAGACAAACACACAGACACACACACAGACACACACACACACACACACACACACACAGTGGGCCATCTGATTACCTGGTTGCCAGGGCAATAGGCTCCATATGCATTATTCATCAGTGTCTGCAGTGTCTGGGGAGAACATGATTATGCTGTTTATCTTGTATTTGTGTGTGTGTGTGTGTGTGTGTGTGTGTGTGTGTGTGTGTGTGTGTGTTTAGGAACATGTTTTATCTCACTTGTCTATATGTATTCCAGCGATATCTTCCTGGGACCTATTTCATGTAATCAGAGGGATTTTAAATAATTTGTGGGTCTAATGTTGCTTTGTGTGTCACATAGTATCCTAGCTCTTACACTTTGGGGTTGGAAATCCTTGTGGAAGAGTGAATTGGCTCTTTGTTTGTCGATTAATGGAAATTCTTGGGATACTTGTCAGGAGAAGATAAGATAAAGAAGCATTTAATTGTCCCACAGGGGAATATTCACATTATTCCAGCAGCAAGGTGGACAGAGCAGGAATAAATAGATGCAGCATAACCTAAAATGTACACTATACAAGGTAGAAGAAATGTATTTTACATATAAATAAATGTATCTGTATGTATACACAGTGTTCAGGAACAAGGAACACACCAAGTCGATTAAACTTGATCTGATCAATAAAACAGATGCACCCACCCCCTCAGTTTTTTTTACTTTTTCTAATAATATTAATTAAATTATCTATGTTATCAGTTTTGAAGTAAAGGCAGTGATTGGCTTGGTCTTTCACAGTCTTTAGTCTTTATTTTTTTAATTTTAGCATAACTTATACCACACTTCATTCATTTTTCCAAGTTCATTTTTCCATGATGCCTTTTCTTCTGCAGTGATTAAATTATTTATATGTTTTAGGCGATGTGCTGTTGAACCCCTTTTTTATTGGCATGTTCTAAGATATATTTTATTTTCATTATCTGTACATTACCACTGTATGTTTGGGTGCGCCAGGTCCGTCCAGCATCCTCCAACTTACCACAAGGTAGTGATCGGCTGACAGCTCAGCTCCTCTCTTCACCCACGTATCCAGAACATGCAGCCATGTGATAACCTCATAAATTGTTGGGGTTTTTAAATGTTAAGTTTTATGCGTGACGAGTCTAGCCAATGTACTGTGTTTGAGTTCCTATGCAACTCTCATCAGTATCATTAATATATAACCTAGACAATAAAAGTCCAACAACTGATGCTTGTAAAATCTCAGTTTTATTTTTCACAAAAGGGAAAAAACAACAAAGATTGACTAATCATAAGGAGTTTTTTTTTTAAAACTCCTTTTTTGCGTTTACGTGTGGACGAGGAATACAGAGTTCGTCACGCAACGTCAAAGGTGTGTGCCTTTTTTCACGTCACGCTGTGCGCCACGTTATTGTTTACATGAGATGAATTGCAGAATCACAGATAGAGACAAAATACTGTTAATCTGACTGTCTGCAGGTTTTACACACTTACATACACACGCAGTTACTGTCCCTCCATTTAGAAAGGCAGAGGCGTCACGGTGTGATTATTTTACGTGTAGTTGTTTTTTCCTGTGTAATAATATTTAACATTGCTATCAATACATTTTTCAAAAAATGCCTCTCTGTGCAAAATGGGTTAAAAAACATAAACAACTGTTGGATGTTGTTTGTCCGTGATTTGAACCGGGGGAACAAATCATGGCAGGATCAGCCTGATGTTATTTGCATCCCGCTGTAACTTTACTGTATAAAGAGCTAACATCTCCAAAATGTCAGGAGTAGTTAGTCATTACAAGAAGTGTTTTTGAACTAAAAATCAAGAATGTGGGATGCTGTTTGTCCGTGATTTGAAGAGCCCAGCGCTGCTCCCGACGCAGGGAAAACCAATTCTGCAGGGGAGACCTACCTTGGCACTTGTGCAGGTGAAGCCAAAGGGAAGATTTGCGTCACCATATTTTCTAGTCTTTGGCTTAGAATGAAGTTGGTTTGGAAACATATTCAGCGATGCTTCATCTCCTGATTTGCGTTTGTGTGGGAGCCCCGTCAAAAACCTGTCCATGATACTAGCAGTGTCCAAGCGTTCTTTTTTTTCCCCCTTTTCATACCGCGCCCACCCTGCAATGGCTCTGCGCCCCTCCTAGGGCGCGGGCCCCACACTTTGGGAAGCTCTGACTTAACCTGAGGGGAGGGTGTGACAGCGTTATCAGTGGATAATGAAAACTTCTGGTTGGGACTTTGGTCAAAAGTGACTGAGTAAATAAGCGAGTATAATAACTTGTTAGCTAATGACTATACTCGCACTTAGAATGACCAAAGTTGGACTTGATATTTTATTTAGCATGGCCTATAATGAGTGACTGAGCAAATGAAGTCATTAAGTGTTTGGTTTGGGCTGAGGACTGTTTCCTAGACTTCTTGCAGCCACAAGTGGCTGCTTTGTTTGCAGTTTATGGCTATCAGTATTCAGTATTCAGGACGGAGCAGAACAACAGTCAGATTAAACTGAATTAGTTCACAGTCAGGCTTTTAAGTCATAGTCAGAACTGAGGCTTGTTAATCCTCTGCATCAATCTCACAGAGGTGTGTGGTTGACCGACTAATGCAAATGCATCTTTTTGCTGTGTAGTCAGCTGTGGGAAGATTTTTTTATGTTTTTTTAAGAAATCTTGTAATTTTTAGGGCAAAGTTGTTTTTATGAACCTCTGTTCACTATGTAAATATAATCCACATATACACAACCCACTGTATATTACCTTAGCTCTGCAGTTTTAGTACTTTTTAATTGTTGCTGTATTTACTCTGTGTGTCTCTGAACGTTTCTATATGAAGGGAACCTGGGACATGAGCATGGGCTGACAGGAGCAAACAGAGACAGACAGAAAGAGGCGCCATGATGTAATAAAGAGATAATGCCAGCAAGCACTGTGTATGTGGTTTTCCTGTCACACGGCAGAAGAAGAACACTTCACTCCACTTCTTACTACCCAATGATTGAACTAAGTGACGCCTGATTTTTACAGAATGACTGGAGAGACTTTCGGTTCAGGCCTTGTGATCTCAGCATGCAAAGGGGAAAAGAAAAACGCTTCTCCAGTGCAAAATGATGACGACATGGCTTTTTATGGACAGGCCAGATTGACATGGCCACTATTTGACAGTAAAATTACACTTGTAACTAATATGTACATTCATCAGTTATAGTACAACTTCAACCTGCAATCCAGACATGTCCAGAGCCAGTTTGTCAACCTATAACTATACAATTAAATCTTTTTAGTGGATGTGTGTATGCATTGGCACTAAATTCATGCTTTTTGTGTGTGTGCGTGCGTGTGTGTGTGTGTGTGTGGGGGGGGGTAGTATTCAAACATCGATGTATTAGAAGAACAATGGAATGCTGTGAGCTATTTCAGTGTAATGTGACAACAATGTCACACAATTAAAATAACTTTTCATTATCATTTACATATACCTGTAAAGTGTGCAAACTGCATTCTGTTCATGTCTCTTTCATGTTGCTGGTTTTTAGAGCTTCATTAGAAAGGATCTGTTTCACTGTTTGGCTGCCACACTTTGTACCTAAGGTAGAAGGTTGCACCTTTTTTAAAGACTTTACAGTTTGCTTGCTTTGCAACATTTTGTACTAAAAATAACCAAACACTGACAAAAACAAGTAGTCTATGATTTCGACACAGTATTCACGTGTAGCATTGCTATTACATTACAATTCTACAAAGAGATAACGTCCTACAGTTGTCATAAAATCCAAACAGTTCATGCTTTGTTTTAAAGATATGATTGATGAAAAGCAGATTACTCTGACTCTATAATCAAAGTTGATCATTAAGGCAACAGTACAGCGCTACAACTTCAGGAAGAAACAAACACAGTAGTAGTACTTGCACATGTGTTGTATCAGTAAAAGCAGACAAGTATCAGAATAGACAGGACCGTGACAGAGAAGGAAGCTGCAGCGGTGCACACTAATGCATGTTCTAGAGTTACATAATACTGATGGGGACGTGTAACTGTGCATCTGTGTCACTGATTGGCTGATGCACAGTTACAGATCATGCTCCAGCAGTAAGGGAAAAAGGTCAGATAAGAGTATAGTGTTGTAGAGAGAACAGCAAATGCACATAGCGTGAACTTCAGTCTATTGTAGCAAGTAAGCAGCTAAAGATCATTGAAAAGTTTTTAAAATTTTGAATTTAAAACAAAGAAAAGGAACAAAATGTTAGTTGTACATAGTATGTAAAAAACAAACAGACCAAAAAACAAGTAAGACTGTTGTTGTATGAGTGTTTTTGTGTGACTCTCTCATCCACATTCAATCACATCAATCTAACACGCTGGGGGACACTAACCGAACGGGCTAGTTCAGGGGTGTCCAAACTTTTTGCAAAGAGGGCCAAATTGTATAAAGTGAAGATGCCCGGGGGCCAATGGTTCCTTTTGACATTTTTTTCCATAACAAAGTTACATGAAAACATAATGAAGAACAATTTTAATAGTCATTATCTTTATTTTTAAAATGGAAATGTACCTAAATAAAAGCCACTCAGGCAAGCATGAACAACTCTGAAGACACAATTCTGCCTTTCATTTATATCTGGAGTCAGATAACATTGAACAAACTGTATAGAATACCCTAAATTTCAGTGAGTTTGCAATATCTTTGCCTCATGAACATTTTAAACAGGAGTTATAAGTAATGAAAAATGGTCTGTTATCAATAAAGTTTAAAAAAAAGTGAATTTTGCCCTTGACTTTTACAAGATCTTTCAGGACGTTTTTCACATCTACAGGAAGATTACACAACTGGGAAGTTCACTTGCCACAAGAAATAAACACACATGTAAATATACACAATATGTACACAACACACTCAACTATGAAATAAGAGCATAACATCAACAGTTAAAACCAAATCTTAAGAGTTTAACAAAATACATTTCCTTTTGTGAATTGCATTAGTGTGCTTTATTCTTTTTACTGTTCAGGAACACATGACTAATGCAGGGATGTCACTCCTGCTCTTCTGCGTGTTTTAGTTCTGTTTCTGGTTTGCAGTTAAATCAAATAATGGCTCATCAGCACATCTCCTCATTTACCAAAGTTCTGCACAGGCCTGCTGATGAGCCATCATTTGATTCAGCTGTGCTAAACCAGAAAGAGAACCAAAACATGCAGGATAGCAGCTCTCCAGTACAGAATTTGGACATCCCTGCTCTAATGAGAGGGGTGATACTGAGATCTAGATTTTAGTAAAGCGATCAGGTCTGGTTTGAGGGCAGTGGTTGAGATGCATAAAATATCAAGCAGGTGGGAGTCACTCATCCTTGATCTCAATCGGTTCTTGTTTAAGTTCATGACAGAGAATGTTTGCTCACACAAGTATGTGGAACCAAATAAGCTCAGCATTTTCTTAGCAAATGATCGCACTTCAGGAAACCTGTCTTTGTCTAGCTGCCGATAAAAGTCAACAAGAGAACACTGCCGGTGTTTTCCGCTGCACTCATCGTCACACTGCAGCTCAATGAGCTCCAGCTGAAGCTGCAGAGGAGCATCATCAGGGTCCACGGAGAAGGGAGATGAGAAAAGCAGCATGTCTTTTTCAATAGCTGCAAAGATTCCCCAGAAAGAGACGCGATAGCTGTTGCGTCCTCTGGGAAACTGTCAATAACCTCTTTCAAAGCTGGGAAGTGTGCGGTACAGGGCTCTGTTAGGGACAAGTGTCTTTGGAAAAGTTGCCGTTTGGTTCCAAAGACCTTGTTGTGAGCGTATAGTTGGCTCCCCACTGCGTCTTTTCCTTGAAGATTAACATTCAGCGCATTCAGATGCTTTGTAACGTCAACCAAAAAAGCCAGATTTGCCAGCCATACAGGATCAGACAGTTCTTCCATTGGTTGTCCCTTCTCATCCAAACTGTCTGATTTCCTCTCTGAGAGAGACAAATCGTTGTAGTGCAGACCGCCCCACATCGTTGTGATAAGTTCTGTCATGCAGAAACTGCTGAAACTGTCGGTGGTACAGAGATTTAGAGTGAATACAGTTGATTGTCTTTGCTACTGGTTTCATAACATCATCAAATTTGAGATGTTTGGCACAGAGAGCCTGCTGATGAATGATACAGTCAAGTTTAACAGCGTTACCTGCTTCTTTGCTGACTTTATTGCAGATCAGCCACGGCAGGTGCACCATCAGTAATGATCCCTTTACTCCATGGTAGCTTCACATCATCAACAGCTTCACAAACAGAAACAAATAAATCATTCCTCTGGTTTGACCCTTAAGGCTTTTGAGATCCAGCAGCTCCTCTGTCACGTTCATCTTGTCGTCGACTCCTTGTAAAAGCCAGAGCAGCTTGGAGTTGCTTCACTTTTTCAGCGCGCTCACTCCCTGTTAGCTTGTTATATGTTGCAGCATGTTTAGTCTCGTAGTGTCTCCTAATGTTAAAATCCTTAAACAAGGCAACAGTCTCTTTACAAATAAGACAAACACAACTGCCTCGAATTTCAGTAAAAAAAAAAAGCAGAGCAGAGAAGGGCGGGCTCGCAGCTCAGGTGCAGGTAGCAGAAAAAAATGTGCTGCCACCATGTGGTGAAAAAAGGAATTACATTTTTAAAGTCATGAAGAAAGTGAGCCATAAATAATACATAATTAGACTGAAGCTGCGGGCCAAGTGAAATCTGACGGCCCGCAGGCCGGACTTTGGACATGCCTGGCCTAGTTGATGTCAGTTTAAATCTGTTGTTTTGTGTTAACTTTGTAGATGAGCTAATTCATAATAACTTAGCTAATTTACAAAAGTGCCTCCTCTAATCTGTGATCCAATATAATTTCCAACCTTAGTAGATCTGCTAGAATATTGCATCAGTGCAAATTATTTGTTGGGGAAAAAAGTGCTGTTGGTATTTACAAAGTGGGCGTAGTGACAAGTTTGCAGATGTGGGGACTCCTTTAGCAAGCCAAAATATCAGGAGGAGAACTGAAGTGTGCAAACTGGTTTATTAATGTTGTGTTGATATTTAACGGCAAAAACGTCTTTAAAAAAGCAGCAGAGATTTTAGAAGGCATGCTAGAAGACAGCAAACTTTGATTTTATTTTAGTCATAGTCTTTTGACTAAAATGTAATTTAGTTTTAGTAATAATTTAGGCATCTAAATTCTTTTAGCTTTAGTCTAGTTTTAGGTAACCAAAGTAAATCTGATTTCATTAAAATATAAAATGTAAAAGTTTGTCGTATTTTTACACATTTTTATAAACAACCTGTGGCTTCTGTGGCAGAAACGTCATTCCCTGCACAGTCGGGCTCAAAGCAAAATGGCTGAAGAATCAAACAGAAGGATGACGATGTTGACCTCATCCTGAACATTTTAATACAAGTTTTTTTTAATACAGAAAAAAAAAGTTTTTTTAAAAAATATTTTTTATTGAGCGTCAAGAATGTAATTCAAAGATATACATGTAATGAAGTCACAATGCTCCTTTTTATATATGTACCCCACCCAAAGAACATATTGGACACAATCCAGAGAGACAGAAAAAAAAATAAAAAAATAAAATGAATTTAAATGAGGTACATCAAAATTCACCATATATAAAGATGTGCACTTAAAAGGCAATAGTTTGCACAAAATTAATCGCTTTCACAACAATAAGGGTGTACGGTAGCTGCCAAGCGAGTATCAGATGGGAATGGTTTTAATTTTCTCTAAATGTTTTAGTAATGTATCCCAAACGGCAAAGAATCTCTCCGTCGAGCCCTTGAGAGTATACTTTATATTTCCAGCTGTATAAATTGTGTCAGGTCACTGAACCACAGAGCCACTTTGGGTGGCTTTTGTGACTTCCAATGCAATAATATCCTTCTGTGCGCAAGCAGTGTAGTCAAAGTGATTATGTTTTTGTAGCTTTTCCTTAATGTTCTATGTCCTCTATCTGTAGCACCAAATATACCCATAACTACATTGGGTTGAAGCTCAACATTCAATGCTTCAGACAGTGTTTTGAAAATTGTTGACCAGACCAAAAATAAAGTTAAAAAAAAATTGTAATTAAAGTTTTTTTTGTTTTTTTAAATTTGTTTTAATGTAGGACACAATGTCAAAATTGAGAATTACCTGAGCTTTTTTTCCATTAGAATGACTCTGCTGTACTACTGCTGCCACTGCCACATTTAACATACACGTTACATACACATGTATACACATGTATGTCCTCTTAAATTAATATAAATAAAACCCTTCAGCTGAATATCATCTCTGCCATCAGCCACAGTTCTTGGCAGGTTGGGCATGTCACACTGAAATAAATTACTGTGACACTTTTTGTAAATATTCCCAGCGCTACTTCACTCTTTAGAATTCTTGGGAAAACTTAAACACTTAAACAGACAGTCACTTTTATACGCTGTCAAATTTACATTACAGATATGAACTGTCATCTCTGTGGTCTCTTCTATGTGAAACTGGTAAAGTTATTTGACTGCAATATAAATACGGTATTACACTTGCTGCTTCTGTATTTGGGATATGCTGCTTGGTTTGACTCCAAAGAATGTGTTACTCACTTGCCCTAAACCTCGAGTTTCACCGACAGCTTCAAAAAGAGGTCACTAACATGAATCTAAGCATTTGTAATGTTCGAGTCCTTATTAGGAAAAAAGTGTCGTTTTACAATGTTACCGCTTCCATTTGAAGCATGTGTGTTGCATCCTTAATGGCATGCTATCATCTATTGTGTCATGTTCATGCTTACCTCATTTTCATGCATTTAATTTGCTTTTCTGTGTCCATTTATTATGACATTGCGCTGTTTTTCTGTGTTTTTTGCTCCATGTCTTGCTGCATGTGGTTCACCTCTAGCTTTGCACCGGTGGCTAGAAGCAGACCGCCAAGGCAGGGATCCAGATACTGCATCTGCAGGTAAAACACACTGCCTGTACTCCTCGATTCTGAGCTTACACTTCACATTATTTTCCTGCAAGCCAGCTTTGTTCTCACTCAGCTGCTCTCTAAGTGTGTGTGATGTCAACCCTTTCATATAGCCAGTGGACCATAGGTGCACATGCGCTGTCAAAATAAAAGACGCGCACCAGATAAGAAGTTGCAACGCGCGTTTGCGTACATAAGATTTTCTGGAGGAGGACAGACATTTGTTCAGAACTCTTAAAGATGTCGAAGAAGCTCCTTTAAGCAATTACTTTGGTGTTCCTCCACCTCCAAAGAAATGTCAGGAGGAGTCCGAACCACAAAAGAAGCGTGTATTCTTGGAAAAGTGGTTGCAGGAGGTGAGCTGGCTTCAAACAAATGCCAGCGGACCACTTATGTGCACCCCTGCATGTAGTATTAATTTTTAGCAACTTCCTTATGAGGAGAATAAACTGGACTGTTGTATATTAAAATAAATATTTTATATAAATATATTTAGATAAACTAGGTGTGGGTGATATAGCCTCAAAATTATATGTTTTAAAAAATTGTTAATTTCAGTGATTGCAGGCAGCAGCATTTATTGATGTCATCAATCAGCTATTTTCCAATGAGCTCACTGATGACAGACTATCTAATTTGAAGTATGAATCGATTACCAAACAGTGCCAGCGGCAGAGTATACGCCGTGACATGGGATAAGTCAAAATAGCCTAGGTTCTGTTTTCCATCGAGATTTTTAAATAAAACTATGACATTGCTGCTTAACACTTTACTTTAACAAAAACAAGAACTAAAGTAACCTTACCGTGTAACTCTTTGGGAGCCTGCACAATATTGTCACATAAGAAATTAGAGAACAAATAAATTAGAGAATAAATAAGTAAATTTAAATGAATTAGAAATTTGAAAAAAAATCTTGCTGGTATGTTGTATCTTGTGTTAAGTTTTTAACCACTTGTTTAAAGCCCTGCTTTTTCATGCAGTTGCACCAGCAATTTCCATCCAAGCATCTTGTTTCTACCTTTAGTTCAAACAGATTTCTAGCATATTTTGCAAAGTAATGTTCTTTGTTTGCAGTCTGATTTTTTGCAGCTCCCAAAAAATGATGTGTCTCATGTGAGATGAGATGACACTTGTTTTGTATTATTGTAAATGTTCTTCATATAATCCTGTGATCCAAACAGTCCCTTTCACCAGTTTACTACTTTTACTCATGGAATGAAAACTCAGTATAGCAAGTTCGACTTATTATACCAGTTGTTACTTATCAGCAATATTATGCTAACAGCGTTAGCTATAAAACCTGTTCCTCCCTTTGCATGTTTGTATTGGTCTTTCTGCACATCAGCAGCTTGTGACCTATCTGTTCATGCTTTACTGTGTTTCCTGAATTATGATGAATTTCTCTGTGCAATTAAACACATTTGAATAGAACTAAGAAAATGTGTTTATTATGTAAACCATATTCATGATTATGTCCGTTAAAATCACAGTTTTAGTTTTAGGTTAATATTATTTACCAGCTTTAGGGAGTTTAAAGGCCAGCATGAAATTGTCCAGATAGCACAGGGCGCATCGTACCACATATTTAGTTTCAAATTAAACTTTTGGCCCTTTTGGGGATAGAGAAATCATGCCAGTCCCTATCTGTTTGTGTTAGGCCAACATTCCTGTGCTTTGTAGAGCCCCGTGGATCACCTCACCACCTCCATGTGGATTACAGTCTTCAATCCATTTCATCCTCTTAGCTAGTCTCTCTCTCTCATTTCCTGTGTGCATCCTACAACTGACTATGCTGAATGTAGGTCAGCTTATTTGAACTTGTTATCCAAATCAGTCCCTCTTGTCTTCATGGCTAAAGCAGGTTATTGTTTTTGGGTTTTTTCGTTATTGTGCTTATGCCTCTATCTACCTATTGTGCATATGCCTGACTTCTCTTCTCTTCTCTTCTCTTCTCTTCTCTTCTCTTCTCTTCTCTTCTCTTCTCTTCTCTTCTCTTCTCTTCTCTTCTCTTCTCTTCTCTTCTGCCTTAGAGTTAACAGCCTTATAGTAAACCAGTTATCTCCTGGGGAGATAACTGGTTTGGAAATCTCTATAGCACAGGTGTCCAACTCCAGGCCTCGAGGGCCGGTGTCCTGCAGGTTTTAGATGTTTCCTTGATCCAGCACAGCAGATTTAAATGGCTAAATTACCTCCTCAATATGTCTTGAAGGCCTGGTAATGAACTAATCACTTGATTCAGATGTGTTGACCTAGGGTGATATCTAAAACCTGCAGGACACCGGCCCTCGAGGCCTGGAGTTCCCTACCCCTGGTCTATAGGTATGAGAGACCAGAATGGGCCAGTTTTTTCCAAGTTTCTCTCCTTTGTATATTAGATGTTGCTTTAGTGATTGTTGTAAATGTTATCCCTGATGCACAATAGCGATATTAATCGGAAAGCCAACCAGAAAGATGCAAAAATACAAAATATTTACCATGCTAAAATAGATGATGGGAATCTCACTGTGACTGAGGCTACCAAGTTCACCATCCTGGAAGACAAGGCCTACAGAGTCTTACAGCTTCCACACTTACAGCTTCAGGTTTGCATACCAGATTGTCTCTGGGAACCCTTCTGCAGTTGTTAGTTGATGACCCTACATTTGGCCACTTTGGCAGATACAAAGCCTAATAAAGGATGCAAACATTGGTGTACTGGCCAGGAATAGGTTTGGATTTGAAAAAGTATGTACGAAAACTGCTACAAAGCCTAGTGACGAGGCCCTGGGAGATGTTTGAAGAATTCATTGGATGACTGACGAAACGTTTCTCCCAGTGAAAACGCTACATCCAGATAAACTGAATCAACTTTTGGGGATTTTGATTTCCTTCTTTTGGGTTCTCTTCGTGGATTAAAAACCCAAAGTGGGGTATTTTACATTCTATGATGTAGACTTGAATTGACAGAGGATTACCAAAATATAGAGAAGATTTTTTTTTCTTTGTCAATGAACTGAGTTAACTGGAACTGGACTGAGCTAGCCAGAATTGAGAACAGTTATTTCTATTTGAGGTTTTTCGTATATTGTTTTCCTTTATGAACCACTTGAGTGTTGAGTTGTTTTTTCTATTATATAGTATTTAATAATCTCTTTGAAAACTTCTTTGATTGCATCTTCAGGAAAGCTCACTGCAGAGTGTGAACTTGGTGTTATCTGCTTTGCAGTTCAGTCGCTCACAGAGATATTCTGTCCATTTGGTTTACTGAGCCAGTGCTACGTTCAAAATAGGATTGATATTTTATTTGGAGTAATCTGGAGTAATGTGTTTGTAAAATCATATGCCTATTTTCTGGAACCTCCCAAAACCTTCTTGCAAATTCTAAAGAGGGGAAAGAACCCATCTCTGCCTTTTCACCTGCATACATGACAAGCACACCAGAAAAGCATCGAGTTTAGCAGCAATAGCCCTCACAGAACAGTAGGCATTAATATAACAGATATGGCATTGCTAAAGTCAGAAAAAGCATGAGGTGAAGGTGCGTTGCCAAGCATTCTACAGAGTCACCAGCAAACAGTATCCTGCTATTTGTGAACAGCACGCCAAACGGGTATCAGTTTAGCTAAAACTGAGGTGGGCTGGCATTGAGCTCAGCTGATCTGGAGCATGACTCTGCAGCTTCAGGCCCAAGTTGTTTGATTTATTTTTTTGTTGATGCATTATGACCTTTTTATTTTCCCTTTCTCATTTGTCCAGGTGAAAACTTTGAGCAGAGTCCCCTGAAGAGGACATTCAAGTCCAAAGTTCTGGCACGTTATCCAGAAAATGTGGAGTGGAACCCCTTCGACCAGGATGCTGTTAACATGGTACGTGGACTGTGATTTCTAGAGAAATGATAGGCAGAGGATAAAGCAGACTATGGATTCTATCAAAAGTACGGCAGGAAGAACCCAGTGGGATCATTTCTAGAGGAAATGGGGCAGATTAGTGGTTTTGGCTAGAGACAGAGGAAGAAGGTTTTGAGGCTTTGATTTAAAATACAGTTGGGTCTCAAGGAATTGTGGGTAACAAAGCAATTAATACAAATCCTCTCCAAAATTTTGTAGAGTTTTACATTTAAAGCTGTACTGACAGTGGCAGATTTATGGTTTTCATTTAGGTCTTTTAAAATCTTGTCAAGAGAAGAGCTCCACCCTGCCAAACAGTATTTGGGATAGAGATACCAGACATATATGAACAGATATGAATCACATGTAGATGAAGAAATAATAGATTTTTAAGTTTTAAGTCTTTAGACATCTAGGGAGATCTATAACAACACAACAGTTAAAAAGGGACAGGCTATGTACTGAATATATGGCTTTGCTTGCTACCTGTAGCAAAGGTGGGTATATATGCGCACACATGCAAATATGTGCCTTAAAGGGAGTTTCTACTCTGCAAATAAAATATTTTTAGAGTGCTTTCATATAAATAAATTACTAAGTAGTGTAATCAGCTGCCTTTCGAGTGAACCTCTCATTTTATATGCAAAAGTAAACTTGATGATGGCAGTCCCTGCTCTGCTCTAAAGCATAGGTGAGCCCAACGTACTGGGCTGTCAACTAGTTCTCCACCTGCTGCAAGTTCTCTTTATAGCAGCCCTCCAGCTTCCAGCAACTCACAGCAGACCAGAAGAAATCCTACCATCACCAACTGTAGTCCTAGACAGCAGAGATGGACCACATGTGACAGCAGGACAGGAATGAAGGAGGCATGACCAGCACAGTGTTCGTGGTGGAAACAAAGGTGTGTACTCTCCATGTGGATAAAGAGTACACACCTTGTTTTCCACCTCACCCAGCACCACATCCTTTAAATAATTCAGCCGCGCATCTCTCCTTACATTGACATGGAAACAGTCCATTATGCAGCAGTGCAGCAGCTGAAACCCGATGCCATGTCAAGGGCATTTAATGACAGAAATATCATTCTTTCCTTTCCCATGTTTTTATGATCATTATAGCTCTTTAAATCATTATCAGTATAGCTTTAAATCTCCTCTTCTACCTACATACCTCCATCATCTCTTCATCCTATTACCATCTCACCGTCTCTGGAATTGCCTGGAATCTCCTCCTCTTTAGGTTTCTACTGGGAGGGGAGCAAAAGAAAATCATATATTTGTAAATGGCAGGCAGGTTTGCTCACTTCTTATGGATATGGTCCTGTCAGTAAAGAGAATAAATACAACCAAATGAGTATTTGCCCATGTTCTGCAGGCACAGAAATCGCACACCTTTCAAAACTTTACATTACACTAATATATATACTAGTATATATATACTAATATACTAGTATATATATTCCCATTCTTGCTCTTTAAGTTAAGCCACATTTTACATACTGGATCTCTGATGTGTTGCAATCTGTGACCAACAACATAGAAAGTTAAGCAAGTACCAGAGCATATTTCTGTGCTTCTCTAGTTGTGACTTTGCTTGATCCAATATTTGGTTCAGATATTGGTCCAATATACCTCAAATCCTCTAACTATGGGCCAATCAGTGGGGTCGATCTGTTCAGTTCATTTCTGTCCTGCTCTATATTTACTATGACCTCTATCAGCAGCAATGCTTTGGATGCTAAACCAGTACCAAGGTGAACCTGCATAGCTTGAAGGAAGCTAACAGTAAAAGTCAACGAGCGGGTGGAGCGGGTTTCCATGGCCACACAGCTTCATGCAAGCCTTACATCAACAAGTGCAATGCAAATCAATGGAGGCAGTGGTGTAAAGAATGCCCCACTGGACTCTAGAGCAGTGGAGTCATGTTCGCTGGAGTGATGAATCACACTTCTCCATCTGTCAATCTGATGGACGAGTCTGGGTTTGGTTGTTGTCGGGAAAACTGTACTTGTCTGACTGCATTGTGTAAAGTTTGGTGGAGGGGGATTATGGTGTGGGATTGTTTTTTAGGAGTTGGGCTCGGCATCTTAGTTCCAGTGAAAGGAACTTTACATGCTTCAGCATTACAAGACATTTTGGACAATTTCATGTTCCCAACTTTGTGGGAACAGTTTGGGAATGGCTCCTTCCTGTTCCAACATGACTGTGCCCTCGTCCATAAAGACTTGGATGAGTGAGTTTGGTTTGGAAGAACTTGACTGGCCTGCACAGAGTCCTAACCTCAGGCTTCCACAACATGAATTAGAGTGGAGACTGTAAGCCAGGCCTCATTCAAGATCAGTGCCTAACCTCACAAATCTGCTCTTGGAAAAGTTGTCCCATTAATTCCCATTCCCATTAACACACTTCTAAACCTTTTGGAAAGCCTTCCCAGAAGAGCTGTTATAGCTGCTAAGAGTGAGCCAACTTCATATTACACCCTATGGACTAAGAATGGGATGTCACTCAAGTTTATATGCTTCTGAAGGCAATGAGAGCAAATACTTGTGGCAATAGAGTACATCTTCATTTTACCTATGGATTGGTGAAGGGTGGTGGAAGTATGGTACACTGGTACTATACACAGTTTCTACAGTATTTCAGTGTGTTTTTTCTCTATGGTATTTCAGGTGTTTGTTTTGCCACATTTTCATTCTTACAGCTCCGTACAGACTCTTCTTCTACAGTTTAGTAACCCTGTAAAGGTCTCAGCAGTTTTCCTGCACCATAAACAATAAACCATGCACATAGGTTGAACTGCTGCTGTCCTCATTTCTTTTTCACATCAGTATTGTAAACAGGAAGACATTTAAATTTGGTTGTTTTGTCCTTTAACTGCTACATCGTGGAGCTCATAAGTATATTGGCTCCTACATGAACAGCCACCCTGCACCGGTATATCCTGTGTTGCTCCTCACTCACGTAGTTAAATGATTGTTACTGCTTCCTGGTTCATCTTCAGGCTTGTACTGAAGCCTGGTTAATGCTTATTTGAGACAAGACTTGCCAGATGTCATCATTTATATCATTATCTTTCATTACTGACTGAAATCAGAGGCAAAACTCTTGCAGTTGTTCTGTAGAAAACAACAAAAAAGAATAAAAATGTTCATGGACTATTGTGAGTCGCAGGACGGGTGTGGAAAGGAAATGATCTCCAAGTGCTCATTAAGACCCATGGATAATCCAATCAGGCCTAAATATTTGTTTAGATGCCCGTCAGCACAGAGCACAATAAGGAAGAGAAGTCAAATGTCAACAAATTGTCAAAACATTTATTGTGGATAACAGTTTGTGTGCATGTACACATGCATGGACATGGTGACTTGAGACTTGTCTCCACAGTGTGTCCCTCGTCTCAGCAGCCAAGTAAACCTGATGATGGCAATAACTGATAGAGTTTGGCTGTGAAAGCAACAAGTGATCAAGTAATCATATGATTACTTGTGATTGCTATAGAGAGTTAGCAAATTCCAACAATTATAATTTATTTAATGATTAATCTTCTCCTCATTTCTTGAAAATAGTGGCTGTATGGTATAAGACGCAATGAAAGACTTCCTCAGTGCCGTAGTTAACATATTCAGGTATTTTGTTTTGTCACAGCAACAAACAAATCAGTTCAATAAGGACAGATCATTAGAAAGAATGACAGAATACAGACAGACGTTTGGCGGTTAGTCTCCGATGGTCTGTCTCGGCAAAACAGAACCCCAGCTGTAAAAAGGATTAGGGAAGGACCCCCTGGAGCCTAGATGCTGTTGGTGGAGATGAAGGTGGCTTGAATGGAGCTTGAGTGATGAGATGGTGAGGAGGTGGGTTGCACAAAGACGCAGTGAGATTTAAAGTACGTGGCATGAATGGAAGTGATAAAGCTTAGATTTAGCTGGCAGCACCTTGGAGCGGACAAATGTGACGAGTGTTCCTTATTGAACTCATTATAACAATAAAATGGAAAACAAAAGCATAAAACCGCAGAAATTCAAATTTGAGAACGGTCATGTAGAGAATCGCTGCCTTTTTCTTGTAAGATTTTCAGCTGTGGAATTAAACGTAAGCACCATTTTTACCGGTGTTTGAAAAACCTGAGATCTGGAAAAATGAAAGATTATGGACACATAAAAAAATTACAGTGTGAGTGAATCAGAACTGACGCGATGATTTCTGTTTACCCTTTCTGTCTGCAGCTCTGTATGCCCAAAGGTTTGTCATTCAGGACACAGGCAGACCAGCGCGAGCCTCAGTTCCACTCCTTCATCATCACCAAGGAGGATGGATCTCGAACATATGGTTTCGTTCACACCTTCTATGAGGAGGTGACCAGCCCACAGATCTGCTCTGCCATGCAGACTCTCTACCAGATGCACAATGCTGAGCAAACAAATGCCACTTCTTCCTCCTCCTCTTCTTCCTCCAGCATGGACTCACTAGCCAGCAGTTTAGATGATGGTTACTCCCCCACCTCGTCATCCTCATCGTCTTTATCTCGTGCAGCGGGGAGCTATGACTCGTCACGGGACACGCTCTATGTGTCCAAAGCCTTGTGTCTGATCACGCCTATGCCCTTCATGCACGCCTGCCGGCGCTTCCTTGCACAGATGCACTCTGCTGTTATAGCTGCAACCGCACCCCCCTTGCCACTGGAGAGCTACGTTTACAACATCCTGTACGAGGTGCCACTGCCTGCTCCGGGGCGTTCACTCAAATTCCACGGCATATACGAACCCATTGTCTGCCAAAGGCCGGGGCCAGGAGAGCTTCCCCTGGCTGACTTCCCCCTGGCAGAGGCCTTTTCTCTGCTAGGCGTGGAAAACCTGGTCCAGGTGTTCACCTGCACCTTGCTGGAGATGCAGATTCTGCTGTACTCACAGGGTAAGTACATTCTACACATACTGTTGGATTTCTGATGCTATTACACTTTGAATTGGTTCTACATACAGAATACAGACTTCTTGGACAGGCTGTGTCAAGTATACCACACATTGTTAGATAGTTCCATTAACCTATTCTCTAAACATGCTTTCAACATGGTTTCAATGGACATTTTAACATGTTGTAGTACCTGGAGATTGTTACACTGTGTTGACTGCCTTTTGGCATCAGGGGTTTCTATGGGGGTGAAACAGCACTATCAACGGGGTAAAGAAACCAGAAGGTTTTATTTGGTGCTGAACCAAAACCTGAGTCGTTGTTCAGGACCCAGTTGCAGATGGTAGAAAAAAAACATAGCTCATCCTGACCATCTTCTGCAAACTTTCTGTCATTGATAAGTTAAATGTCCAGCCGTCAGGTTCAGTTTACCTTATTTTAGTAATATCTTATATATATGAACAATTGAGAAGGGTCACTGTAACATTATACAGTAGTGGGAAAAATGTTTGCCCCCTTCCTGATTTCCCATTTTTTTTCCTGTTTGTAACACTTAAATGTTTCTTAATTTCTAAATGAAGGGTTATTATTATTAAAGGGGAAAAAATCCAACCCTGCACAGCCCTGTGTGAAAAGTGGGAAAATATTTTTAATTCAATTCAATTTTATTTATACAGCACCAAATCACAATAACAGTCACCTTAAGGCTCTTTATATTGTAAGGAAGACCCTACAATAATACATGCAGACAACAATCATATGACCCCTATGAGTAGGGATGGGTATCGTTTAGGTTTTATCCGATACCGGTGCCAAACCGGTACTTTTGAAACGGTGCCGGTGCTTAAACGGTGCTCAAACCGGTGCTCAAAGAATGGAGAACACAAAATTGGTCCAAAAACCTCTCATGTTCAGCTGTTTTTTTTGTAAAAAAAGATAACAATGTTAGCCTTTTCTGCAGCTATAGGGCATATATGGTATCACTCTTGGCTGGAAGCAGTGCTTAAACAATGGAAAAAACACAAACTTTGTCCAAAAACCTCTCATGTTTAGCTGTTTTCCACTTTTTCTTTGGTCATTTTAGCCTTTTTGGCCAGGGTGAAGGGAGTATCTGCCATCAAACAAGAAGACAGCCGCATGTAACTACGGCGGTGTTTGCTAGTTCACCTTACATGCATTAATGTAATAACGTGGTTAGCCTACTCAACGTAAATTACACACGAACAACATTAAGCTACTCACGCAGAGAAGAACAGCTGCTGCTGCCATCATCATCCGTCATCATTTCTGCTACACTGGCAGGGCTAGGGGCCAGGACTCTACTCTTCAGGTTCTTGGGGGATGTTGCTAATTCCAGGTCCGATAACAGGCACCACACCTGCAGTAGATGTGCTCGGTGTGAGGTCTCGCAGCAAGCTATCAAATACGGCGCATTTCTCGGCTTTTAACAAAATGCTATACGTCGCCAGGTGTTTCATCAGATTCGAGGTGTTACCTCCTTTGCACAGTATCACAGTACCAGCTTAAAGCACTTGTTGCAGGCTGCTGAGTTTGCATCTTTTGCTGTGAAGTACAGTCAGACTTTTGACCGCTTCGCCTTGGGCATTTTTAATCTGTAGCTCTGCTCTAAAAGAACGTACGTGCCTGGGCCCGCCTACTATCCTTGGAAAGGTAAAATGATTGGCTAGAATCCAAAGTGTATGACACCTCAGGAAAAAAAAGCACCGAAATAAAGCACCAAAATGTGCGCTGCTTTTCGGTCTGGTTACTACCGTTTATGTCAGAACCGGATACCGGTACCCATCCCTACCTATGAGCAAGCACTTTGGCGACAGTGGGAAGGAAAAACTCCCTTTTAACAGGAAGAAACCTCCAGCAGAACCAGGCTCAGGGAGGGGCGGGGCCATCTGCTGCCAGTAGCCAGGACCAGTAGCAAAGGTAACTTTGTGGACTGACGAGACAAAAGTTGAACTTTTTGGAAGGTGTGTGTCACACTACATAATACAGCATTTCAGAAAAGGGACATGATAGCAGCAGTAAAATATGGTGGTAGTAGTGTGATGGGTCTGGGGCTGTTTTGTTGCATCAGGACCTGGAACACTTGCTGTGGTCCCTAGCTTTTGGTCACTGTAAGATAATGGCACATTTTCATTTTTAATCATTGTAATGTTGCCAGTTTGTGGGTAGCTCACATATGATCAGCATATTTTGGTTTCATTTCCAAAATCGGGACAATTCAGCGTCCTGGGTGTCGGTGGAGTTAAATTATGTTAAAGATGCATCTGTCTCGGCAGTAGTTGGATCTCCACTCCACAGCCATCTGATAATCCGCTGGTCTGGCACACTGTGAGGATAGGGCTCAGATGACAAAACACCTCTGTCTGACTGATTTTTCTCGTTTGAATCCAATCGCATCAAATGACCCTTTCTAACCATCTTTAAGCAATCCTGTATTTCAAGATTAGTGTGGAAGCAGCACTAGGTGCTTTAAGGATTTGTTCACTGATAGTAACTTTGCATCTTTTATAAAACTCTCTGAAAATTCACTTTTATTCAGGCATCTTCAGATTAGACACTTTCTTCAGTCTTAGATGTCGAACTTTCCTGAGGTACTTTGAAGACGGCAGATATGTTCCTAACTTTGCGTCCAACTCAGAAAGGGTTAATATCTGCTATCTGTTACATGCTGGTGGGCATTAAAGGCCCTTCGGTTGTCAGGCATTAAACTGCTTGTGAGCAGGACTTAAGCATGTCTCTGTCTGAGGATATGTGAGATTCAATATTTAAGTTGATAATTTCAACATCCTTCTGTTCCGACCCACTCGCACTGGCTGAGAGATCTGATGTCCTGTCTAAGCCTGGAAAAGATCTGTTCTGATTAGCGATACCAGCGAAACATACAAACAGCTGTGAGGGTCCTTGCTGAAATATTTGCAAATCTTCAGGCCCTGAGCCCAAGTTCATCACTGCTCTATGAGCCTGCATGTAGATGTTCATTTATTTATTCTTATATATTCTATTCTTATTCTATATTATTTTTTCTACATATATATTTCTCTATCTAACTGCCACCTTAACAATAATTAAGTTTAGCTCTGTTCTTTCTTAGAATCTAAGACCACATTGCAATATGCTTTTTTTCTCTTTCACAACCTCTGCGATGTTTTCTTTTTTTATTGTGCTTGCTATTAATGTGTGTGTATTCTGTTTGGTTAACCTTAATAAAAACATCTTTGAGAAAAAAATGAAATCAAATTCAATTCAATTAATCAACTTCAGAGGTTTCAGTGGATACATTTTTGTCTTCACTCTATTATGCTATGACGTCGTTCCTTAATTTGAGACCTTTTAGCCACTGGAAGCTATTGTAAGGCTTTCTGTCTGGTTGCCAGAAGTTGTGGATGTCTGTGGAGAAAATTTGTTTAAAACATGCTGTTCCTGTTTTCTATACTTTGAAGCGGAGAAGCATTAGAAACTTGTAAAGTAAAAACTCAGAAGCAGATGAAAACAGAGAACACTGTAATGAGGCTTTATGTGCATATCACACTCAGATACACAGTGATCAGATTTTCCTGCTTCTAGGATTCCTTTCATTTATTATTGACAGCTGCAGTGAGACACAGTCTTGGCAGTGTGTGCGTTCCTCACTGTGTTAGAGTATTAGAGCCAAATGCAGAGAATCTAGTGTGTAGACTGAGATGTCTGTGAAGGTTCTCAGTCATCCAGGTCATCGTAGTCTAAGGAGCTTGGAAAGAAAAGCGTCTGGACTTCTTAAAGTTGCTTGAAGACGTTTCACCTCTCATCCGAGAAGCTTCTTCAGGTCCCACACCCGCTTTCACACCTTGGCTCATGTGATTAGAGGATCACCAGGGGGTCCTTTGTCCCTCTTTGGGGGGATACTCCCACTGGGTTTAAATCTGGGACTCTCGGCCATTTGACCTTAGAACTGAAGAAGCTTCTCGGATGAGAGGTGAAACGTCTTCAAGCAACTTTAAGAAGTCCAGACGCTTTTCTTTCCAAGCTCCTTAGACTGTAGACTGAGATCATTATTTGTCCTACATTCCTCAGTCATACTCTTTTGCAGTTTCAGTGCAGCTTCAGCACTCTCTCTGCAGCTTGTTTATCTTCTGTGCATGATGAGTCATGCAAAAAGAAGCTGTTAGCTCATACACCAGACCTACAATTCCAAATCAAAAAAGGCCAGTTTTAAAGGTGGCGTTCATAACTGCTTATCAGACAAGCATCAGAAACTACCTCTAAGAGATCCAGGTTCTCTGTAGGCACGTAGAAATCACTCATGTAAATAAATGAAGAGGAAATTGCATTACAAAAAAATTAATATTAAAGTGTCAAATTACATATATGATATAACATTAATGACTGCAAAGACAGTGTGCTTAACTGACTGATTTAATGATGACAGACGTTAACAAGCACTGAAGCTTTTGCTCCAAATTAAAGGCAAATAAAAACCTTTTCATCTGTGAAGTCATGAAGACACTATAACTGTAATCACATTCTTGGCATATGTCAACGTGATTTCCTTGTTTCAGCATGTTCTGAGGTTACCGTCAAAGTCAATTTAGGTCAACAAACTTTCTTACAGAATACAAATTCATGAGTGCTAATTCCAGAAAGACTGTGTGTTTAAGCTGCAGTTGAACTGCTACATTTAATGTTAACTTAAGTAAACAAAGAAAAGTTTAATATGCTTATAGGTACTTTTGTTTCTGCCACAAGTTTAAAATCAAGGATATGAAATCGTGAATTTCAGCAATTACTTTCTTTGAAAATCCATAATAATACTCAATAATACAAACTGATTAAAAATGAGCATATTCCTCATCTTTTTACATAATGCACAGATTACACAAACATGAGGGAACAAAAAAGGTTGAGTAGTTATGTGAGTACAGAAATATACCAACTTCATATGTAATGGGGCTATAGGCAGGGAAACATGGAACAGTGCTGCATGTTAACGAGCTGCTGTCCTGCTGTGTCGATATTGATTTTATTCATTTTATTAAGCTAGCCATTCTTATTAAGCACTGTGGCACGGTGGTTAGCACTGTTGACTTACAGCAAGAAGAGCCTGAGTTCAATTCCACTATCAGGCCGGGGTCTTTCTGTGGGAAGTTTGTGTGTTCTCCCTGTGTCTCCAGGTGCTCCAGCTTCCTCTCACAGTCCAAAGACATGCAGTTAGAGAATGGAAGCGTTAGTCAAGATTCTTTATTTGTCACATGCAGTGAAATTGTTTAATAATTTTCACATTCCTACTCAGAGTCTCTGACTTTGGCAACCACTCAAAGAAAGAAAAACATGTGTAGATGCTAAAAGTTAGACCTCAAACTTCCACCAGCAGAAGGTTGGTGGATCAATCACTGGCTCTACCCAAAGATGGAACCACTGACTTCACTGGCTATTGATGGGACCACTGCAGGAAATTCACAGGTGTTTTGCAGATACACCTTAAGAATCTGTCTGCAGTTATTCTCTTTATACAGAAATTGCCTGAACTGCTTAAAAAGCATCAGACAGAACCAGGTGCCTATGTGCACTAACACTGCACCGATGCAAATTAGACTGTAATTTCCTGTCCTGACCTTCACAAGAAGTGTTAGTCTGATTGCTGTTTAAGGTGCATCGTATGCGTTTATCCAGAGCAGTTGGCCAACGTTTTCACACAGTGTGATTAATCAGCGTGTTTGACTTGTCATGGGATGACAACTTGCTTCCTGACAGTAACAGCTGTTTACCACAGACTTGCTCACTTCTTGCCTTGTGAGACTGAGCTGCTGGTCTTTATCAGTCCCTAATGCACCGTTACAGTTTCACAATGACTCGACCCGTTTCGTCTTGTTTTTCAGTTCTATAACAACAACAGCATCCCTGAGCCCTGTCACTGCTGGGGCTTTCCAAAATATATCTGAAGGTGCCTCAAGTTAGCAAGTTTAAAGTTTGTCAGTGTGAGTAAAGGGAAGAGGAGGGAATTTATGAGATACTGCACCTCACCACTTAAGTCAGATTAGAACAGCAAGTGTTGATGACTAAAGTAGAACAGCTGAACTTGTTAAGGTGTTATTTTAAAGCTAAAGAGAGCAAATAGGATGAGACATGCTGCAACATCAAAAAACAGGAGTGTTTCTGTTAGATTTGCTTGCTGTGTTTCCCACACAAAGGAGAAACTTTGAACATGTACAGACATATGAAAAATATGCTCACACACCTACAGGTAGGATCTTCAAAAACTGGCTTGTCTCTTTCCCACAAAAAAATGTATTAATTACTCAGATTTTCACTTTAAGAATGTATCCTTATGCCTCATTCGCACCTAAATGTAACACTCACCTCGGATGGATCGGAGAGCAACTTGGGGTTAATATTGCCAAAGGATATTTGGCGTGCAGACTGGAGCAGACGGGGATCAAACCACCAGTCTTCTGATTAGTAGTAGCTCAACCTCTTGAGCTACAGCCAACCTGTAAATCGTGCTTTGATTAAGTGCAGTTATTTTAGATTTGCATGAACAGTAATCTTCATATATGTGTTATAATGCAGTTTAAAAAGTAGGCCCAAACTCAGTGGGAAAACCTGAGCACTGTGTCAACTTAGCCCCACATTTTACTCGGTACCATATGGCCCAGTATGCCAATAGTGCCCAGTATCATGATGTGTACGAGGGGCTTTGAATACCACGAGAGCTTTAACATACACAAGTATCTGCTGTGGTAGCAGCTTTAGTAACTTCCAGTAACTCTGCCTGTGTAGGTTCTTAACCACGATGAAGATGGGAAAAGTGTTTGCCCTCTTCCTGATTACTTGTTTTGGCATATTTGTCACAATGTTTTAGATCATCAAACAAATTTGTATCTTAAACAAAGCTCACTTAAGTAAATACAAAATGCACTTTTTAAATAATGACTGAAAAAAGGCGATCCTGACCTACTTGATGCTGTTTGAAAAAGTAATTTCCTTGTAAACCTAATCAAGCCTTTGTGATAATTGGTCATGAGTCTTTAACATCAGTTGTCATTGCATTGGAAAGTTTAACATGATCAGTCTGTTTAAGTTCATGGGGTGGCTGTAGCTCAGGTGGCAGAGCAGATCAGCCACTAACCAGAATGTCGGTGGTTCAATCCCAGGCTGCTCCTTGTCTGCATGCCAAATATCCTTGGGCGAGATACTAACCCCATGTTGCTCTCCGATGCATCCATCGGAGTGTGAATGTGTATGAATGTTAGATACTCAGCACTTAAACTTAGAAGAAGTGATTGGGTGAATGAATTAGTTGTATAAAGCGCTTTGAGTGCTCAGACAGAGTAGAAAAGCGCTATATAAGAACCAGTCCATTTACTTTCACACATAAACCCAAGTTCAATTCAGTTCAATTTCAGTTGCCTCCAACTGCCAACAGTTTCCTCAAACCGCTTTATATTGTAAGGTATTGTCCTGCAATAATACACATAGTGAGTGAAAAAGGTGACTGGAGAAGAATCAATGCATCATGGGAATCCCCCAGCAGCCTACACCTATTGCAGCATAACTAAGGGAGGATTCAGGGTCACCTGGTCCAGCCCTAACTATATGCTTTAGCAAAAAGGAAAGTTTGAAGCCTAATCTTAAAAGTAGAGATAGTGTCTGTCTCCTGAATCCAAACTGGAAGCTGGTTCCACAGAAGAGGGGCCTGAAAACTGAAGGCTCTGCCTCCCATTCTACTTTTAAATACTCTAGGAACAACAAGTAAGCCTGCAGTGTGAGAGCGAAGTGCTCTAATAGGGTGATATGGTACTACAAGGTCATTAAGATAAGATGGGGCCTGATTATTTAAGACCTTGTATGTGAGGAGCAAAGCAGTTGTCAGCCAACTCTTACTGCCTTTATCAATGAGTCTAGGTGGAGCCAGTTTCTCCTGTGCTCCTAGCTGCCGTTCTTCTTCATTTAAGAATAGACTAGAATACATGTAGGTATATGCTGCCCCCTTTAGTTTCAGAGCAATTGCACCCTTGGTTTGCTGCCTATGGTATTTACCTTAGTAAAAAAAAACATCAAGTACTATTGCAGATTCCGGAATTTGCCTTTGAGAGGAATCACAAGTATTGGTTCTTTAGACATCCCTAATTCTCCGAACACAAAAGAAAAAGACCTGTTGCCTCACTTTTTATTTGAGTGTGTGACATTTATTCTAACATGTATTTTACACACTTACCTAGAGCAGCTGTGCTTATAATTTTTTACAAGTGTGTGTGTGTGTCTTTGTGTGTGTGTGTGTGTGTGTGTGTGTGTGTGTGTGTGTCTGTGTGTTTGTCTGTGTAGACAAACACACACACAGAGACTCACACAGAGACACTCACTCACACACTCACACTCACTCACTCACACACTCACTCACACTCACTCACTCACTCACACACTCACTCACACTCACTCACACACTCACACTCACTCACTCACTCACTCACTCACTCACTCACACACTCACACTCACATTCACTCATACATTCACTCACACACTCACTCAGACACTCACTCACTCACTCACTCACACATAGACACTCACACACAGACACTCACTCACTCACTCACACATAGACACACACACAGACACTCACTCATTCACACACTCACTCACACACTCACTCACACACTCACTCACTCACTCACTCACACATAGACACACACACAGACACTCACTCATTCACACACTCATTCACACACTCACTCACACACTCACTCACACACTCACTCACTCACAGACACTCACACTCACTCACTCACACATAGACACTCACACACAGACACTCACTCACAGACACTCACACTCACTCACTCACTCACACATAGACACTCACACACAGACACTCACTCATTCACACACTCACTCACACACTCACTCACACACAGACACTCACACATTCACTCAGACACTCACTCACACACTCACTCACTCACTCACTCACACATAGACACTCACACACAGACACTCACTCACAGACACTCACTCACTCACTCACACATAGACACACACACAGACACTCACTCACAGACACTCACTCATTCACACACTCACTCACACACTCACTCACACACTCACTCACTCACAGACACTCACACTCACTCACACACTCACTCACACACACTCACTCACACACAGACACTCACACACAGACATAGACACTCACACACAGATTCACACACTCACTCACACACTCACTCACACACAGACACTCACACATTCACTCACACATTCACTCACACACTCACACTCAGACACTCACTCACACACTCACTCACTTACAGACACTCACTCACAGACACTCACACACTCACTCACTCACTCACACACACTCACTCACTCACAGACACTCACACACACTCACTCACTCACAGACACTCACACTCACTCACTCACTCACACATAGACACTCACACACAGACACTCACTCACAGACACTCACACTCACTCACACACTCACACACTCACACTCACTCACTCACTCACACACACTCACTCACTCACTCACACATAGACACTCACACACACTCACTCACTCACAGACACTCACACTCACTCACTCACTCACACATAGACACTCACACTCACTCACTCACTCACTCACAGACACTCACACTCACTCACTCACTCACACATAGACACTCACACACACTCACTCACTCACAGACACTCACACTCACTCACTCACTCACACATAGACACTCACACACAGACACTCATTCACACACTCACTCACACACTCACTCACACACAGACACTCACACACAGACACTCACACATTCACTCACACACTCACTCACACACACACTCACTCACTTACAGACACTCACTCACACACTCACACATAGACACTCACACACAGACACTCACTCACACATAGACACTCACACACAGATTCACACACTCACTCACACACTCACTCACACACAGACACTCACACACTCACTCACACATTCACTCACACATTCACTCACACACAGACACTCACACACTCACTCACACATTCACTCACACATTCACTCACACACTCACTCAGACACTCACTCACACACTCACTCACTCACAGACACTCACTCACACACTCACTCACTCACAGACACATATGTGACAAAGAGATTGAAAAGAATCCATCAGATTGTAATTGCTTTGGTTTTGCACTCTAACTCACTCACCTATTCAATTTGAATCACTTGATTGAAGTCTCTTGTGTGCTTCAATACTCTTGCTTTATGTATTTTATAAACCTGTTACTCTTTCTCCCTCACCTCATCGGCCCAGTTCAGTAGTCAGTGTAGTGCAGTGAAACCAGCTGTACAGAGGAGACCATCATCTTAGAACTTTATGTCTGAATGATCTGAATATTTGAGTGTGGTTTCTTTGATGCTGGTTAAAATATTGATAGGAAATTGACATGACATTGCCAAATAGGTTTTTAATATCAGTGGCCAGGGTTGGCACTTTTGTCTTATTTGCCATCAGCGCCATTCATGTTGTACCGCTGAAGCCTAAAAATCATTCAAATGAGCCAAAATCCTCTTCTGTACTCAAATACACTGTCCCGGTGCCTTGAAAGCAGCTTAATCCACCACAGTCAAATGCCATGTGCACTGTTTTCAGTCTGATATGTTTTAGAGCGATTCAGGTTATTACAAAAACTGTTACAGGGACTGTGGAAAGGGGTTAATTTGACCACTTATTAATATTAAGTCACAAACTACTTTGAAAAAACTAGGATATTCTCTAAGTTAATAAAATCACAAATTTGTGAGAAAGATAGAGTTGTTGTTGTTGTTGTTGTTGTTGTTTTTTATATCTAACATTATCTAAAGAAATTTTCATTTTGTTACATTTTTAAAGGTTATGATGAAAGATATTATATATTCAAATTACTGGAATCAACTACTCACAAAATGTTGTTAAACCACTGGAAATACATCTTTACAGCCATATTAGACACATAGTAGTGCAACATTATTTATTGGAGGAACACTGTAGCAGTGCTTGTGTGGTGTTTGGTGGAGCTCAGCGTGAATCATCAGAGTGCAATTTTACAACTGACATGAAACTACGTGTCGCTGTAATGCTGTTGTCTCACATCACAGTTCTTTCTCTGTGTTTCTCAGACTACCAGCGGTTGATGACAGTGGCAGAGGGCATCACCACCCTCCTATTTCCCTTCCAGTGGCAGCACGTCTATGTTCCCATCCTGCCAGCCTCCCTCCTTCATTTCCTAGATGCACCTGTTCCCTACCTGATGGGCCTGCAGTCCAAAGAGGGCACTGACCGCTCCAAACTTGAGCTTCCTCAGGAGGTACAACATCAGCCTGGGTAGCATTAATGCACAGACCAGCCACGACATTAAAACCAGCTGTATAATATTAATTACTATCGACCAGGGGACCTACCAGGCAGGGTACCAGTGTTGGTGTCTATGGTCTGGCACAGGATGCTGGCCGCAGATCCTTTGAGTGATGTAGGTGTATGGTGCTTCTGTCACTGGGCTTGATCAAGCTGTGGATTCATGAAACTGCATCAACAATGGTCAGACGGCACCCAAGTTTGTGAACGCCGTAACTCGAGAACGAAGGATTTTCACAGTTATGTCACAGGTGCATCTCCTAGAAATTTGGGACTAGTTTAAATCTGACCTCTGGGTCAGGCAGAGGTGGAAAAAGTACGTGCAGATACTTGTAAAAATACTCCGGTAAAAGTCAAATTACTGAATCAAGAGGATGACTTCACACATGAGTACTGTCAGGGGTCAAAGTGAGATACAGCCTGTGCTGTGGCTCAGCACAGGGAAAAGAATCACAGCTCACAGTAATTTCTAATGTGAGTTTCAGTAGATTTCCTTTGTGTGATTAGCTGATCTGCTGCTCTGTGTGGATTTACAAAACTGATTTCAACAAGATGTAAGCAAATGTTTCACAAGCGATAAGACAAAATGTCTTAAATTTGTCATTTATGTGTTACTGAGCCATCCTTACCTTTAAATCCAACCTCTCTTCTTCCTCTCCTGTCCTGTCTTTCTCATCTTTCTTTATTTCTGACTGAAGTTGTCTCTCACTCTTTCTCTGTGTTTGTTGATGTTTGTGCAGACATTGGATGCCCCTTAAAAAAACTTTATTCTCTTTAAATAAACCTAGAGTAACAGGCATGTTTAAAATGTAGGGAGTAGAAGTTGTCAGAAGAAAAATACAGATACCTGAAAATTCTACATAAATACAGTAACAAAGTACTTTGTTATGTCCCACCTAAGAGGTCAGAGGTCAGGTTTTCTGAAACTTGTGAACACGATAACTCCAGAAAGATGTCACCTAGGATTTTTGCATTTACACCAGATCAGGATGCCATCTGTATTTTTATAAAAAATGTTCCTTTTTGGAGCACCCAAACTGAAAAGCTTGTAACAGGAAATTGTAATAACATAGGACTTAATTTATAATTTCACATCTTCTAGTTTCTGTTCAGGTGTGTAAGTAACCTTCTTGAAGTCTAACCACACACACACACATGCACAAAACAAACACACTTGCACATTCAAATGAGCATGGCACACATTTTACTTGTTAAACCAGAAAGAAAACTGAATCAAACTTTATTAATAATGGTTCCGTTTGATCAAGTCTCTATAAGGACACAGCAGCTCAGCTGAATGAAATACAGTCTTTATGTTGTCATTGTTCTGGATCTGCTATCTTTATCTTTGTATTTATTGTAGTTTCATGTTTATAAAAGCCTAACGTGCAGTTTTAATGCTTTATAATGCTACAGTGCTGTTCTTCTTTATTGGATGAGGTGATGTTTTTTTAGCTGTATCATCCCCTGCACTATAGACATATAAATAAACTGATATAAAATTATTAAATGAAAAACAGTCAGTTTCCTTGTTATCGTTAAATTCACCTCAAGGCAGAGCCAGACAGGAGTAGTCTTTTATTGCTTCGTCACTTTTCAGCCTCAGTCAGACAGTGAGGAGGTGAGTGTGTCCTGGATTTTAACCATTGTATAGTCCAGTGCTGGGTGGGTTACAGTTACTGTGTGTGTGTCTGTGTTTATGTGTTAAGGCAAGATAAGGCTCTAACAAAGCAGAAAATCTGGCTTTGCTCACACCCCCATCATCACCCTGAGTTGTTAATCTGGGACTTTACATATGGATGTTAATTATCCAGTTCAGCGCAGGATGCCTCTGTGCATCACCCACAGCTCCCTTCTAACTCTCCTCACCTCCTCCTTATCCCCCTCACAGGAGCCCCTGCCTGAACACAGTTTGTCCCTGTGTTTGCCTTTGAAGTGGATGTGACCTAGAAATGAAAAGCCACACAAAGAGTAGATGATGAGAGGGAGGAAAATGTAGCCAGAGTTTGTCTAACCCTGTTTATTAAAAACGTGAGCATGAGAGATGTTTGGCTCTGATACACTGTACCTTTCTCTGCCTGCAAGAATAGCTGTTGGAGGCCAGAGCCAAACTAACCTTTCTGTATAGTTAATTCAACAAGTTGTTTTTTTGACTGTGTCTGTATGCTTAAAGTCTTATGGGCTCACGTGCCTTACTGCTATCTCACAGAACTCCACGTACATCTCACCTAATTTCGATATCTTTTTTTACACTCATTCAATATTCTCACCCAAACCTTCTTTTCCTTTGCTCAGTGAGATTTACTACATTTAGAATTCAGCAAACATGAATTGCACTTGCACATTCCTGTATGTGGACATTCAATCAATTAACAACTAAGAAATTCCCCCAGCTGTGGTGTAAGCCTGTCTGTTTGGCTAAATTTTTATAGTCCTTGTAAAACATTTTAAATTGGGAGGTCCTGCAGCAGTCTGTATTCTGTGATATGTAAAAGCTCATTTCTACATGTTTAGTGTTTCTTTAAGACGGAGGTTTTGCTTTAATCCCCCATGAGGCGTGATGCAAATTCCATTCTATCAGATTTGGATTGATGTCTGAATATATGCTGTTATTCCATTGGCCTATATTCTCGACACTCCATATCCCAACCCCCATCATACCTCCTAAAAATGATCTGTCTTTACTAATCCTGCCTCCACCAGCTGTTTCTCCTGTCTACAGTGCACAGAAGACACAACTATCCAATGTCTGTGATGAACACAACACATGAATTCACTTGTTGTGCAAACAGAAATGCACATCACAGGCACAGGAGTCCCCAGAACTGAAACATGCACCATTAGAGTGTATTTCAGAGCCTAATAAAAATGTGTTTTCCTCTCACAGGCCAACCTGTGTTTTGTGGATATTGACAACCACTCCATCGAGCTTCCAGAGGACTTCCCTCAGTTCCCAAACAAGATCGAATTCATCCAGGAGCTCACTGAGGTGCTATTAAGCTTTGGCATCTCTGCCAACACTGGCGCCCCGCCCCGGACCCGCTCCAGTCCTGGCAGCACTTCATCCACCCCAGGAAGGGAACGCAAATCCGCCACCCTTCGACAGCTAGAGGACGATGGACGTAATGGCAATCTGGCAGGAGAGGAGTTAGTGGTGCTGGAGCTGCTGCAGGGAAATGCTACGCTGGAGAGACTGCAGGCACTGACTAAACGCACTGGGGTGACTGTGGCACGTGTGGAAGCCCTGAGGGCTGGAGTCAAAGGTCAGCCCACCGACGGAGGAAACCAAACAGGAGGTGAAGAAGAGGAGCTAAGGAACGCCAAACTAAACGTTCAGCTGAGGGAGGTGTTCGCCAGCCGCTTCACTACCATGTTTGCAGACTATGAATCATTTGTTATCCAGAGCGCTCCTGATCTGGAGTCCTGGCTCACCAACAGGGAGCAGATGCACAACTTTGACAAGGTGATCAAGGTTTTCTTTCCTGTTGTGCCTCAGTCAGAAATATGTTTGTAAAAAGGTCGTACCTTATTGGAAAAGATTGTACTCAAAGTTTTCATGGTATTTGTAAAACAGACATTTTTTTTCTTACCAGTTTGCCTTTGTTAGTGAATCATGGGATTCAAAATAAAAAGGCATCCTTTTTTTCCAAGTCCCAAGATGTTTTAGTTATTGTTAGACAGAAGTACGAAATGATATCAAAAGAACAAACAAACCGCAATATAACCTAACCAAGAAATAACTGAAAAAACAGCAGCTTACCTCCCTAAAATGACATAAACAGGAGGAAACAGTTTCAAAATAAGTTGTAGTTCATCTCACTTGGTAGTGATTTAAAAAGCAGAAAAACAAATGGAAAGAAAGGCAATATCTAAGGGAAGGACAGTGGATCATAAGAAAAGCCAGCTGATTTATCATGAATTAAGAAGAAATGACAGCGTAGTCTATTTGGACTTTTCTTTGATCTGTTTATTTGTGAAACCTGTTAGTTCCTGTTAAAATATTTTATGTAAGAAGGGACGGTATTTTAAACTGAAGAATCAGTCTGCATATTTTCAGTCAATGTTTAGTGCTGATTAGACTTATTTATTTCATTGTGTTGTTTTTATTTTTTTCTAAGAGTTTTCCTTTCTGTTAAAATTCTATATTTACATTTTCCAAGTCATCCTGGCATTTGTGTTTTAAGGCTAGCTTTGTTTATTACAAAAAAATTCAAAGTTGTCTAAAAGTGGGTTCTTTCTCCCTGTGCTTGCCGTAAGGGATTGTTTTATAGTTGAGGTTTTTCTATAATATTGTGCTGTCTTTACCTTAAAATCTAAAGTTACTAAAGATGCTATATAAATGACATTGAACCGAAAATGATTTTAATTAGTGTCATTAAGCTGCTCTTTGCTGCACAGTACTGAAAATACATATGCTCTTGTGAATAGGCTTCATTCCTGTCAGACCAGCCAGAGCCCTACCTTCCCTTTCTGTCTCACTTCATTGAGACACAGATGTTTGCCACCTTCATCGACAACAAGATCATGTCTCAGTGGGAAGAGAAGGAGCCTATGCTCCATGTCTTTGACACTCGTATTGACAAGGCACGCCTCTATAATATCCGTGCTCCCAGTCTCCGATCGTCCTGCTACCAGAGGTGCTCCATCCTCAAAGAGTCTGGTAAGCTCAGATGGGGAAGTGTGTGTGTGAGAGATTTATTTCTGTGTGAACATGGTTCAGATTGTTGGTTTGAGAAGCATGTGTTGTGAAAATGAAAATATTCCAGGCTAATTAACTTTCTCACTGAAATAAGTCTTTTTCAGCGCCTACTTTCAGTGGAAGAGTTGGTATATGTAAGTAATGTTTGCTCAGAGATTATGCAAAAATGTTGATACATTTCTTTATATTTTGCCTATGAAATGGGAATTAGGTCAGTGATTGATGCAAAGTAGCAGTTACCATGCAAACCATGTACAAACATAGATGGAAGATGTTTGTACAACTCTTATCAAGTTTGAAAGCCAATCTTTATTCTTCATCACAGCCTAAACTTGATGCTTTTTTTGGAATTTCTTTGAATATTCTTCAGGAATAGTTATCTAGACTTCTTGAAGGACATGCTACAGCTCTTCTTTGGATGTCGTGTGCCTGTTGTTACTTCTCTGTCAACATAATCCCATACTGCTTCAGTAATGCTGAGGTCTGTGATTGTTGTCATGCTGAAAAATGAAGTTGTTGTCTGTTAAACACTGTCCAGATTGTGTAGTGGAAAAAAATTTGACTGTACCACAGCATAGTTTGGCAAAGCGCATCATTTTCTTCCTGTTTCCATACTTAAGAATGGCTTCTTAACAAATATTCTTCCACTGAGACAGTGCATGGGTTAACTGAAGGGCAGGTCTTTGCTGGATTTCTTCCAGTTTCTTTAGGATATAATTTTGAGATAATATTCATCTGCTGTAGATCATTTTTAGTCCTTTTGTCCCCCACTCTAGTTTTTTTAAAAACACAACTAATAGCTCTTTGGGATCTTTTTAATGCTGCAAAAGACGATTTAATGCCTGTCAAACTGTGATTCAACTATAGAAATGGAAAATAAATTATGACTTTTTGCAAAGGGTAATGGTATCAAAGTCCTAAAGACACAAATTAAAATTGGTTCTTTGCTAAGTTACCCATTAATCTGTTGTCTATTTGTCGTTGTCAGACAGTTTTAAAGTGCATTACCTCTGCCTTTGTCCGTAGTAGCTTTTTGAATCCTATCAGGCACCTGTTTAAAAAACTGTCTTGAGGCAAAGTTTCTCCCCCTTTATGACCATTTAAAACATATAAACTCTTCATTAACAATTGCAAAGAATAATAACCGGGCCTTGTCTGGAATTTCGCAACATTTAGAAGACAATAAGGAGTAGTCTCTATCAGACCAGTTGTTGCTTCTAGAAATAATCCCCTTGGATGAAGTGTGTGCTGGTGCCTTGGTAGCATGCTCAAAATGCAGGACATGACACAAGAATTAGAAAAAAAAGCAGGGAGCACAATGTTCTGACAGTGTTGGTGTTCTTCTGGTTTCCTGCCAGTTCTCATGATCATTGCTGAGATCGACAACAGTGGCTTATAACTCTTCACATGTCAGCTCAAGATAATATCTAACACTGTTTGTACGAGTGAGCTGCCGTGGTTCAGTGTGTTCAGTGATTCCGTGGTGATACAGTGAACTGTAGTTGCCAAGGGTGACTTCATTTGCAATGGTCTGCATACTTAATTATGCAGACAATGGACAGTCCTTTCCTCTGCCTGCCTCCCTCCAGTGCCTCCACTCAGAGAACACTGCACCTGCTATCTGAGGACTTCAGTCAGAGACAAACGCAGTATGACCATTTTGTATAACTGTAGTCAGATTTGGCACATGACAGATGAAGATGGCGTGTGTTTGCAATCGCTGCTGTTGATGATGTTTAATCTTTAGAAGGGTCAACAAGGAAGAGTCAGTCAGACCAGGTCTCTAGAGAGAATGAACCACAACATCATACATCATGCTGTGATTTAATATATAAACAGCCTGTATTGAAGTACAGCCTAGAAGTGACACCAAGCGCTCTAAAATGCAACTGCTTCAGTAACAGACACGGTAAACCGAGTAGTAAGGGCGCCTCCTGTCTCAAGTTCATGTCATTGAAATAAGCAGCATTCTTGACTCTGTTGTTTTTGTATGTTTTCAACATTTCATCAATAAAAGACTAAGTATTATTATCTTCAGTCATCTTTTAAAATAAGAGTTATAGCCCATCCAGAGCCAAAAGGATAAAAGGATTTCTCAGTTCAGAGTCATTGCTGCATAAAACCTTGGCATAGCCTGGCAGAAGGAATAGAAAAAACAGGAAGCTGAGTCGCTCTTTGCAGCAAAAATTATCTGTGAAGGACCGCGACATATCACTCAATATATTACATCTTAATTGCAGTTTTTTCCAGTGTTTTGTGTGTGTGTGTGTGTGTGTATGTGTGTGTGTGTGTGTGTGTGTGTGTGTGTGTGTGTTCAGATAAGATGCGATCTAGATGGTGGAATCAGTAGACACATAAATCCATATGCATGCCTGCAGCGTTTAAAACTGAATTTACCTTCAGTAATGTGACACCTACTGGAATTCTCCAAATGCCGTGATGATTTCAACGTCCTTACAGTGTTGTCTGAATCAGTACCGTCTTTTGTTTAGCTCAGGCCATTGAGCAGCGGCTGATGAAGATTGACCACACGGCCATCCACCCACACCTGCTGGACATGAAGATCGGTCAGGGGAAGTACGAGCAGGGGTTCTTCCCCAAACTGCAGACCGAAGTGCTCAACACAGGACCAAGCAATAACAAGTAAGTCAGCCTCCACTCGTGCATGGATTTCACAGACGACAGCAGAACCTTAAGGCTGTCTTTGTCAGAATACTCCAGTACAGTTTGAATGTAGGTTCAACAGAGATTGGTTAGATCAGGTTACACAGATATGACTGAAAGCCCAGCTTGATGCGCTCAGATCCTATTTCCTTTTCTCCATTTTATTCGTGTGGCATTCCATAATCAGTGATACATAACAAACAAAACTTCAAAAATGCTGACAAATCTGTTTGCACTGCTGAAAAATCTTTATAGAATAGTTTAATAGGATTTTTTTAAGCTGCTCGTAATAATATCATCAATGTTAAAATGCAGTTCAAATCAAAGAGGAAGTAAAAGATAAAAAACTGTTGTGAATTAACTGCTTTACTGTTAAAGGCAAATGTTTTTGTTACCTTAATTCTTAAAGTAACTTTATACAACTGATTTACTTTCTTCTCCCTTCAGTTTGACTGACAGGAGCACAGACTGCCAGATAGTTAAAGGTTACACAGTATATTCACAGTGTGTTTGGTCTGCAGGTGGTGTCACAAAGCAACAACAGCTCAGCGCAGAAAAGATCGCCACAGACAACAAACGGAACATCTGACCCTTGATAATGACCTGAAAGAGGTGAAAAACCATCCTTCTGACTGCTCCCTGTTCTCCACTGTTCTCTAACTCTCTCGTCTTTATTTTTTGCTTATTGTTTTGTTCTGTTATGTAACTACATTTATGTTTCCTTCTGTTTGAGCTTTCTTTGTTTGGTTTATGTTATGTTTATGCACATGCTACCTTCACTGTCTTCTTATTTTCCATTCTTTTGCCTCTGTCGTCTTCTATCTGGCTGTGTGTCCTGTTCCGGTCCGTCTGGGGTCGGGTTGTACCGCTCTTCCTCCTCGAGCAGGTGGAGGGCTGCCTGGTCCTACAGAATTCCATGGCATTTTGGGAGTGGGACAATGCATCCCCTCCTCCTGTCAAACCACCTAAAAAATCAGCTTCTGCTTCCTGCCTGGTATGTGCAGGAGATGCTTGTGTTTTGGATTCCCTCCCATAGCCTCCACCCTCACTTCCACCTACTTTTCCGAGGTTCCCACATTCTCTAAGGCACAATTCCTTGCTGAATAGTAAAAAACATAAAATTCTAAAGGAAAACAAGAATAAAACCAGCAAAATAACATCTTTTTGCATATCTGAGGGGTGTTTAGGCTTGGTGAGCTGCACAGTTAGCAAAGGCCTTGGGCATATCTTCCAATTCTTTGTTTTGTCTGTGCAACAGTCAAAAATCCAGAGATTCACTTTTACCACAAGTAATTTTTTAGGTGATTTAAGAGGAAAAAAGCTGCACTCACATGTAATTGTGTGTTTCAACAAATTTACATTCTCATAAACTTAGAGTGAATCCATCAAAAATATATTGGACCTGGCACCGAATTATGGAAACCACCATGTTGCCCTCCCGTCTTGAACACAGCGGTCGAGATTTACCTAAATGCGTGTTATCGTTTCATGTATGTGTATGTATGTCATCCTCTTCTGTCTTACCTGAAGCCTCGTCTCCTGAACTGAAGTCCGGGCAATAACACAAAAACGTGCATAAACAAGCTTATTTTTTCTTCATATTGTTGCAGTTTGTCATTGTGAGTAGATGATGAAATGTGACCATCCCGTATCCAGACAGTTGACAGCCAACATTATACCAGTATACCAATGTTAGGCTTCAGTGTCATAAAAATTCCCATCAGTTTCACTGATGCCATCTAACAGCAGCTAACAATAGCAAAAACAGCAGCACTTACCAACAGAAACATTTATGATATCTTCAAAAACCTACCTCAGTATCGCTGTCAACAGAGAGACTTGAGCTGCACTGACTCATCAACACATATTGGACTCTTCCACAAAGTTGTACAGCCTTCTTCAGAGTAAATACACATGCAGGCGTATTGACAGCTGAGGGAAACAGCAGAGTGACACCCTACTTTCACTACAGCAGCCTGAGTTGTTTGTCCTACAGCAGACACCATAGCTAGAATCTTCCTCTTAAACTGGGATGGGTAAAAAAAACAAAACAGAATTCATTTAACTGCAATCTTCTGACATCTAGTGGTTAAAATTTTAGACACTGTACCTTTAATTTGAAAAAAATCAAATACATCATTGACAGTATTTCCAGCTATTTCCATGTCATGTTCTGTTTTGAACACTTTAAATGTGAAACAGCAGCAGTGGGAAATCTTCTGTTTGCGAGAACAGTGATGTAAGAGCATGGATTTCTCATTTCAGCGAAGCACTCAGAGCTCATTATAGGAAACATTTTGGTATGCCATGCTCCAGACTGAGTGATACTTCCTGCCAACGCACCCTTTCTTTAAGGATTCCTCTGATTTTTACTCCCCTCCTGTGTCACACCCTTTAACTTAACTCACTTAAGTTCCTTGAAGTGTCTCACATGAGCAAAATTACCATTAACAGTCACAGAACTACTAGAACAGGTTATTAACAGTGTATAAGGAAGGCACGTATTTGTGAGATTGTGCCAGGAGTGAGGATGCTTACCTCAACCTCTAATATGTGTTAACTGCAAACATTCATACAAAAGAATGACACTTTCAGTGCCTGTTATTTAAATCTCACTAAATATTTTCGTCTGCACTTCAGAAGTACATGCAGGAGGCCCGGAGCCTCGGGAAGAATCTGCGACAGCCTAAACTCTCCGACCTGTCGCCTGCCGTGATCGCCCAGACCAACTGGAAGTTTGTGGAAGGGTTGCTCAAGGAGTGTCGCATGAAGGTGAAACATAGAACCCCAGCAATGCTGCTGCACTTAGAAATGACCCATGATTCTTGATTCTTGCACTCATTCTCTGTCCTTCATTTACAGAAGTTATTACTGAAAACTGTAAATATATATACAGTTTATACTTCTCAGTTAAAGGGTTACTCTTTTAAACTTAATTATTGACATTTTGCATAAATGTTTCCAGTTCATTACAGATTTTCTGATGCTTGTTTTAATCAGCTATCATGACCATAGTATTAAATTGCTGCTTATTACACATAAACTGCCACAGGCGTTTCCTGGTAGTCATTACTATTCTTTAAGTTTGTTTTAAAGGGTTTTTACCTGGTTATTAATATGTTATTAAATAGAAACAGGCAGTTTTGCATTTTGCAGCTCTGTTTCCTGTTTATAACACAGAAACTACCATGGTGAATGAGAGGTAATAACTTTGAAGTTACCACATTATTACGTTCTATCAAAATGACTCCTGTAATGTTCAACGATGAACTGCAGTGTGTCGCATAGAGTACCTCCTCACCCATACACATAAAAAGTTCCTCAACTATGATACAAATTCTCCACAATACAAAGCAAGGCTCTTCTACTCCAGTTTGGCCATTTAGCCATCATAAGAAATGATAAAGAGGCACGTCCATCCACAGAATGCAGTGGTTTTTAATATAACTGGAGGGTAGGTTACATGGATGTGCCATATGCCCTAGATTTTAAGTATCTCAAAGTCACATGTTCATAATATATCACAGTGATTCCTCTGACTGTATGTGGGTGTGTAGACCAAGCGTATGCTGGTGGAGAAGATGGGCCGCGAGGCTGTGGAGCTGGGTCATGGTGAGGCCAGCATCACTGGATTAGAGGAGAACACTCTGATCGCCAGTCTGTGTGACCTGCTAGAGAGAATCTGGAGCCACGGGCTGCAGGTCAAACAGGTCAGCACACACACACGCACACTGAAATAAAGATACATACAGTGCTGCACAAATGTTAGGTTTCTTCAACACGCTATAGACATTGGATGTTGAGGTTCTTCCCTCTGTGTCTGTGTATAATGTGATGCCTCATCCATCAGTGCAATAGCTGCTGTTATGTGTGTCATTTCTGTCTTCGGCTCTCTCACATGCTAATCGTGATGTTTCAGGGGAAGTCTGCTCTGTGGTCTCACCTGCTGCACTATCAGGCCCGGGAGGAGATGCTGGCGCAGCAGGCTGACTCACCAGGTAACATACACTTACACACACGCAGCTCCAAAGCCTCAGTCACATGTTAAAGCATCAACAAAAAATTCATCTCTCCTTGTAGCGCCTCGCATTCTTGAGAGGAGGAAGTCTGATAGTTCCATAGCGATGCCTTCTCTGCGTGTGTCTCTCATTCAGGATATGAGGTATGATCTTGTTGTCATAAATCCTTTGCACTGTCCAAGCCTCTTCTACAACAGGTAGACTAGAATACCACTGTTTAGGTGTTCCTGTTAGTATTAAACATTATATTATATACAGTATACTCGCTGCACGTACTGTAAACAAGTAGTTTGTATGTCCGTGTTGGTGAAATGCATCTGTGGAAATGTATAAAATCTGTAACTGAAGTTAAAGTAAATAACTTTTCCTTCATCTTAAAACCACGGCGTTATTCTTCTTCTCCGTCTGTCCCAGGCATATCCAGAGTATGTCAGAGATCAAGACGGATGTTGGCCGAGCCAGAGCCTGGATTCGCCTGTCCCTGGAAAAGAAGCTGCTCTCTCAGCATCTCAAACAGTTGCTGTCGCGACAAGCCTTAACCAAGTAAGCATTTTGGTGACTGAATCCCACCTTCATATTTACATGTTGTGTATTATTAAACATAAATTTTGCAGTCGTTTTCACAGTTAGGGTATGCATACAGTTAAAACACATAAAGTTGTACAAAACCCTCCGTTTTATATAATGTGGGAGAAAGCGGCTCTTTTTTGTGTGGCTTGATCATGCCACAGGGGGCAGCAGTGAGCACCCTGAGCCACACCAATGCACTGGGAGTATTTTTCTGCTGTATTCATTTACAGAAGGTAAAAGGTCCATCTGGCCGAATGACATTCCCACTTGTAATAAAGACTTCCACACATCCATTTCTGAGTGAAGTATAACTGTAAGCTTCCCTGCACTCCTCCATTTCGCCCATTCAAACAAAACAAAAGCGTTTCAGTTCACTGCTAGTTTCATGGTAGGGCTCTCTAATTGTTAGTCTAGAAAGATAACTTTTTATTTTGTTGTTTAGTTATTAAGGGTGCAAAAACTGTCAAACTAAAAAGACTTTTGACAGTGGATGTTGATGAGGAGAGATGTGATGTACTTTGCTGTATCTGAACCTGCCACAGGAAGCTGTACAAACGTTACGCCTTTCTGCGCTGTGAGGAGGAGAAGGAGCAGTTCCTCTTCCATTTGCTCTCTCTCAATGCTGTTGACTACTTCTGCTTTACCAGTGTCTTCACCACCATCAGTGAGTTTTCCATCAGCTACACATAACCTCTGACCTCTGGCCACCCACAGCAATGCTTTTCTTGAACAAAAGAAACGTTTTAAGACGAGAAGCTTTAGGTGATTGGAAACAGCATATAGTGAAATAGAATTTTGCTTTTAAATATGTCACATATCAATGTGTATTTTTATGAACTCTATATATACGCTCACACATATAAATGTATATTGGAACTGAAATTGTGTGTGTGTTTCTATGAAAAGAGGTCATGTTGTTGTTTATAATGGCATGACATAACATCAAACTCCTGTAAAGCTCTTCAGTCCTCCTGCACCACCTACTGAAGCCTTACAGTAAAAATGTCAGTTACTTTATTCATAGAGCTACGGATCAATAGCTGACTGGAATTAGTATAAATTTACCACGTGAGGCTTTTTTTGTCTTTGCTTTCGGCAGTGATCCCATACCGAGTCGTCATCATCCCCATCAAGAAGCTGAGCAACGCTATGACCACATCCAACCCCTGGGTGTGTGTCTCAGGGGAACTGGGAGACTCGGGCATCATGCAGATCCCCAAGAATGTATTAGAAATGACCTTTGATGTGAGTACTGTGACCTTTGACCTCCCACAAGTTGATCATGCTGTCAGCCACTCTGATGTTGTGTGCAGGCATTAAGTTTGTGTTTTCTATGTTTTCTATGTTTCACTCCTTGTCACTGTTTGTCAAACATCACATGGTGCACTCCAGCTTATTTAAAGTCACAGTAATCAAAAATCAGTGTTTCTTAAAGGTACTGTAAAGAGAATACTTCATTCCAGAAGTCTCGGGAGACGGCTCCAAAACATGAAGTGATATGTAAAATGCCTCTTGCCTTGGCTTCAGCACTTCTTGAATAGGCAATATTGGAGTGGAGGAAGATTTTTTTGAGAGTTAGTTCCCATAACTTCTGGAGAAAGTTCTCCTGCCCTGTGTCCATATTGCACGATCAAAGGAGTGCAATATGGGTTGGGCGAGTGGATGAATGCATCGACCATCGACGATAGGCCGAGCCTTTCGCCGCTCATTTTTACAAGAGCCATTCATTTATTCGCCCATGAGTAAGTTTGCTAATAATTTTGGTTGAACCTAGTAGAAGCAGCCAATGGAAAAAAATAATAACACTGTTTTAACGGGACCGTCTTCCAGCTGCAGGCAAATGCAGCCTCCTCAGAGTGCGCCCAAATTCAGCAATTCATTTCCTCAAACTCATAACAGAAAGAAAGAAAGGCAGCAGCCTATGTTAAAAAAAAACCCAAAACTTTATTACATTATTTACATTTTAAAAAACCCACAATGGAGGGAAGGAAACAGAGAAACTGGCTTCTTTTCCCCATTATAACTGTGTTTACAGGTCGTTCCAGTGTTTATCCGTCTTACACACCCGACCAAACAACAAATACAAAATTAAACACAAAGTAAGTTAAAAATAAAAATGTCTCCTCCAGCTAACATAAAAATAAATCTTTGACGTAACATTAAGTCTTTTGTGCGATTTGGTGAATCTTAAATAAATGAATAATCCAAAAAGTAGCTATAATAATACTGAAACAAACAAGAAAAGAAAGTAAAATATTCACTCCAAACAAAACGTATAAATTCACAAAAAAGTCACCTGCGCGAGTATATCGCCCATCCTTACTAAGAAGCCCATTTAAAGCTGCTGTTTTAGTTCTAAAAGTGAACCAATTGTGGTCAATTTCAGCAGCATCTGCCTTCACATTATTGAGCAGTCTACTGTAGGATCGGTCAATTCCTAAGCCCTAAACAATTCTCCTTTTACCTCAAGAAATTATCCATCAAGCAAGCTCGATTATGAAATGATGTAGGTCATGTGAAGACTGCCCTCTAGTTGCACTTCTATGCCGTGCACTCCAATAACTCCATCTCTGTAGCAGTTTAATAGAAATCAATTTTGTTTTACAGTGTCAAATCATACAAGTAGGATTTCTATGAGCCAAGCCTAGTTTGCATGCATGAGTGATGTTTTTATTGTCCATTCTTTGTGTCTTAACGTATGTTTCCATCTCCCTCAGTCTGCTTTCAGGCCTCACACGCACATCTCTGCCATATTCAAGGTTAGGCAAAGCCCTTGCTCTACAGCTCCATCTCCCACCATCAAGCGTATCCCTTTGAAATACTTGCTTTTCTTTTCTGTGTTTGACTTGCTCAAAGTTGCTCCTTTACCCTGCCAGAATGTGCTGCGTACTTGAGTGCTGACTGAAGTTGTGCTCTGTGTGTCTTTGCTGGAGCTATTAGGAAAATATGCTGAAGGAAATGTAAAAAATAAATAAAAATAAAACGTTTGTGCCCAAATAACTGAATTAACCAGAGACAGACAAGTATATCATTCACAGTAATGAAAGAGAGTAGGATCTGATATTGTATTGATTAACTAGGTGCTCTCTGTGTTCAGTGTCAGAACCTGGGGAAGCTCACCACGGTGCAGCTGGGTCACGATAATGCCGGCCTCCTGGCTAAATGGTTGGTGGACTGTGTGATGGTGCGGAATGAGATCACAGGACACACCTACAGGTGAGTAGACCTGTCTTTGATTTGTTCTGTTGTTGTTACTCATTTAGTAAACCTCCCTCACGTGCTTTTCTGTGCAGCCAGATTAGATTGTTGTAGACCTCAGACAACATTAAGACCAATAAGAGTGTAACTAGCAGCCGATAAACCGTCCTGTCATGAGTGTAACTGCTGGCGCACACGTGTCACACACTGGGCACTTTAATAGTTTGCTGTTGTAACCGGTGTGGTTCTGCGTTGTGTCTGACAATAAAAGGTAAAAGAAAGAAAGACCTCCAAGTAAATAGCTTGCCCACTCCAGCTCCTCTCCCACAGGGGATCTGTAGAAAAGGGCTGGCATTTATTTTTACATTAAACATAAAGTATGAATTTACACATAACATATTTGACATAAGATTAAGAAAACAACAACACGAAATCCGACATACCTGACAATAAAAGGTAAAAGAAAGAAAGACCTCCAAGTAAATAGCTTGCCCACTCCAGCTCCTACGCAAGAAAAGAAACAAGACACTGAAAAATACAAAATATAAAACATACAAAAGACAAAGAGAGAAGATCAGAGCAGAGACGTGTGGAGAAAGAACAAACCGATATACGCCTGCCTGTGTGTCTGAACCACATTTAGTACATCATCCTCTGATGCACACCAAGTACTAGTTAGTATGAACCATTCTTTGTTTGTTGATAGCAAGTCAAATATAAAATATCTCCACTGAAAATCAGAAGAACAAATAGAAAGATGTCAACAGATGTAGAGCGTCGATGTGTAACCTCAGCACTTTGTTGTCCATCAGGTTCCCATGCGGTCGATGGCTCGGTAAGGGTGTGGATGACGGCAGCCTGGAAAGGGTCCTAATCGGGGAATTAGTGTTGCCCAGCGGAGAGGATGATTCTGCAAGGGCCTGCCGTACACCCCCGCTACAGCGTTCACCTTCCCAGGGCAGACGCATCAGCATCACATCGCTCACCGGACGAGATACCAGTCAGTAACTGTCAGCGTTCTCACACAACAGGAAATTTCTAATACTGAGAATGAAATGTTTTCATTTCCTGACAGGTTTCGCCACACTTTCTAATATTTGAAGTGCAGTATTTTAAATAGATTTTATCCACAGTAGGAACAAAAGATGGTCTGTGTGCAATTACTCAGTCACTTCCTCACTAAACACTTTCAGAAGGCTCTATCGATGTTTTAATTATTTTAGAGCTTTTATGTGCAATGAATCTCATAATATCATCAAAATAAGACTGCCAGGCTTCCATTAAATGCTTTTTTAAAAACCCTTTCTGCAGTAGTTTTTTGGAAACTTTAAGGCATATTAACTTCTATAATAATAATGATAATCTCTTTATTAAGCTGCCAGGAACTAAATTATATAGGTAATTCTTAAAATGTGCGCTCCAAGTGGTTTAAAGCTCAGACTTCCATTGCAGCTCGAAAATGCAGCGTTTCCAGGAAGGATGGTAGCTACAGACATGTTAGCTGTTGCTACTTCAGGCTGTCAGAGTTCAGAGGTCTATAGCAGTCTGTACTGATGCAGATGTTTTCCCCATTCTAGAGCTGAATTCAGCACAAATCCAAGAGGGGATTGGGGAGGCAGTGAACAACATAATCAAACACTTCCACAAACCAGAGAAAGAGGTCAGTGACTTTCAGCACTCTGAAATCTAATGAGTACGTGCCTTATAGCTTAACTACTGCTATGCTGTCTGTGAATTCTGAGTAGTGTGGGTTCTGTTTTCCTGTTTCCATCAGGGAGTGCATTCATTATGTTTCCATAAGTAAAGTTGTGCTTTGACCATAGAAAGTCTGAAAGCGTGATGATCTTTCAGGTTGTGTAGTCTAAAAGGAAACTAAAAGGTTTCCCACGGCACTTTCTCTGCCAGGGGCTGTAGTAATTTCTCTTCAGTGACAGTCTGTCACAGCACATTGTTGAATCAAATTTCAGAGGTACTCCAACGTTAATGGGAATAGTGTAAATAGCAAAAAGTGTTAAGCCACTTAGATGATAGGGTGGAGTGCCAAGTTACCTGCCCACACAAGCAAGCTTAGTTACACTGTACATCTGCCCATATAGAACTAACTAGCAGATATGTGTGTACTAATAACAGACAAATAAAGTAACAGTATCACTTGCCAAATGTCAAACTTCTTATATTGTATCAACATGTTGATGTGTGCTGCACAGAGAGGCAGTCTGACTGTTCTGCTGTGCGGCGAGAATAGCTTGGTTGCGGCTCTGGAACAGTTCTTCCATCATGGCTTCAAATCTGCCAGGCTCTTCCAGAAGACTGTGTTTGTGTGGGACTTTGTGGGTGAGTGTGAAGAGACAGCACACTCTACTGTTGATGAGGAAAACTGTTCAGTTTGGCCCATGGCAGAAAATCAAGGGCTAGTAAACTGTGTTACAATGTGTACTGGTTTTACTGGATTAAAGAAAAAATTTGGAATACCTTTTTATTCATGTGTCATGGTTTTTATACATGTTTGTAGAGGATTATACAGCATTTACTATTCTTTTTGTGTAATCTGGGCTTTCAAATGAATTTGTAACATAGCCTTCAGCCCAGTGTTCTCAGTTTGTTGAGCTGTTACACAACAGTGTAAGGAAGCAGAGAGCTTTAAGTAAACTGATATAGTGTGTGATGCTCCTCTAAAACCCTACAGAGAAGGCTGTTGCCTACATGGAGTCAGCTGACCAGATTGGAGACCTTCAGGAGACCACTGAGGCCATGAAGATGACCTGTCAGTCACTCTGTCATTACTTCAATGCGATCAACTCCACGTCCAGAAACATCGGCAAGGACGGAAAGTTCCAGTTGTTAGTCTGCCTCGGAGCCAGGTCAGTGTCGAGACAACGAATTAATGTAAATTATTTTGTGAACTGTGATGGAAGCTGTCCCTGCTCAGGTGTGGGCTCTAATAGCATCTTTTGATATGTGATTATTTGATCAGAAATTTGACATATTAAAAACATGTCACGATTGTGGTCAGAAGTTTTCATTTGTCTTGGATTTCCTCTAAGGGAGGGGAGACAGGACAAAATAAATGCTCACTGTCGAGGTGAGTGCTGTGTGGCTGGCAGCAAATGCAGGACTCTCAGACGTCAAGAGTGAAACTCTAATAGCAGCTTTCATTCACAACAAAAAAAACTAAAACCTTGAACCTGAAAACTAGAAATTAAACTGGACTCAAGAACTAAATACTAAGAAACATGAACTAAGATTTAGTCAGGAGCACAGACAGGAAACCACCAGCATGGTGAGGGTACGACATGACACAAAGCAAAGAAAACACAGGCTTAAATACACACCAGCGTGATCAGGGAATGGGAAACGGGAGGGAAACACAGCTGGGATTAATTAGCCATAACGAGACAAAGGAAGCAAAACTAGATACATTGACATGAGATAAGGGACCGCCAAAATAAAACAGGAGGTATAACAGAGATGTGGACTTGACACTGAGACAGAGAGACATGGCTGACCGGGAAGACAGAGGGAACATGAGGACAAGTGTGACAAGACGAGGACCACGAGACAGGCAAAATGACAGAAACCAAAATCCTAGGACTAAAAATATAACACAGCAGAACCAAAACCCATGAATTACAATAATTAAAGAATATAACTAAAGCACACAAAAACACTGAGTCACAGGCCCAGCACCGTGACACATGGCTTGTTTTCTTTTTTTTCTTTGTTTCTCTTCACTGTGGAAGAGAGGCAGAAGTTAATGATAATTAAATGCAAAGTGGTGTATAAATACATGGTGAGTGAAAAGAGGTGAGTGAAGAAGAAAGGCACAATGTATCATGGGAAGCCCCTAGGAGCCTAGGCCTAGTGCAGCATAATTAATGAAGGGTCACCTGATACAGCCCCAACTACAGCCTTAATGAGAAAGGAAAGTTTTAAGCTTAATCTAAGTAGAAAACCTGTTTTTCTCCTGAATCCAAACTGAAAGCTGAGGGTTCTGCCTCCCATTCTACTTTTAATGCCCTAGGAACTAAAAGTAATCCCACAGTCTAAGCGCAAAGTGCTCTTTTGAGATGATATAGTACTTTGAGCCAGGGAGCCGATCCTCTTCATTGGGCATAGATCCTAGAGGGGACCTTCAGTGGATTCTGCACATTCCCAGTCACCAGAGCCTTCAGTGGGTCTGCTCAGTCTGAACATGAGCTGCCAGAAGCTGAGCCAGAGGGTCCCATGTTGTCTGAGCCAGACGGCTGCTACTTTCAAAACTAGCAGATTGTTGTGCTTCACCATCAGTTGCTTTAAATTCAGCTACCAGCTCGGCTGTCCCTCAGCTGTTAGTCTCCCAGCCTTTCTCCTTGTCTTCGGCCTCCTCCCAAGCATTGCTGGCCTCCCACTTGGCCACCAGATGGCCTCTGCCGTAGCTGCTGCTTCCCTGCCTTGCCTCACCATCGCCGGCCAAGTCATCTCTGGTAGTCCAGCGTCTTCATTGCTGGGATCCTGTTCTGTGTTCTTATGGACAGCCTGCTCTCAAGACTCCTGAGGGTTTCCTTTGTTCTCCAGAGGGGCTTCAACTTGTCTTCTTCTGGCCTCTTTTCCAAGTCTCTGTCTTCATTGCCGGCCCTCTGTTGAGCCTCCGGAGAATTCCACCTGTCATGCTTCATCTCAATACCAGACCCAGTAATCCACATTGCTTATCTTTTTAGTCCTGTTGAAAATCTGCAGTCTCACCACTGATTAACATTTAAGTTGATTTAACTCTTACTACATTTAACTGACACAGACTATTACTTATCATATTGTTTATAGCATAAGCACACACATTTACTATTTGTTAATTCAGTTCACACTACACATAGTAAATTGTCTGTCTCATTATTACAGTTAATAAAACTAAAGCTAAAACTACTGTCGATATGCAGAAAAACATTGTGCACTGAAATTAAAATTAAACTGGACTCTTGAATAAGACAAAACCAAATCATATTGTGCGTTCAACTAAAACTAAACTAAACAATAATTAGGAGATGTCCTTGGGTTGAGTCTCTGTCAGTGTGGTCAAGATTGTCACCCCAGCAATGGGAGGCTTTGTGTAACAACTCAAACTGAAACTAATTCAGTTCAGTTGTATTTATATAGTGCCAGATCACAACAACAGTCACCTCGAGGCACTTTATCTTGTGACGTAATGCTACAATAATGAATAAAAATAATCAAACCAAACTGAAACTAACATTTTTTAAAAACTAAATTGAATTAAAAATTGAAATTTAAAATGTGGTAAACTTGTTAAGTTTTAATAATTCTGAGCTGATCACTGTTTGCCCCACAGAGACCGCCTGCTGCCCCAGTGGCTCCCCCTGCTCGTGGAATGTCCAGTGATCCTGCAAATGTATGAGGACACAGCAATGCTCAGAGACCCTTCCACTCTCAGTACCCTTATAAGTGTGCTTGAGACACTGCACGACTTCTCCATCACACTGGAAGCCTCACTGGTCAAAGGCATCAACCTTTAGTTCCACAGGACTCTGGTTATTTTTCTGTCCTCCTCTTCAGTTCACTCTGTCCGTCTACTGTTAGCTCCTTTGCCTTGTGATTAGATGGATGATAAGGTTTGGAGGACATTAAATTGAAAGGACAATTTGGGAACCAAAGCAATAAGTTCCACATGTTCTCATGTTGCTTGATTCTTCATGGGAGACGTTAAAATTTGTGGGTGACCCATGAGCTTGGATGCAGTATTTCCACTCTTCCTGTGAATTTCAAAGACTGTTTAAACAAAAGGCCAGACCAAGGATCTGTAGTTTTTTACTTGATGAACTAATACTGTTCATCACAGTGCACAAGTTTCTGCAGACATATCAGCTTTTAGAAGCACTTCCTGCCTTCCATGTATCCTTTGTTATTTCAGTACACTTGGAAAATGACTGTTTGGCTTCCTGCTCACATAAAACCCAAGCTGTAAGTCAAAAATCTGTTTCAAAAAGACTTTTGCAAAGCAGTTATTCACTGTCATGTTTGAGGGAACTACTTTTTATATTCCCATAAACTGTTCATCTGGACGTAGCGGTGGCCAAGCGTACGACTGAAGAAGTCACTTGGATGAGTGACGAAACGTCCAGATGAACAGAATCCACTTTTTGGGATTTCTTTACCTTGATGACTGAGCATGCATCAAAATACTTTCTATATTGTTTTTGCTTTAAGGTCTTTTCTAGGCTGCAGGATTGTCGTTGCTGATATGAATCACAGCATCTTTCTGCCTTATTGATTCTCTTAGTGTACTGAAATATGGCTGCTTGGAAGAAAAAGAAAAAATTGAGTGCATGCTGAAATGACAGCATAGAAACATAACTGTAGCAGCAGACATGTAACAGCTGTGTGTAGCATAGCCCCCTTCAGTTGGTACGAGTAGATGCATTATCTTACCTGTAACTGTTGGTTATAGTACCGTCAACCTAACTGTTGTTAGTGTGAGCAAGAATGCTGTTGTGCGCGGAAAGAATACGATGCCATGAAGAGACTGAGGGATCACTGACACAATAGAATAAGGATTTTTTTCAATGACAGACTCAGTTTTAAGAGTTTAACCTGTGGCTAACATTCCTACCTACATTATACATCTATGTCTCACTTCACAGATGTATGCATTTAAGATCAAGTTTTAAGGCTGTGTGCCTTACAAACTCATTTACACCATCTGCCTACACACAAATTCATTTATGATTTCTTGACAGTTTGCCAGTTTCAACAACTAAATAACAGCTAAACTGTAACATACAGGCTCATCTAAGAAAGAAAAATGAATTTCAGCCGTTCCTCGTGGTTGTTATTCAGTCATCTTAAAGTAGACCTATTCGTCTCATTTCCAGCTCTGTATCTTTTCTGAGGCTTACTAATAGCATTTAAAAAAGAAAATGTTTTAATTGTCTTATGTTTGCCCTTCTGTGTAGATCCCTTGCTACATCTAGTGTGTGAAATGAGCCTTTTGACTCCTGTTTGTCCGTTGTATTTTAATTGGGCATAAGCTCTATGGAGCCCACACAAATGCAGCCCTCAGTATTTCGTACCTGTGCTGCGCCTGAAGCAGATAACTGTGTAATGAAATCTGCAACAAGCTGATGTCAGCTCGTTGTGAAAGTATGAGTAGCCTGAAGCCTGGAATCTTTTGAAACGTATAACAATATAAAGCTCCCTTATTCAGAAAGAGTTGCAAACACATATTTGATTTGGCAGATTTTTGTTGTTTTTTATAAAGACTGGATGCTCTTCCTGATGCACTCCAAGGGATTTATGCCTTTTCCTTGAAACCAGCGTGTGTGGGCCAAAAGTGTGAACTCCTACACTATGGAGATACCTAACACATTAACAATATACGACAGAAATTAATTCAAGTATAACATTAATGAATTAAAGTCCTGGCAGTTATTAAACTTTTCCACAAAACAACAAAACGGTTCTTTCAAAAACAATAATCAGTATACACAGTTCAGCTTTTTACTGCATAATTCATCTCATACATCAGGAGTAACCTGAAATTTTAGAATGTTTACTTCACAAAATGACGTTACTATAAACAAGACTGAACGTAATAGAAATTAATTAGTATTGATTATTGTTTTTATGACTTATTTATTCATCTACCCAAAAAGTAACAGAATAGCAATAAAAGTATCGTACCATCTTTGAAGTGTGTACTAAAGCATAGGAAGTGAGAAGTAGCAGGTTTATGGTCTTAATGACTTTCATGCTTGTGTATGTGTCATGATTCCCCGTGAAGTCCCACTTCAAGCCAGTCACAGGTTACGTTTTTAGTCCCTGTGTAACAGACCCAACAGCACTGGCTGTTTATACACTGTTTAAAATCTAGATTTTATTTTTTGTAATAAAGCAAACTAGCCATTTGTCCCTTCTTCCAGTATTTATGCTAAGCTAAATGTTCTTTAATTGTTAAAAGGGGTTTTTATGTAAACTGCCGACTTGGCATAAATGGATGAATTTCACAATTAGAATTGTTAACCTGTTTTCTGTGGTCCATAAATGTGTCATGAAGGAATGCGCCATATTTTTGTTTCACGTCCTCTAAATGCGTTCAAAATTTAAATATTTTTGGCAGCAGAGAGTAAAATGTTTGGAAATGTGTATCTTGGGCAGATGTCTTATCTTTGAACTTTTGCAGCATTAGCAGTTTTGCAAGTGTTGCCTCTTACTAAATGGATACTTTCTGGTGTACATTTTGTCAACGCATGGTGTCATTTAAGCCTCAGCTGTATTCATGTGGCACTCTAATGGATTACAAATAGCAGTGGAGTTTATCTGCTTTGTTACGTAAATGTGGACACGGTTGCATTTCTGCTGTTTCCAGAACGGAGTATGTGATGGGCAACACATCCTGCCTTCCTGTGTTTTTAATTTATATTGACTTTGACTGGCTGACAGCAGCACTGGTGTTTTATGGTGGAAAAACCTGTGGAGTAAGTCGATGCATCCTTTGCACCTTTAAAGTAACCACTATATCTCCTTCATGTGCCCCTGGTGATTAACCTGTGGGACTATTGACAGCTCCAAAGCACAGGAATGGATTCCTCCACCTCTTCCTGGATTTCTTTATGTACGGACTATTTTTCTGGCGGCACCAGGAACGACGTGTGGAAGATGACCACCCTAGTAGTCGCATTTCATGTCAGCATTGGAACTGACTGCTCTCTACTGATATTTATTGTTCCTCAATAAAACACCGAAGTCTAAGATGTGTGTGTGTGACATGTATAATTTTGAAATATAATAATATTATAAAATAAAATATATTCGATGCCAGGAAGTCACCACTTTTAGACTCAGTTGCTTGCTAATCTTGAGCAAAGTTTTAGTAGAGGTTACACTGGCTGTTGCTTATTTTATTTTGCATGTGTATTGCTTATTGGATAAATAAAGTATTTATCTCATGTCAGTCAAAAATGTTGCTACAAATCCTCTTTGTAACAGCTGAAATTATAATCTTGTTATCCTGTTGTAGCTAATGAATTTCTCCTTTGGCAGAGTAGAGGGTTTTTTTCAGTTTCACAGATAGTTATATAACACATGCAGGTCTTTACCTGCTTGCAAGAGAGAGACTCATTAGACATCATGTTTAGAAGATTTTTAGGCCAAAGTGCAATAAACTCAGAGTTCTCGGAATTTAAAAGTAGCAAATTATGGATGCCTGTAGTTTAACTAGTTGATTTGTGTCATCTGGATGTGTGTATCACCTCCATAGAAAAAAACATGTGGTATGTCTTTTCATTATTTTGTGTAAGGGAAACTCGGATCATGTGAAAAGCATTGGTCCCAGCATAAAACTAAGTTACATTCCATAACCAACTTTTTGTGTGTTTCATGGAGTTCCTGTCTACATCTCAGGATTTCTTCCTGGTGTCTAACAGCAGACGGGGTACTTTTTGGCAAACTGTCCCATTACCAAACCGATTATACTGGATGATGTTGCTGGCTGCACAATGTTGACTCCTCAGACTCATTCAAGTAAAATGCTTCTTAACTGGACAGATTGGCACCCTCCAAGTTTAGCCGACTTGTTTGAGAAGTGTACTTCATGTGCAGCTCTATATCACTACCTGTTTGAGATGACATCTTTGATAAGCAATGAAGATCATTTCTGTGGATTCTGGAGCTGGACAACACAACTTTGTTGTGAAAGACTTAATAAGCATCAAGGCTACAACCACTCACCAGTGGTTTTATGTTTAATGAGGCACTTAATACTCATGTTTGGAATGGTTCTTATAGAGCATTTTTCTATGTACTTGAGTAGGGCTTTTAAAGAAAGTAACTGGACTTTTTGAAGTTTTGTGAAGACATTTCACCTCTCATCCAGGAGGCTTCTTCAGTTCTGAACTGGAGAACTGATGCTTGATTTGCCAGAGGTACGAATAACTGGCTCTTAAACAAACCTGCTTAAGTAATGTAACCAAAGAGGTCTGAACATCAGCATAAAGAGCGAATCACATGGCAGCAAGTCCACAGAAAAGGACAACACAACCTGAAGTTTAAAAACAGACCATCCTAATGGGAAATAAGGTGATGGTGTTGGTGCTAGACAAACTGCAGAACTACCAGGATTTTCCTGCACAGCCTTCTCCAGGGTTTATGAGGAAAGGTCTGAAACTGGGTGTACAAAATGCAAGGTTTATCTAAATAAAGTGATCATTTTTTTGTGAGGTAATTTCAGTTTTCCAGTGTTGGGTTCATGTTGCTTTCTAATGCATCTCCTGCAAACTGTAGTATGAAGATGACAAGGACTTTTTTTTAATTAAACAAATAAAACACAAAATCCACTACACGTCACTGCTCATCTTTTATTTCATCAAGAGACCTCTTTTATACCATCACAGTAGACTTAATGCTACAATTTTGCCTTTAGTGTTTGACACCACACCCACCCCCAAGAACAATCTTTTCCTCAGTAAGAATGAATGGATAGGAGCACAGCATCAAGCAAAGTGCTGCAAATACAGTTTGTCAATTCACCTGATAAGTCATTCATTTAGTTCAACATGAGGTTAACATCTGGTCAATGCAAACATTCATTGAACAAAAAGGCACAAAATGATTCCATTCTCGCAGATGACGCTTTACAGCAGATGGTGTAACTGTATCAGTCAAAGTGGTAGTTCATCACAATGATTTTTATTTTTGGGAGGAGGCGGTCTGCCTGGTTTGTCAATTGGTAACAGACCCCATTTGAAAACAAGTAAGTTGTGTAAGTGGTCAAAGTGTATAATCTATACTCTCACCCATGTTGTGAACAAGTTTTATGCATTAGCATGCAGCCTGACCACAATACTAAAACGTCAGTGCAGTCACCATTCAGTGCAAAGCAAACAGTCCACACACTGGAAGAAGAGTACCACCAGGCTGACTGCTATTCAATCCTGGTACAGCAGAAAGCCAGAGAAGGTGCTGTACTTCCAAGTGCTGCCATAGATGGCTCCACGATGCAACCTGAGCCACACCTGGTCTCCTTGGAAAAGCGGCAAAATGGCGTGGTTGCTGGCCGTTTCATGGTCTGGGGCTCCATCGTTGGCGTATGCCGACACCATCACCTCCTCGTTGCGCATGAGGTTAATGTAGAGCGGCACATTGATGGCCAGCTTCAGGATGTGGAAGATAAAGACATAGGTTCCATTCACAGGGCAGGTAAAGCGGCCAATGTGGGTATCGTACATCTCCCCTAGGTTGCTATGGAGCTGGTCAAATACAATCGGCTGGTCGAGATTTCCCGGAGCGAAGTTGGCAGTGCGAGAGGCAGTGAAGGCCACTCGCAGAGGCTGGGAGAGTGGGTAGAGCTGCATAGGCAGCAAGGCGGTGTGGTGGTGTCCATGGGGAGTGAGTGGGACCTCCACAGTGGAAACAGACAGGGAATCCCCATGACCCGAGTCCACAATTGTGAATGCTCCCTCCCGGTCTGGGCTGCTCACCTGAGAAGAATCACTCCAGGCTGCTGTGGAGTTGAAATGACACAGAATGCCATGTTTACATTTCCTTCTTTTAAATGCAGATTATTTTTAAACTGTAGGAAGACAACATATCAAATCCCAAATTTGAGAAATTTTGGTGTGGAAATGTGTTGGTGGCACCAAACTTAAAATCAAAAATGCCAGGCACTCCCTTACAACAAGCAAGATGAGCAGCGCTCGACTGCCCAAACCTAAAAATGGAAATGAATTAAAACAGATGTGAAGAGAGGGACTGCCTTCACTTTGGTCTAACTGGTCACCTGTTTGCATCCATGAGTGAGCTGCACTACTACCACTACTGGTCTGAGGCTCTTCTAAGTTTGTTTGTAAACGTCAAACAAATTCAGGTATGAAAATATTGAAACACAGATTTGTGCTTGAATGTTTGTAAACATGATTTAACACCCAGACTTGTGTTTGGGTTGATAAATAAGGGCCAATGTCCTTTGGACAGATGACACCAAAGTGGACAAGTCAAAGGTCAAACCAACATGTGTCTCACAAATGGAAGCTGTAGCAGAAAAGACAATCATTGCTTCCTACCACTGTTGTTATGTCTCCCTCCTCGCCTGTAGTTGTGCTGGTACCCTGAATCCTGAGAAAAAAGGCCACAGAAGCACAACAGTGACTCACGCAGACACAGAAAGGACAACCGTGGATAATCAGCATGATGTCGTACATGTGTTTTGAACACAAGCGTTGCTCAATTTAACAGCTGTGACATAGTCACATATGTTAAAATGACCATTAGAAAATACTTTTACACAGAAGGAAACAAGGGCAGAAGATGAGTTTGGTATAAAATCTAAGTTTAAAAATAAAAATTCTATAAGACGGAAAATTTTGCATCTTCATTCAAGTTGCAGAGTCATCTCTGTGAGGTCATCTCTTTTCATGAATGGGCCCTCTATACTTCCTGCTTTGAATCAAAATTGTGTGCAGTTGTCTGACAAACTGGAATTTTATATTTTGTTATTAACTTTTATATAAAATCTTTTTTTTTTTTTTTTTTTTTTTTTTAAAGTCAGGCATTGTTCAAAGCTTTTGGTGAGTGCTGATGATTATTTGTTATGGCAACCAACATAGTCAACATATCCCACAACTGTTTGCAATTTTGCAGCCTACTTTGTATAAGCAAATACACTTCTACACACCGCTTCTGATGATCTACTTGATTATGAATTTCAAACAGATTGTGCTTACAGAAAAACTGCCCCCCATATAGAAACAAAATTTGTTCCCTTTCCACATGAACAGACTAATATAAAAATTGCAGGACTTGAATAAGTTGTGCTTTTACTTAGTGAGCAGCTTCAGTTCTGTAAATAAATTGATTTGCTTGTCAAGTAGGTTTCCCATCCTTTCCTTGGGTCATTTAATGAAATGCCTTTTTGGTTTATGGCAGTATTTAATCCATCATTTGTGCTGGGACTATAAAACGTATGTTAAAAAATAGGTTAACTTACTCTAGCAGCATAGAGGAGGGGACCAGAGTCCCTGAGATGAGTTGGAGAGATGTAGGATCCTCCTGGTAATCAGAAACCAGTTTAAAAAAAAAAAAAAAAAAAAAAAAACCTCAGTTTAAATTGTGCCAGTTCACAAAGATGATTGATGAGAAGGTCATAACCCCACAATATTAAAGAAAACATTCAGACATTTAAAAAACAAACAGAAAAAAAAAAACACCCCAACAACAACAACAACCACCACCACAACCACAACAAAAAAAACAAAACAAAAGACCAATACCTCGTTGCCACCCAGAGGAGCGAAAGGTTTGAGCCAGTGCCTTGCCACCACGTGCCATACCTTTCACAGAGCCTCTGGTGTAGTATGATTGGCCGGGTCGATTCACACCACCTGACTGGCTTGGAGACGGAAAGATCTGTCCACCATTACCCACCGAGTAATCTGACTGGTATACTAGAGAAAATGCATCTCAGATGATGACAACTGGTCTAGCAGTGAGGACACAAAGCCAAGAATGCAAAACTCTCAACATACCTGGCTGTGCCTCCTCTGAGAGGGCAAACTCAGGTGGTGTCTGGGTGCTGGCAGTGGTGTATCTGGGCTCAGTGAAAACAGAATCTGGTTTATAGTTCACCTCCCCCGTCTGAGTTAAGGAGGTGCTCACTTTGAAGACCTACAGAAAGCAGAAAATGGACACAAAATTGAAGTTCCCATTCAGATTTAGATTGAAGTCAGATCGTCTCCAGATGCAAGTAAAGCTCATTTCATTTTTGGATAAATTTCACCGTGATTTTTTTCTATTTTGAACCCACAAGATCTTTAATCAGAATCCCTTATCCTGAGCTGCACCATGTTTGAGAAGTCTCAGCGGTTCTATTTCTTGCATACAGTGACATCTTATCTCACCTCATTTCTTTTTATATTAACACTGTCTGAATCGCATCTCAGAGAGGAGCTACAGCCCTGCACTTTGATCATTGGTGGATAAAGTCAAAGTCGGAATGATACTTTGATGAAACTTACTGACTGGATGTTCTGAAACTGTGCAGAGGTCAGAGATCGCCTGGTGGGCGGTGTAGAGAAAGTCTGTCCCTGAGGGGGGGTGGAAGTGCAGGATGTTACCCCATTACAGGGCGACTGCTTCCCTGAATCCATTACTGGTGTCTGGGAAGGTTACAAGAAATAAAATGAAGTATTCTGGCAACACTTCACAGAAGTTAAAGTACTCTAAGCTCATCTACCACAGGACAGCTCTTTTCCTCCAGATTGCTGGAGACAGTCGATTCCCGGCGAAACAGCGGTGGTGAAGGAAAAATCTCTTTTTCAGCCAACTGGAGTGACTCCTAGATTGACAAGAAAGCTTTAGAGAGGCACACAGAATGCAGAGCATAACATTATATTGAAGCGAATGGCTCCTTACATGAGGTAGGTCCTTTGAGGAAAGTTCTATGTCACAGGTCTCCAGGCTCTGATTTCCATTGGTCAGACTGACTCTGCGCTCCGTAAGCCTGGTGGGCAGTGGAGTGGACTGAATATGGGAAAGGTGGATATGTCACAACTAAAAATGGTTCTCATTTTTAGTCACACCTGCTTTGTTAAAAAGAAAAAGAGCTCCTTACATGCATCGCTTTGGGTAGGACATCAATTGGGCTTCTCAAACCTGCTTTAGCTGTTTAGGTGAGATGGAAAACAAAAAAACAATATTAGGAAATTTATTCCAAAAATCTAAGCAATATTTCTTTTGTATGACTAAAAGGCAGAGAAACTGCTAAAACACAACACAAATCACATTTGCATATACTGCTAGTACATTTATAGGCCACACCCAGGCCAGCAAGAGCTTTCCTGAATATTACGTTTAGAATAGATTCAAATCTTTTTTTCAGCGTATTTCACTGTTCTGTCTTAATCCCACACCTCCCTATAGCGGCTCAACCCCTTCATGGGAGTATTGCCACGCTGAATGATGAACACATTTTTAATGAGTACTCAAATGGCTTTTTAATCACACATCACACCACCAACTGGATCGGGGGGAATTTGAGGTTCAGCATCTAGCCCTAGGATAGACGTGGAGACTAGATGAGCTGGGAAGTCAAACCACTGATCCAAGTAGAATGCAACCCGCTATACCCCCTGAGCCACAGCCAGCCATGTTGACAATCACCTGTACACTTGGTAAGGTCCAGCACACTCGAAAAGGCTCCCTTCAGTGACGTTTCCAAACACCAGTTAAGTTCATCCATCTCAACCCTGACAAAACAGAATTCCATGTAGTCGTCCTTGAACTCTCTCAGTGAGTTGAGAACTACACTGGCCCCTCTCACTAGTGGCACCAGATCATCAGCCACCAACATTCTTCCCATCCAGGTTTGCTTCTTTCAATTTAGATTCTTTGTTTTATTTTTTAAATTTAAACAAAACTATATTGGATCTTTTGTACACACAAATCTAGATAAGGTTGGTGTAATTATACAAGACTAGACTAAGATTATAAGAGACCACCTCCATCCTAACCACCACCAACAACAACGTTCAGATCCATCAGGTGCAAAACCAACAGACTAAAGAACAGCTTCTACCCGTGGGCTGTGAGAACCATAAATGCAAATTAAGAGTGAGCAGACCTCTCTCATACAATCACTCTGGCGTTGCATTTGATTACATTCCCTGTGCAATATTTTGGCAGATGTGCAATTTCCATCCCTATCCTTATTTACCACAGCCCCCACAATGCTTCCTGGAAGACAAACATCGTGTAGTGTTCTTATTGCGTTTTTTTCTTTACTTTTGCGGTCTTGCTACCTTATTTCGCTGTGCAAGCAACCCTACAATGACAATAAAAGCTCTAATTTTTCTCTTTAAAGTACCTAGTTCTTCCAAATTGATCTTTAATAGTTCTCATGATGTAATATAATCACCGCTGCATTAGCAAGCTTTACAATGATCCCAAACACACAGCCAGTGCAGCAAAAACATACCTTTACCATTAAAGGTATTACTTTGAAAACTATAAGATCTTGCCAGAGTTCAAAGCTGTGCTGGTCAATGCTTGCTGGTGGCGCCTTTGCCTAGTTAAGGACAAAAGGACTTCCTTCCATTGAACTTAAGCCCTGTTGACATTTGATAAGCTTATTTTAAAAAGGTAAGGCCCACCTGTGCAGTCTTGCTTTTATCTATGCCATTTTAACTGTTGCATTTTATATGATAAAGCACTTTGTGACACCTGAGAATTACAAATCTTGTTAATTTTTTCTCAATTTACCCAGAATAGAGGGAGATCCAGAAGGCTGTCTCTTCAGTCTGAGCTGGTCATTTGTAGGCGAGCTCTCACCATCTAGGAGAGAGTCCTGAATAGGACAGCATTTAAAAAAAAAAAACAAAAAAAAACAAAAAACAAACAAACAAAAAAAAAAAAAAAAACACAACACACCCCAAAACAGAACAGAGCAATAAACCTTCAGTCACTGGCAGAGCTGAAAAAACCCACTATACAATAGTACCACCATTTACACACAGAAATTTGCAAACCAAAGTCCACCTGCATAAAACTGAAGGAGCCATGGATCTTTGTCATGAGCTCCTCGAGGTGTTGTTTTCTCAGGATGGGATCTTTAGGTAAGGCAGATGCAGAACTGAAAACTTCCACAGGTATATCCATGCCAACTACCTGTCAGGAATTACAAGGGGCTCATTTGTACACCTAAAAATATTTACAGAGCATCATGTGCGTGTCTGTTCAACTCACCAACTTTGAATTTTGCTCTTGTTTGGCCTTCTTCTCTTTCCTCTGGGAAGAATATGATTTTAATCACCTGAGCTTTTGAGCCAATGCTGGCAGATCAGTTATTGTAATTTAAGATAAATGGACTACTTTCAATAAGTGCGCTCACCCCAGAGAATTACAGTACATCTGCAGTCCTTCCTTATAACAGCAAGTCTTTGCTGTCCCCTCCCCCAAGTAATGCAGTCACTGGAATGCTACCTTTGCTAAACTACAGCATTAGTGCTTAGTTTTATTCTTCTCTCTAACTACTGAGCTGTTCTTCACAGACAGCCTGTTCTTCACCACGAGAAGAGGAATACATAAATCATGTTATACTTCCATTTGATTCATTCTGGATACTAATATAATGAATAGTTGTCTTCAAGTCACCCAGTTTTACTCGTCACCTGCAATGACAACTGCAGAGCAAAAATGTTTGACTATATTTTACCAGTTTGCAGTCTGCAGACTGCTTCCTCGTGGTGGATGGAATGACTTTAGGTATTAAAGTGGCAGCTCCTTTCCATGGTTTGAGGACTGCAGTTTGCGGTGATGAAGGTTCATCTGGGAGCTCTGTATCCCAGCAGTAAGGAGGGTCCTGCTCCTTCTCCTTCTCACTCACATATAGTCTATTGAAAAACTGTCATACAACCAACAGAGCAGTGGATTGGGAACTGTTTGTATTATAAAGCACTGAAATGCAGTCAAAGGAAAGGGGGGGGGGGGGGGGGTGCAAACCCTAAATGAATATTGGGCTTACCTCCTTTGAAACTTCATTTGATTTTGACTTTAATATGGCTGACAGGGCAAAGCAGAAAAAGAAATATGGAAGTCAACTTTTTCAGGGAAAATATGGCAGTTACAGAAATACATTTCATGTAGTTATACCTTTTAAAGCTCAGCTTAAGGCTGCAGAAACAGGGTGGGAGTGGGATCACAACACTGTCAAAACTAACCTCGGAGCTGTGCATTCTAAACTCAAACTGCAGCTTCCCTCAGAACTGTTAAACAGGAGCCCTAGGTGGGACACCTGATGACAATATAACTACACAAAAGGAATGTAGATGGCCACAAGTCGCAGTCTAAACAAGCAAGAAATCAAAGCCAGGAGGTGCCATAGTCTGAAATTTCTCAGCTCCCTCTCTACACAGTCTTATATTGCAGATTGACTCAAACTCATTTTTCAGCACATGAAGTTGTTCTTTGCCTGCTACAGGTTCTGGTTGGAGTAACCCTTCTAGCTTACAGACAGAACACAACAAGGACTACCACGGGCATCTCCAAGACAGTACAGTTTGAGTCAATTCCTGGACAGGAAACTCAGGAAGCACCAAAACAATGTCAAGGGCCACCAAAACACTAACTTGGTCAATCTGCTGGTAGGAAACTACAAAATAAAAACTTAATAAAACACTGATCCTGTAACACATGCAGGTTTTTCATGGCTGAAAAGTTGCTATTGAAATGTAATTTTGGAATCTTACGAGTGTGGCTGGCTGAGCTCAGGACCACCTCTGGAGTGTTGCTTGGAGGAGGTGGAAGACAACTGAAGTACTCGCAATTCAACAGCCTGGTGAGCTCCTCGTTCAACTGTTTAACTGAAAAGGAAAAACAAGGCAAGTAGTAGGGAAGATATTCTTAGTAAGGTAAATCTATATGCATGAAAAACAAGCGGCTAAAACCAGAATGAAAAAAAAAATGTGTTACAGTCAGTAAGTGTACGGGCTTATGGTCAAAATAGTTCATTTTTATATAGGTCATAACTCCTTGAACAGAAATATTGTGATGATGTAAGCCTCCAACTGTTGTGTCCAAACAACAGTCGGAGGTTCTGAAACGGGACTTTACTGGATTATTAAATACTGTAAACTCTCTGAATGCAGCTGTATTCATCAGTGGGCCTGTACCGCCCGTCAGAGGAGACGAGAGATTCAGCAGATTGTTTGCACTGAATAAATGGCTTATATCAGCATGTACTGACCACTCAGTGCATTTTATCAACAATTTTAATATTTTTTGGGAACGCAGGCATCTGTTTAAAGCAAATGGATTTATTTTAACAAGTCAGGGGTGAAACTGTTCACCTCCAACCTGTTTTATTCCATACGTCATCCATCTGTGCTTGGTGCCAAGGCTGAGATAAACGAGGAGTTATCTCATAAAGAGGAACAAACAGTACTCCAAGAACAGACAAAGCCCAACAGAAACCTTGAAGAGGAGCCTCATCTGCCCCCACCCGGGAAGAGCCTCAGAAAGGAGAGACATCTGAGGCAAGAAGAGGGGTCCCTATTTGCCTCCAACTCTCAACAACACCAACGACCAGGACCAGGGACCACGACCTTCCCCAGTCCCCCAAACCCCTGACAGGCCATCACCCTCCTCCCCCTCCCTTTCTCCCTCCTCCCCAAACCTGAAATTCACTGAGGAGATGATGGAGCGGGTCAATGCTGGGCTCAGATCTACCCCCCGGCCCAATCCCTTTTTGTCCCCCATAAACCCCCCACCAGAGCAGCCAAAGGTTCACCATCGAGCCCCGCCCTCAACAGAGCAATCGAAGTTACATTGCCCCCCTTAGTTCCTCCTTACCACCTTCATGCTCTGTCTCCGCAGTCTGATGTGTGATGTGTGGAGGGTCCAGGCTGTGAGGATTATGGCAGTGGTGACTTTTCCCAGGAGAAGCTGGGACCCTGTTTATTAGAAGGTTTTAAAATGTCTGTACTTTTAGGTGACAGAAGGAGACGTGTGGCCTGGTCAAAACAGAGAGCTGCACTCTAAAAGATCTTTAAATATAGTAAACATACCTCGTGTGCCACAGACTGCTCCCAAACACGAGGGGGCAAATAATACCTCTAAAACACTTAAGTTGGCTTTATTAAACGTTAGATCTTTAGCTGAGAAAACATTTTTAATTAATGATTTAATCACTGAGCACAGCCTTGATTTTATGTTTTTAACTGAAACTTGGTTGGACCAAAGTAACAGTGGAGCTGTTCTCATCGAGACGACCCCTCCTAACTACAGTTTTATCAGTGAGGCCAGGGTGAGCAGGAGAGGAGGAGGGGTTGCTGTCTTATTTAATGAATCATTTCAATGTAAGCAGCTATCTCCTGGAAGTTTTCAGTCTTTTGAATATGTGGCTTTACAGCTGAAGGTCCCATCCAAAGTTGTGTTTCTTAATGTTTACAGGCCTCCCAAATACTGCACAGACTTTTTTAATGACCTCAGTGAACTGCTGTCTGTGATCTGTGTTGATTTCGACTGTGTAATTATTGTTGGGGATTTTAACATCCATGTGGACAACCCTCAGGACAAAGGGACTAAAGACCTGAGTAACACTCTGGGCAACTTTGGGCTGACTCAGCATGTAACAGAGGCCACACATAATAGAGGACACACTCTTGACCTACTGATCTCCAAGGGCCCGAGCATTTCAAAGGTTACTGTGTCTGATGTGGGCCTGTCTGATCATTACTGTGTTTTCTTTGAAAGTAAAATCTCAGCCCACACAAATCAACAGCAGTGATCACAAAACGGTGTATAACTGAACAGTAGTGAGATCTTTAACCAGGTCTTCCCATTAACACCTGACCTGTCCAGAGGTTCAGTCAATGAGCTCGTCACTAGCTTCAATGCTAAAATGTTAAATGTTATGGACACTATTGCTCCCATTTAGGTGAAGGTTATCTCTGGAAGTCTCCATGGAGAAACTCCACACTGGTGAAAAAAAAGAGAGTGTAGGAAAGCTGAGCGCAGATGGAGAAAAACAAACCTCCAGGTTCATTATGACATCTATAAAGAGAAACTTCACAATTATAATTTACAACTGAGGAGTGCAAGGAGGTCCTACTTCTCTGACATCATCACCAAAAACAGTCATAATGCTCGGGTCTTATTTTCTACAGTTGACAGGCTAACAAACCCTCCTGTGTCAGTGGCAGCTGAACTTCATTCGACCATGGCCTGCAATGGTCCAAATTCTTCACAGAAAAAATCCAAAAGATTAGACAAGCAATTGGTACATCAACAGCAGATCCAGGATATGTACTGTGTCCACCGAAAAACTGTTTAAACACCATGAAACAGTTTCACCCTATTAACAACAAAGACCTGGAGGACATCTTAGGTCAACTGAACTCCTCCTCTTGCTGTTTAGATGTCCTGCCAACGAGTTTTTTCAAAAAGGTCTCAAAGACTTTGGAGTCAGACCTGTTACAGATCATCAACCTTTCTTTAATGTCAGGTGTGTTTCCAGAATCACTAAAAACTGCTGTAATTAAACCTATACTGAAAAAGGACAATCTTGACAAGACACAAATGAATAACTACAGGCCGATCTCAAATCTCCCATTTTTAAGTAAGATCATTGAAAAAGCAGTTTCTCAACAGCTCAATTACTTCTTAACACAGAATAACTGCTATGATGCCTTCCAGTCAGGTTTTAGACAGAACCACAGCACTGAAACCGCTCTGACCAAAGTGTTTAATGACATATGTTTGAATACAGACAGTGGAAAAATGTCAGTCTTAGTTTTACTGGATCTCGGTGCAGCATTTGATACAGTTGACCACAACATATTACTCAAACGACTGGAGAACTGGGCAGGTCTCTCAGGAACTGTACTAAACTGGTTCAAAACACACTTAGAAAACAGGAAATACTTTGTATCAATAGGTAACTTCACATCTGAGCAGACAAGTATCACATGTGGAGTTCCCCAAGGTTCCATCTTGGGACCCCTTCTGTTTAACATTTACATGCTCCCACTGGCACAGATTATAAAGAACAACAAAATAAACTATCATAGCTACGCAGATGACACACAAATATATATCACAATGTCACCAGGAGACCAAGGCCCTGTACAGGCTCTTGGTAAATTCATTGAGGAAATTAATGACTGGTTGTGCCACAATTTTCTCCAGCTAAACAAAAACAAAACTGAAGTAATAGTCTTTGGAGCCAAAGAAAAACGATTACAGGTCACCAGAGAACTTCAATCTATACACCTAAAAACCACAAACCAGGCAAGAAATTCGGGTGTAGTGATGGATGCAGACCTAAACTTAGAAAAACACATTAAGACAATAACAAAATCAGCTTACTATCACCTCAAGAATATTTCAAGGATAAAAGATCTGATGTCTCAACAGGACCTGGAAAAACTAGTCCATGCATTCATCTTTAGCAGGCTTGATTACTGTAACAGCATCTTTACAGGTCTACCTAAAAAAAATAAAAATAATTATTAAAAAAAAAAAAAATCAGTCAGACAACTACAGCTCATTCAGAACTCTGCTGCTAGAGTCCTCACTAAGACCAAAAAAGTGGACCACATCAGTCCAGCTCTGAGGTCTTTACACTGGCTGCCTGTCCATCAGAGGATAGACTTTAAAGTTCTGATGCTGGTCTAAAGCTCTGAATGGTTTAGGACCAAAATACATCAGTGACCTCCTGACCCAGTATGAACCTTCCAGATCCCTCAGGTCATCTGGATCCGGTCTTTTATCAGTTCCCAGAGTCAGAACCAGACACGGAGAAGCTGCATTCAGCTTTTATGCTCCATATATCTGGAACAAACTCCCAGAAAGCCTCAGATCAGCTGAAACACTCAGTTTGTTTAAATCCAGGTTGAAGACTCACCTGTTCTCAGCTGCATTTGAATAAAACACCAAATCCACACTTTTAAGCTTAAATTTCAAAACTTACATTTTATCTACTTTTTTTAATCAATTTTAAATCATGCTTTTCATTTGTTTTTGTTTTTTAATGCCTCTGTAAAGCACTTTGAATCACCTTGTTGTTGAATTGTGCTATATAAATAAACTTGCCTTGCACGACAACACTGTACTACCGTGTGCGTGTACACACACCCCGCACCCTGCACTGTGTGTGCGCGCGTGGACGGACACCCCAGCACACACGCACAGTGAGTGTCAATCTGAGAGTGAAAGAAAAACTCATTTGCTTGGTTGCCATTCACACTCAGTGTCAATGCAGGTACTTCAAACAAATCATCCGTCAGTCAAGCCCTACAATTCTTGGTCAAAACAGTCTTCAAACTATATCGAGATCCTTTCTTGGAGTGAAGTAATAAGTCTCATTGAATCAAGAATATCTATATACCCTGACTGGAAAGACTGAAATAAATGCTGTGGATTAGAGAAAAACAAAAACAACAAACTCCAAACAGCTTCAACAGGCTGAGGTGGAGCTCTATGAATATTTTGCTCTGCGTTTTTCTTGCTGTTCTTTGAAGTGTAGACATTGCTTTTTGCAGCTGGTTGTTGGGCTTTGTGTCTAATATGTTAGAATTCTAGAAGCTCTAAAGATCTTTCCGGTTTTTGCACTCACATGAGGATCCAGCCACCGGCTTGTCTTTTCCCTCCAACAGGTCCATGTAGGCCAGAGCTGCCTGCTCCATTTGCTCTTGTAAACTACAGCAAACAGAAAAGAGATGTCAGTAGCTATATTCTAAAATTCGAGCCTGACTAACTAGAAAAATTCTATGTCAACACTCAACTTCCACTCAAGAAGGGCAGAAAACTTGGCACAGAATTTGTGGCCTCCTGAAAATATTTTGATGTGGCCAATGAGAAGTGAAAGACTTGGGACAGAAGCTAAACACATCCTGATAGTTTTAGTCATTTCAGTTGCTACGTCATCTTCAAAGATGGGAGTTAACCATCTTATGGTCACTCTCACCTCAGTCTGTTATCTCTCTTGACTCCAAGCAAGGTGGTGAGCTGGCTCAGACTATGTAGCTGCTGGCCTGGAACACATGGTGCCTGATTCTGGCCAGCCAAAAGGTCTCTCCTGACATGCTCCTTTTGCAGGCTAGCAAGGAGGTGCTGGACCTGGAGTACAGTGGCCAGACGTCGCCTCTCTTCCTCCACCTTAGCTACTTGCTCCTTCTTCATGGCTTTCCTCTGGGCCTTAATCAGCTGCAGGGGAAGATTAAAGGAGTTTTCAAATTCTATAGCTAGTTGTAAGACTTCTGACTATACAACAGTTTAATTTATATAATGCATATGAAGTCATGAACGTGCATTTATTTACAAAGTACAATTCAATTGGAGTTTTAGACCAGATCGACATCAATCTGGTCAGACATCTAAACAAAAGGAAAGACAAAAACAAAAGAAAAAGCACAGGTTGCATTTCTAACTTCTAACTGGGTGGGCAGCCTACAGCCCACCAATATCATCAAATTACCAGGTGTAATTTTGGATATTCTTGTCTAATGCACTGGAGCCAAATACAGCACAAGCAACCTAACATCCTGGGTATAATAACGCCTAGCAAGGCTATAAAGACAAGTGACCAGAGACATTTACATTCTGAGTCAAGCCATCCAGGGTTTTGTGGAGCTCTCGTGCGAAGTCCAAGTTGTGCAGCACCTCCTCGTACTTTTCCACAGCCGCCTAAAATGGAAATTGAAAGCTCAAATCACCAGTGCAGGTTCTAGAGACAGAGCTCATTTAAGAAATCACTACTAGTTGGACTCACCATTTGATCTTTGTTTAGAACCTCACCCTGCTTCAGTCTCTTCCTGTAGCCGAGCAATTTCAGCTGCGGGGACAATACGCGTCACAAACAGCAGGTGCCCACTTTTACAGCACTCTGTCAGAAACTTACCTTCTTTTTCTCTAGGTTGCGAATTTTGTGTTTGAGGCAGATGAGGCCATCTTCTATGTAGGTTTCATAGCCGTAGTAAGCAGTGGAGATTTCCATGTTGAGCTGCAGAGTGTTCAACCCAGCAGGTGAGCCCATCTTCAGGATACCATCAGTGACAGAGTCCTCTTCTCTTCCTTTTGAGTTTTCAGATGGAAAGGTGATATCCAGGGTAGGTGAAGGAGATAGCTGCACCATATTGAGCTCCACACTGCTATGAAAAACAAAAACAAAAAAACACAACATCAAAGCTGGAGAGGAAAGAGATCCTGTTGTTGCTTGCAGTGTTTCAGTAGCAACAGTGGCTGGGTGGACAGAAGAGTTTGGGCAGCCGCCAACCCCGTGACAATGCATTTATCCCGGCCACTGAACAGCCGGCTGTCCCTGGATGAATCATGAAAGGAGCAGAAGCAGAAAGCGCCACAACACAAACAACGTGCGCAAAAAGATGGTTTTTGTACATTTTCATTTGAACTAAACGTCCTTGTTTAAAACATCCACGTGATTCATTTTAGCCTCACTTATTCTGCTGACTTGTCAGGGATTAATATTAGCAGAATGGGCTTTATTAAACAACACATAATGAGGAATTACACCTTTTGGCTCAAGGTTCCTCATGCTGCAGTCAAATCCCGATTAAAAATCCACGCAAACTTTCCTGCAGATATCGTGTCAAAAGAGCGGATCACAACTTTGCCTTCATATTGTCGTCATTTCAAATTGTATCGCTACAGACGCCGCAGCGTATCATGTCAAACAAACACCCACCTTGTAGCTCGTTAAATTCTCACAGGAAGTGCCGCCGGGCAGCTGCAAGCTCCAAACCAATCCCCCTCTTTTCTAACCGTGATGTTCAGCTGGCAGAGGCCACGCTGGTGTCGGCTCATACCTTTATATACTCTGCCGCTTTACACATGCCCTACTGGGGCCGAAAAAAAAAATCAGCCACACCACATCCGGTTCTAGTACCTGTCGGTGACCAGACCGGATTCTCTCTGAAACATCATTAAATCACTTTATAACAATCTTTCACAAGTGATTTGATGGATGGAATCATTTTGTGTGTTTTGTTGTTGGTATAAATAATTCAATTGAATCAAGAATTGAGTTTACACACTGTTCGTTTATGACATAGTTCTCTGATAGTTTAAACCACAGACTGTATTTAAAGGATAGAAGTAGTCATCTCTGCATTTAGAAACATCACCTTTACCTTTTCAGTCAGGTTATTTGATTTATTTGTTTATTCATTTATGAGCAAAACGTGACCGTATTTGTACAAGAGTGTGGGAGTGCAAGGTTATTAGTTATTAGTTAGCTGTCTCCAAAAACTATTTTTATCACACAAAAATAGTTAGTGACAAAAAACTATTTTTGTCACACATAGAAACATGCATCATGGCAACTTTTGGAACCAGCCTCAAGTGACCACTAGAAGAACTGCAGTTTTTGGAACTTCCAACACAAATCTTTCTGCTCTGGAGGTTTTTGCTGTGTCTATCTCTAACATACTCTTCTGTCACACCAACTCTCTGCATGTCCTCCTTCACAACACCCATGAATCTTTTCTGACATCCTGCATGGCAGCTCCATCTACAATATTCTTTGTCTCCAAAATCCTCAACCTGAGCATTGTATGTCTTTCTGATATACTAATTTCTAATCTTGTCAATCCAGCTCACTTCAGATGAAAACATGCCTGTACTCTCTTCATCACCGCTCTTGTGCGCTGTCCATTGCTTTGGAATGTTGTAAATGGTAAATGGTAAATGGCCTGTATTTGTATAGCGCTTTACTAGTCCTTAAGGACCCCAAAGCGCTATACACATTCAGTCATCCACCCATTCACACACTGGTGATGGCAAGCTACAGTTGTATTTAAACTCTAGTAACTTCACTTCTCATTCAAACACATATTTTGCATTGCTTCTACTGACTTTCATGCATCCTCTCTCCAGTGAATATCTACACTTTTCCAGACACTTGTGGACCTGTTCCCTAGGCTCACTGCAGATTACAATGCCATCTGCAAACATCATAGTCTATGGAGACTCTTGCCTGACCTTGTCAGTCAACCTGTGACCCATGACTATTGCAAACAAGAAGTGGCTCAAATGTAATTCCACTCCCACCTTGAACATATCTGTCACTCCTACATCACACCTCACCACTGTTTCCCTGTCTTCATGCGTATCCCGCACTACCCTCACATACTTTTCTGCCATTCCTGAATTTCCTCATGCAGTCCCACAGTTGACGAAGCCAAGTTACAGCACCACCATTAGAGAATACTTTTCTTTGCTATTAATTCAATTCAATTCAATTCAATTCACTTCAGTACAGTTAAGGAGGTCCTGGAAGGAATACTTCCCCAGGCTCGTTCTAGAACCCAGGCCGAGCATTGAGGTGACATTCTGTTCTGTAAAACCCGGTTTTATAGTTTTAACTATAAAGAGGGTGGTAAGTGGTTGTGTATAGCTGTCTTTGCAAGGAGCAAATAAATTTGTATTGTGATGAAAGGTGCTAAAGGCACGTATTGTCTCTAATGGTGACTTTTTTTACATTTACTTAAAGGCCATTAAAGTAATGGCAAAACTACTGTATTTGTGTATATGTATTCAAGCTGGTGATTTACAAAGCTGCACAAAAGTCTGTAATAACTCTTGTTTATTCAGCTCCTCATATTTTTGTGTTGCTTTGCTTTCATATTCAGGAGAACTTCTTCAACATGCTGAAATTTATTTATTTATTCAACAAATTAATTATTTAATTGTGTGATAAATATATTATATTATTATTATATTATTAATACTGATATTTATTTTCTTTCACATCTAATGTACAATGTTATTCATTTACGTGTTTAGTTATTTATGTATTAATTTTACTTACTTATTTGTGCTGTTTCTCCACATGTGTGGATTTTCTTTGAGAGACTGAAATTATAAATACAAACGGTGTGTAACTGTGTGCTCATTTAAAAGAGCATAACGGCAAGAAAAGGGAATAATCGTGGGTCTTAGGAACTTCCCATTCCTTGCAGAAATATTGCATTTTGGAGTCACGTAACCACACTCCAGCCAAGCAGGTGGCGGTAATACAATAAAATGTTGAATGTCAACTGCCTAAAAAAAGAACTAGAGCCAATATTCACAGGTCGTTTCCTGTAAAACTGATAAGACCGCTGTAAAGGTATCAGGACTTTAACAGAAAGAACACCGATGTGTCTTTAACAGAAACTCGCCTCCGCTCCTTTAAACAAAATGCTAACCATGTGTCCGATTACAAGCCTTTTATTTTGAATGTTCTGACCGGAAGTTGTGTTTTTTACTACCGGAAGGCTTTTCGTGTTTAGGCCACACTGGATGCAAAAGGAACGAAATTTGGGTGCAGAAACGTTAGCTTCTGTTAGTTTCATGAATGTGAGAATAAAAATAGAAACGGAACCGTGGAACTAAACACACATGGATCCCAACCGTATAATCCAGGCTCTGAAGGGAACTATCGACCCCAGCCTGAGGATAGCGGCAGAAAATGAACTCAATCAGGTGGGTGAGCTAAATAGTTTTTGCTTTGCTTGTTTTCTTTTTTCAGAAGACCGCCGGGGTTCATTCGAGCCGAGGAGGGCTGCTGGTGTTTGTGGAGGATGGCGGGCCGTGTTTTGGGGATTGCGCTCGGCTTTATCTGGTGAACGTTCAGCTTAGTTAACGTTCAGATGCATATATTAGGCCTAAGATGAGCATTTAGACTAACCGGTACCCCAACAGTCACTGCGGCAGCTGCCCTCGAGAACAATAGGAGGCAGTTCTGACAGCCATCATGAGCTGACGGTCAGCAGCGGGGTTTCCCAAACTTTCTCATGTCGACACTGGAGTTCAGGACTTCTACAGTTCTCTGTTGTTGCTCCTGCGCACAGTATTCTGAATCGAAATGGGCCTTCAATGGCCGAATAATAAAAAGGATCGCAATATTTGGCGCCGTGAGAGCTTTGCTGAGTTACCTAGAATGATGCAGAAACCCACTAATGTTTTTGCTTTGTTATTTTAACGCTGGCTGTAGCATGACTGAAACTTGAATTGATAAATCTTAAAGGGATTTGAGCTGTGGGCATTCACACTGTGTAATAACTCCTTATTTAATTACACATGGATTGTGTGATTATATAAGCTTTATAAGCCTTAAATTCCCCATTTATCAACTTTCACCTGCTGGGCAGTCCTCTTCTTTAAAAGGAAAACAAATTGTATCTTCTTCTGTCCTCTTTTTTTTTTCTCCATCTCTGAGATCGCACATTATTTTGTGTTTTTTTTTCTCCCTCAGAAACAGATGTATTGCACTTTTAGTTTACAAAGATTGTGATCCAAGCTATACAGAAAGGGTTGTGTGTTTGTTGATCCTTGTTGAGCTTTTTGAAAAGTTTCATTTTAATTTGTCTGCAATTTCAAAAGAAATAACTATAATAATGTCTTCAATGTCACAACTTGACATCTTCCTGGATGAATTCATGACAGGGATAAGATGGGAACAAAACGATGTGTAGATCGAATTTGAATCCTCTCAGAACATCTCTTTTAATGTTTTCTTTAGTCGACATCAGGACTTTTTAATGAAGTTTTGTACTTCAGGATGCAGAAGACTGAGTAAGACAAAAAAGTATTTTACTCCGAATCTTGGAAAGTGGGAGCTGGCAGGAGAGGAGGTGGAGAACAACAGAAGGTTTTATGTGGGATTGGAAAGTTTACAAAGGCCAGAATACATTAACTGACCAACAGCTGAGAATTGGATTGCAATCCTCTAGACAACATCTGTCTAGGATCCAATAATCTCTTGCAAGTGGAACATGAATGGACTTTGACAGAAGTACAAATGGTAATAAAAAAATAATAATAATAAATCTTGCACTGTTCAAGACAGAAATGTCAGACGGCGCCAAATTACAAAAACAGTTAGACTGAAGTGACGCGACAATAAGGCAGTACTGATGGCCTGCAGTGTCTGTGGGGTGCTGCAGCTGCATGAGTGGGCCAATAAAAGAGAATTACACCACTAATGTTATATAGACCTGCACAGCACATACTTGTCTTTGCATGCGTAGGCTGCAGTCAGCAAAACAGACTTCAGGTAGAATTTTCATATCAATGTTATTTTCACTCATTCACACACACTTTCCTCTTTATCTTTTGTCTTTGCAGTTTAAGTGCCTTTACCTCTCACACAGTTACACACTGGTGAATGCATCAGAGGCCATTTTTAAGAGCTGCAGCTTTGGCATCTTAAATTTCATTTCCAAAAACCTTGGGTTTAAAAATATTTTAATATTTTTTTGAATACATACAAAATTTTGAAACTGTCCATCTGTCTGTGTGTTTCAGTCCTACAAGATCATTAATTTCGCCCCTACCCTGCTTCAGATCATTGTGTCGGAGCAAGTAGAGTTTCCTGTTCGCCAAGCAGGTAAGATGCTAACTGGTTTTGGTCACTATGTTTCCATCATTATTTAGTAGTTAGAAAAATAGCACTGACCTGCTGAGAGAGACTGTTGTATGAATATATCTAAAACTAGCTGCCATAGCCTACCATTTGGGAAGCACTTTTCTCAGCCTCAGGTTTCTCAGCCTTAAGAACATATTATATATCAACAGACCAGTGTTTTAAATTGAGTCTTTGTGATTTGTAGAAGCAAATAGATAAATGAACAATGTAAAACTGTATTAGCAATATGACTTGTGTGATGATGGTCTGAACGTGTGCTGTGGTTGTCTCGGTGTGTGTAGCTGCAATCTACCTGAAGAACATGGTGAGTCAGTACTGGCAGGACAGGGAACCATCTGTCGGGGAGGTTGTCTTTCCCTTCAACATCCATGAGAACGACCGGCAGCAGATCAGAGATCAGATCTTGGAGGGTATCATCCGCTGTCCAGAGTCCATACGGTACATGCACATGTGCACACACCTGCTCACTCAGGACAGCTTTTCCCCTTCTCTAAAAGCTTAGATCTTAACCTATTTTAACCATTAAAAGCCCTTTGAATAGTGCCCACGACATGATAGTGACGCCACATATTTCTTTCTTCTTTCTGTAGTGCCCAGTTGACCATGTGTTTGCGAACTATCATCAAACATGACTTCCCTGGCCGCTGGACTGCCATTGTGGACAAGGTCAATATGTACCTGCAGTCTCCAAACAGTGGCAGCTGGTATGGAACCCTGCTGGCTCTCTACCAGCTGGTCAAAACATACGAGTAAGTAACCTGTTCATGTTCAGCCCACCCACCAATCACGTCTGGAGAGCAGAACGGGTTATTATTATTTTTTTTATTACGGTATAAATAAAAAAATATAGAAAAATATAGTTTAATTGAGATCAAGGTCTCTTTTTCAAGAGTGATATGTGTACAAAAGAAAAATTGAGACTTAGACCAGCGTCCCCCAACCTTTGGTTTAATGTCAGACAATATTTTCACAGACCGGCCTTTAAGGTGTGGTGGATAAATACAACAAAATAAAATGATACGACCAAGACAAAAACTGTGGTATTTTGTAAATATAATAATAAATGTGAATTCACTGTGTAATTGTGTAACTTTATTAGCAGCACCCTCCTTAAATGCACCAACAACATTGAGAGTAACGTCCTCCTCTCTGCCCCTTAATGCTCCCTGGTCGCTATGGTAACGTGTAAATATTTCTTTCAAAAGAAGACACAAAACTACAACACAGGAAAAGACCCAGGAAACCGAGTTAACGATAAAAGCCCCGACAACCATAAATTTTCCACCTGAGCTTCAACTCTCGTGGCCCGGTACCAAACGACTCACGGTACCGGACCGTGGCCCGGTGGTTGGGGACCGCCGACTTAGACAACCACATAATAAAATAAAACATACATCGTCACAGATTAAGAAAAATGTATGAGACTATTTGCAGAGAAAAAAAATACAACTCTGTAAAAGGTTCCAGTGAAATCGTAGCTTGTATCTTTGTAGTTTTTGTTGCTCATCCATTTATAGGCAGTGAAGTACCTAAATTCATTTTTTAAGTGTAGTGTGAGGAAGAGGTACAGCTAATTTTAATGTGACCTGAAATTGTAAGGAGGTAGGCAGCCAATCTTTGCATCATACAATGTTACTTTCTTTGATTTGCCTGGTAGTACCGCCCCACTTTTTAACATAAGATTCAATGTTGAGTAAGAAAAGAATCGCCTGCGATAAATGCACCGTGATCCACAGAATATGCGGATAAATAATATCAACATAATCAAGCACGTGGATGAATAGTAAATGAGAAACAAGATTTGTTTCTATATAAAAATCCAATGTTCGCCCACATGATTTTTTTTAAAGTTCGTCTGGCATGAAGCTGAAGTATTATAACAAACAGCAGTTTTAATCTGAAGACCATGAAGGGTCTGAATATGGACTGTAGGCTGGATACTTTTAGGTGACCTCATAAATATCGATGTAGAAAGAGATTTCTGAAATTTGTCAAAAGCAGACTGTGGATTTTCAGTCTTCTCATCTGCGTATTTGCCTGTAACACGTGTTACATTAAAAATACAAGTTACAGGAGCAGTGATCATATCAGCACTGAGACGAAGGAGGGACAGTTTACTGTAGACCATCGTATGGTTTATCGAGGTAAACGAGAATTTGTTTTTACAGTTCTGAATATTTGTTGGAGAACATATAAAATTGGAGATACTCTGTTGTTAGACAGCAAGTTCCTATAAAGCAAATTCCCAGCGTGAAAGCCTTCCAAACTGATTCCTGAAGGAAGTGATGTGGGTGGATTACTTTTCAAAGTTTTGAAGGCTTTCCAGAATTCGGATGCATTTCCTGGATGTTTGCGAGAGATAACAAATAGAAATATGATTTCAGTTGTCTAATTTTGATGATGAAATTTGGGATTAAGTTTTGTTTTTCCTCTCCCCAATATACAGGCTGTGTCTTTAGCAATGAGATCTCTGGAAATGGCTAATGCAAACCAAGGCTTGTTCTGTTTTAAAAGCACATTCAGAACATTTAAGCTTTAAATTTCACAGTGGGGCTAATCATTTTTGTCCTTATCTGTAGCAAAGTAGGCAACCAACTAAATCGCTTAATTTGAGGTGCATTATAAATATGAATTTATTTTACAATTAGTAAAAATGTGCAGCTAGTTACAGTTTACATTTTTGTGCCAAGAAATGTAACATTACAGTATGGAAGCTCGTTTCTGCCACTAAAAAAAAAAAAAAAAAGGATCCATAACTCGAAATTTCGACTTATTAACTCAGAATTTTGAGAAAAGCAACCGCTGCCAATCAGTAATCTACATGAATGACGTCATTTCCTTGTTACCCGGAAGCTGAAGCCCTCAGGTACAAATGCTACAGCTAAGCTACCGGTATTACATCCAGTCATGAATGCACAGATTGCTGAGTATTTTCAGCGTGGCTTCAAAAGTGATGAAGTCCTTGTGTTATTAGCTGAATCACATGGCGTGTTACTATCAGCAAACGTACTCGCAAAAGCGCCAATTTGTTGCGATCCGGTTTTGAGTGCGCGTTACTCTGCGCCATATGCTTCCGGGTAGGGCTGCCACGATTAGTCGACTAGTCACGATTACGTCGACTACTAAAATCGTCGACGACTAATTTAATAGTCGACACGTTGTTTGAAGCTTTGTAAGATCCCAAAAGACGCAGGAATAAATAGTAGGATTTAAGAGTGTAATAACGGACTGAAACAGAAGATGGCAGCAAGGCATGTACAAGGATGCCAGCTGCTGTTAAACCCCGAAGAAGAAGAAGCTGTGTCCGGTATCGTAGCTGTGTCCAAATTCAGGAACCGCATCCTCCTGTGCCCGCATTTGTAGGCCGATTACGTTACAGCGACACGATGAAGACTGTCCAAATTCGAAGACTCCGACAAATGCGGCCGACAAATGCGCCCTTCATTTCCCCAGATTTGAATGATGGGTCGGGTGTATACTTCGTGGCCCAACCTATCCCAGAATTCATAGCGCGGCCCTGCTCAGTTTCCAACAATGGCGGCAGCTAGTTACTTGTAATACTACTCTTATTATTCTTTCTGGGTCACAAAATAAACATTAAACATATTTTCAGGCGAGAATGTAACTGTGTAAACTTCAAATATCTGCTCGGTTTATCAAGACACCACATATTTTCAAAAGCGCTCCGACGTTTTCGGAGACGTCTGTTACCCACCAGCTCGATAGCTAGCCGGGGTTCAAGGTTCACTAGAGCCGGTGAGAACACCGGACTCCTGACAAATCGTTTTCAAACCCACCGCCGTCTTTCGCTGCTCAGGTTAAACATGATATATGAGTCACTTAGATAACTTAAAATGTTATTGTTTGGCTTTTTTCAGTATTTTATTTGTTCCTGAGTAAATCGGTTTGGCTGAGATTAAAGTTATAGTTTTTACACAGCTGAATAAACGTCAAGCAGACAACTGATTATCAGAAGTGTGAGATGCTGGAGAATATACTCCGGTGTCCTGTTATATTTTAGATAGCAAGGAGCAGACGGCTGAGTTTATTAAACTCCACCGAAACAATCTGCAAATTTCATTAAAATTTAATAAACTGTCATCTTGTCTTTATTTTTAGTTAGCACATACCTTAAACACTTAAAGCTGTAAGCTAATGATAGTTATATAAGAGCAGATGCTGCTGGTGCAATAAGCTGTACGTTTTACGTCCAATGGATGATGATCTGATTAGTCGACTAATCGCAAAAATAATCGGTGACTAGTCGACTATCAAAATAATCGTTTGTGGCAGCCCTACTTCCGGATAACAAGAAAGTGACCTCATTCACGTAGATTACTGATTGGCAGAGCTAACTCGAAATTTCGAGTTAATAAGTCGAAATTTCAAGAAAATAACTCAAAATTTCGAGTTATGGATACTTGTTTCTTTTTTGGTTTTTTTTAGTGGCGGAAACGGGCTTCCATATTACAGTGTAATGTCATTTAAAGAAATTCTCTCAGACTAACAAGGCATTATAGAGACAGAAGTAGATAAGGCACTCTCTGCTTCAGTCTAAGAGTTGAAGGAAGACGATGTCTACAACCTAAAGCACGTTCTGATTTGAACTGAGATCATTTAGTAAGTATCACGTATGTGTCTGTGCTTCAGGTACAGGAAAGCAGATGAGAGGGAGCCGTTGCTTGCAGCCATGCAGATCTTCCTGCCCAGGATACAACAACTCATCAGCCAGCTTCTGGTTGATGCCACAATCTTTTCAGTCCTCATTCAGAAACAGATCCTTAAGATCTTCCATGCTCTTGTACAGGTGTGTTTGTGTGTGTGCATGTGTGAGCTTTTTTTCATATGCTAAAAAGCCAGAAACTGTGAAACTTTGAAATGTGTCATGTCAAAACATGTAGTTAGTGTTGTTGACACATGTAGCTCTAAATTGATATGTTTCCTTCAGTTGTCTTATGCTGAGGTTACAGAATGTGACTGGGGCCAGACTGAATGTTAAGAGGGTGAGAGGGACTACAGTCTTGCACCTTTTTATTCCTAATTACACACTTTTCAATGTGCCCTAAACTCCACTACGCTGGTACACACAGCAGCAGTTGCTCTTTATTCAGATTAGCTGTCATCGTCCGCTGATGTGACTTATGTATTAAGAAAAGGCTCAGAGATGCTTTCAGAAAGTAGAAAGGTGGTCGCAATGGAAAGGAGTAAGAATGGTACTTCTTCTTTCTTGCAGTATTCGCTGCCTCTCCAGCTGATCAACAACACAGTGATGACTCAGTGGATGGAAATACTCCGAGCCATAATGGACCGAGACATCCCAGCTGTAAGATCCCGAATCATATAGACACAATGTTATTTAACAAATTCAACAGTATGTAACGTCTTGATGCATGCTCAATCATCCAGAAGGAAATCCCAAGAAGCTTGATTCTGTTCATCTGGATGTAGCGTTTTCAGGGGTCACTCGTCTTCAGTCTCAGCTGACTGCAGGTTTCCCCAACCTTATAAACAGGACATTTGCATAATGACTGAAACTAGGACCACTAGTGAACAATAGGCTGTGAGGTCAGTTTATGATCTGACCTCACACTTTCTTGATGAATTTCACATTACAGATCATTAATATGCAAATTTCCAGATGAACAGAATCAACTTTTACATGGTAAATCCAATTAAGATTTGGAATTTTATTTTCAAAACTTGTGTATTGCACTTTAATTCTAGTCACAGAATGATCATTAAAGTACTAGCATGCTATACACTGTGATAGTGTTTCCTCACTTGGCTAATACGGACCCAGCCCAATTTTACTCTTTAGGTGTGTGTGTGTGTGTGTGTGTATGTGTGTATGTGGGGGTGGGGGGGTGGGGGGATGTGTGTATCATGACCGCTTCTGTTAATGACAGTGCGGGGAATGAGTGGGAGGGTGAGGTGGGCTGCTTTTAACCATGTAAAGCACTTTGTGCTACAGTTTGTATGAAAAGTGCTTTATAAATAAAGATTGATTGATTGATTGATTGATTATTCTATGTGCTTTCAGCCCTTTATCTGCCTCGCATTACCAATCAGCCTAGCATGGATGTTTTTGGACTGTGGGAGAAAGTCGGAAAGTCACACAGACACAGGGAGACCATGCAAACGTTTTGTGCTGAACATTTTTTTAATTTAAAAAAAAGTCTATAATGAACTTTTTTTTATTAAGTCCCAACAAACCACATTCATTTGGTTTTATATTACACAGTTTTACAATTACACATGTGAGCCTGAACCGTTAGAAGCTTACTTCTGCTGAGACATTCGGTTATTGTGAGAGCTGAGTGGCACAATACAGCATCATCAGTGTAGAAACGTTTTGTGTTCCACAGTGTAGTTAAAAACCCCGTAAATAAAAAGGTTCGTTGATCAAACAAGGGCACTGAAAATTGAATGCTCAATTACTGAAAAAAAGCATCTTTCTATACTATTTCTAGACGCATGATTCTAATGAATCTGTTCTTCACAAGGACCTAGTACTGACCGTACAATGTGTTTGTTAGGAGACATTGGAGGTGGATGAGGATGACCGTCCTGAGCTGGCGTGGTGGAAGTGTAAAAAGTGGGCGTTGCGCATCATCACGCGACTGTTTGAACGGTGAGTCCAGAAATGCTGTTAAATCATTACTGAGCAGATTTGGATTTGGCAGAAAGACCTTCTCAGCATTCCTGTATTTCTGATGTGAATCACAGATATGGAAGCCCAGGAAACGTGACAAAAGACTACTACGAGTTTGCAGATTTTTTCCTGAAGACATATGCAGTGGGGATACAGCAGGTAAATATGTGTCACTGAGTCTGTTTGAGTTATAGGGAATGAAATTGTCAGGTAAATAACACTCTTACTTTGATCTTTAATATAGATTCTCTTGTTGATACGTATCTTTGTGGTATTTGTGCATTACAGTCAGTAACCATGCACTCTTGTTGTTTTACGTGTATTTTTCACCTTTGGTGTTGTTCCTCAGCATGACAGCAACAGGTTAACTCAAGAGCTCTTCAATATCTACTTGAAAGTACTATTTTATATTAGGTGCATTCCAAATTCAAGGTTATAGGATATTCATAAGGCATTTATACTGTGCCTAAAGGCAGACAAAAGAACATCTCCTAAATTAAAGGATGGTCCTTAACAATCAGAGAGTCTAACTCTGATAATAGCAACCATTCAAGAGCGAAGGGGCAGGTAGCTAACAACAAATGACTGGGAGCTGAGAATCTTCAATTGAGAAAATAGTGAAGAATTCTGTGCAATTAAAGACTAAATGAAAAATATGAACTGTAGAGTGGAGTAGCCTCAAAAGTTAATGTCTGAAGGAAATTTTCTGAGGAAAAAGTGAAGAACCGCTCTGGACTTGCTTCAACTTCAGAGGAAGCTGGAGACTTAAATGACTGACCAAGAGAGACGTGAAAACATGAGAATCCTTGGTATTACAGAACAGGCGGAAGATAACTTCCTTGCCATGGTGTTTTTGGAAAACATTAAGAGAGAGGTTGGAAATAGGGGTGGGTTTTAATAATCGATTCATCGATTAAAATCGATTCTGGCTTGGATAACGTGAAATCGATTCATTAAAATCCTGAATCGATTTTTCTATATAAATTTATTTTGCCCGAAACGCCAGAATCTCAGGTGAAACCTCACAAAATTTCAACAACCACCAAACAGCTAAGACAGTAAATGAGAGCAGGTACACGGATTCTGCACAAGGACGTAAACACACAGCTCGGACCCGCCGACGCATCAGAATCAGTGAGATGTCGCCTTTCTCACCCGACGGCGCTGCAGCTTTAAGCGGCTGCGCGCGCTCCCGCGGACGGCAATCACTTTCTGGCAGATAATCACTTTTTGGCACAACAACTGCACGGACACGGTCGGGGCTGAAAGCCGACAGCTCGCTGATTCTGATCTGTCGGCGGGTCCGCGCTTTGTGTTCACGCCCTTTTTGCGCTGATTCTAAAGCTGTTAGTTTTATCTCTCTCCAAACAATATTAACCGAACCAGCAGCAAAAGAAGATCCAAACTACGCTTCACATAAACATCGTCATGAACTCTGACTTTTACTGTTTTGCTTCCACCACGATAAAACCACACTTCATGCACAGCTCTCTCTCTCTCTCTCTCTCTCTCTCTCTCTCTCTCTCTCTCTCTCTCTCTCTCTCTCTCTCTCTCTCTCTCTCTGAACAGCATTATTCGCTTGCTTGTTACGCACAAGTCTACCGTTGTTTACAGCGCTGTCGGCCGCTGTTTTTTTTTTTTCGTTTTACTTACTTCCGAAAAGAAAATCTAATTTCTGCTGTTCAATACTGAACAAATTTAAACTTTTTAAAATTATGCAAAATGCAAAACGCTTAGCCGTGTCTCTAATAAAACCGCTGTAACGTCAGAAGTAACGTTCATATGTTGATTAATGGTTTTCTTTCGTTTTTGATGTACTGCAGAATATTTTTATAAATCCCAGGCCAGGAAAACCACCTTCATGTTTTTCTGTGTTTTATCTTCAGCTACTTTGACACAAAGGCATCTGCTGTGACGCTTACACCTTTGATAAAGTCTTGCGTGTGTCAGCTTCCTTTTTATAGATACAAAAATATGTAAATGTACTGATCTGAATTATAATATTTCTGACTGTCAAAATTTCCCAGATTCAAATTGAATTGAATCGAATCGAATTGAATCGAATCGTGGATCAAATCGATTCGGGACCTTGTGAATCGGAAACGAATCGATTCTAGAAATCAGTGACGATACCCAGCCCTAGTTGGAAATTCCTGAGATAACTAGTTTGAAAATAGAGCACATGAAAGGCTTCAAAGCCCGACCGAGCCACGAGCACCCAGCCCCGGACACCAAGAACCACCAATGCGCCGACGGCTGAGAGCATCAGCCACCAGCAGGGAGTGTGGTGGGGGGTGATAGGTCCCCACACATGGGGGGGCGCTGAGATGTTCCCAGAGGAGCAGTCTGCCCCCAGAGCCAGGAGATGTTGCCCTCTGCTCTGGGGTGGAGACGAGCAGACCACCCCCGGTCCTGCAGCAGCAGGGAGCATCCCAGACGCCAACCAGATGGCCAACTCCTCCCCTCGGCCCCCCACCCCCAATGGCGAACAGAGAACGGGGGTGTGACGACCCCATACCTCTCTCCGGCCGCTCATATGTGGTGTTGCTGTGTGCTGTTCTAAAGTGCATTTAAAACACGGGAGGGCATGGTGCTTCCTGCCAGAGAGCAACGGGTGTCAGCACGGCCCCTCATTTGTGAATATTGAACAATCGCAGCAGCATATTTTACACTAACCAAGCCAGATGAGACTGCCTGTTGCCGTCTTTACTAAGTCATGCTGGTGATGCTGCGGGCTTTGCATTGCTGAGACAGGCTGAAACTTTTGTCCGCAGTTGCTCTATTTCCACATTTGCAGTGTTGTTGATGAACAGAATCAACTTTTTGGGATTTGCTTACCTGGATTATTGAGCATACATCAAGACTAACAGTTTGTTGCAACTAATCCTATGAGCGACGGTGGTTATTCATCCTGTGCGGTGTGTTATCCATCCAGGTCTTGCTGAAGGTGGTGGACCAGTACAGACAGAAGCAGTATGTTACGCCTCAGGTCCTACAGCAGTGCCTCAACTACCTCAACCAGGGTCTGTCACACTCACTGACCTGGAAACAGATGAAGCCGCACATGCAGGTAGGACAGGCATGAAGGAATATGATATTAACCTGTTCCTGATTGGACCAGACACTCTTATTCAGTTTCGAGCTATTTGCATTTAGTTTCACCAAATACTTAAAGGTACTAATCCACCAAAAATGTCAGGAACTTTAGAGAGGAGTCCTTCTGACTCAGTTCAAAGTTGACTTTAATAAAGAGTAACAAATGGATGCTGACTGAAAGTTGTTCTGTCTGTGATTTCATCATTTAATCATTCACATAGGGTTACAAATTTCTGCCCTACTTTTTCCACTCTGGTCATTTTTATTGTCTATTTATTTTAATAAAGCCAGTCTTATTTTTCCCTCTTGAATCATCTTTAATCTCATTAATATTATGAAGACTATTGTTTCATATAGACCATATGCCAGGAGGTCATCTTCCCTCTTATGTGCTACAAAGACGAGGACGAGAAACTATGGCAAGAGGATCCATATGAGTATATCCGTATGAAGTTCAGTAAGTGTTCAAGTATCCTGGTATTGGGGTTGTTATGATACTAGAATTTTAGTCTTGAATTACTTCTCCACACTCTGGAGTCTCTGCTTAGTGTTGCTATGGTTCCCCTACTGCTCTGCACAGGAACAGTGGGGTCCCCATGTGTCTGTAATCTGCAGATTGCAAAGGCAACAGCAGTATATGTGAGTTTGGAGTTTGCCTACCAAAAAAAAAAACCAACCCTAAAAGTAAAACTGAGAGAAAGTGAATGGGTTTTGGCCATTGCTATAATATTGAGTGGTGAAGGTGAGTGCATGTCATGTCTTGGAATATGTTATTTTTGAGAGTATGCATCTTTGTATCTAGACCTCTATGATGACCATGCTCTCCCAGTCACTGCTGCCCAGAGCCTGCTGTGTAAAGCTGCACGCAAGAGGAAAGAGGTGAGGAGGGGGTGAGGGGGGTCATGATAGCGCACATCCACAGGAACCAGAGTGCTTGTACACAATATGTGGCAACTAGCCCTTTGCCCAGGGATATTGATATTATATTATAGTTTATTCCACCACATGAAAAAAGGACTGTTTTTCACTTTTCCTGCCAGTGTACTTTATTTTTATTACCCGTGTCAGAAGATATCGCTTATGTTTTGTCTGTAAGCCTCAAGCTTTAGTTTCTGCACACAGATCTTTTGAATGTAATCTGCAGCATGTCCTTTATTCATTTTAACAGGTTCTGCCTCAAATGATGGAGTTCTGCCATCGTATCCTGATGGACCCCTCTGCTGATCCTTGCAGGACGGACGGAGCGCTGCACTGCATCGGAGCTCTGGCTGAGCTCTTACTTAAGGTACACAGAGACACACATCTGGATGGAACTCTAACGAGCACTTTTATCAAGTAATCAGCTTCAAGATTCGCTGCATTTCTGTATGTCTGGTCCTACAGAAGCGGCTGTACAGGGAGCAAATGGAGCTAATGCTTCAGAACTACGTCTTCCCCTTGCTTAATTCTCCTTTGGGTTACCTGCGTGCCAGGGTGAGTGAACCTTCCTCCCTCCTTTGTAGAGCAGTGTAAGAGTGTCATGATGGCTAATAAGAAAAGAAAAGTTCATACTTTTCTTAACCTGTATCACCACTGAATGAATAATGTGGGTGCATTTTAATCCTGTATGTATAATTTTCACCCTGTGTTTATTTCATAAAACTCAAAATAAAACCATATTATGTCCAGTTAAGGTATTTGAGTTATATATTAAATTGAACTGCATGCATGTACAAACTCATCATTTGGGTTTAGGACCTAAACTTGAATAATTCCAATATATTTGAATCTGGTATATGTATTCCAGTGGCTATTGCAACTAATGAAAAGTATGCAATAACCACTGGTAGGGCATATTTTCATTAAATGAAACTTAAAGATAAGATAACCTTTTTTGAGGAATTATTTACATTATTTACAAGCTGCATTAGAAGCTGATGTGGACTAGTGCTGTACTGCTTTCAGCAGATGTGTCAGAAATGGGTCCAAATGTTAATCTCACAGAACTATAGACACATAGTCTGTGGTAAAGCCTGCAGTGACTACTTGGAAAATGGTAACTCGTTGAGGGTTGTCGTTGCTAAAATGTTCACAAAGGAACTGTTTTTTATTTTATTCCTTTAACGCATCGACTGGCTCTCTTCTCTTCAGTCCTGCAGGGTGGTCCGTTTAGTCAATGTGAGTTATTGTTTTAGTCTCTTCAGCACACCAGGTGTACTGCAGACCAGAGTGGTGCATCTGGTGGGGGGAATCGCTGACGGCAGCAGTAGACAATTATGGTGGTGGTGGTTTCACAAATTTGACTAAGGTGAAAATTGTATGGATGCTGTACAAACTTGGGATACTCTCCTTTGTTAGTCCTGCTGGGTATTGCACTCCTTCAGTCCGCTGCGTTTCCATGACGAGCTGGTGCTGAGGAATGCCGTGGAGTTGGTCAAACAGGATCTGATAGATGACAAAGAGATGCCTGTCAAGGTGGAGGCTGCCATCGCTCTGCAGACGCTGGTCAGCAACCAGGAACAAGGTCTGTGGAGGACAACTGATTTGCTGCTGTGTTTTAAAGCTGAGATTTGTACAATGCACTTTACCAGCTTCACAGAAATCAGAATCAGTCCCATCACAGGGTTGTGAAAATGAATGTTTTGAGGGAGGTATTAGCAGGAAGTTATAATAACCTTGAAAAGTAACGTGATATTGGGTTCAATTTTTCAGATTTTTTTTTCTTGTAAAGTTTGGTTTTATTTTCTTTACCATCACAGGCCCAAGCTTACATTTAAAAATACTATGTGTGTAAGAAAGGAGAATGGGTATTCCTTTAATTAGGGATTAGAGACTGGTTGTCATTGTACTAGTAGAAGCACTTATGAATATTGGTAGAAACTAAACACTGATAAGTGCAAATATGATCATCTCCCATACAGAGATTTATTCTCATTTTCTCACTCAATCTTTTTTCACTATAAAGCCAAGCTGTACATCAGGCCTTACATTCGGCAAGTCATGCAGGAGCTTCTGCATGTGGTCAGAGAAACGGAGAACGATGACCTGACCAACGTCATTCAGAAAATGATCTGCGAGTACAACCAGGAAGTGGCCGTCATCGCTGTAGACATGACACAGAACCTGGTAGGAGGACAGCACAGACTTATTTTGTAGCTTAATCAGGTATTAAGGAAGTATGCAGCATCCAGATTTTCTTTTGGGTGTTTGATTGTGGGGTGTTTTGTTTTTCTTCTCCTGAGTCTCTCTTGTTGAATGTTCTAATCTATGCTTGGACATTTGTTATTTGTTCAGAAAACTTGGTTAAGACAAAGACAAGGCTACTTTTAGGTTAAGTTGGTTTTACAGTGGCTTGCAAAAGTATTCGGCCCCCTTGAACTTTCCCACATTTTGTCACATTACAGCCACAAACATGAATCAATTTTATTGGAATTCCACGTGAAAGACCAACACAAAGTGGTGTACAGGTCCTTCTCAAAAAATTAGCATATTGTGATAAAGTTCATTATTTCCTGTAATGTACTGATAAACATTAGACTTTCATATATTTTAGATTCATTACTCAAAACTGAAGTAGTTCAAGCCTTTCATTGTTTTAATATTGATGATTTTGGCATACATAACTCATGAAAACCCCAAATTCCTATCTCAAAAAATTAGCATATCATGAAAAGGTTCTCTAAACGAGCTATTAACCTAACCATCTGAATCAACGAATTAACTCTAAACACCTGCAAAAGATTCCTGAGGCTTTTAAAAACTCCCAGCCTGGTTCATTACTCAAAACCGCAATCATGGGTAAGACTGCCGACCTGACTGCTGTCCAGAAGGCCATCATTGACACCCTCAAGCAAGAGGGTAAGACACAGAAAGAAATTCCTGAACGAATAGGCTGTTCCCAGAGTGCTGTATCAAGGCACCTCAGTGGGAAGTCTGTGGGAAGGAAAAAGTGTGGCAGAAAACGCTGCACAACGAGAAGAGGTGACCGGACCCTGAGGAAGATTGTGGAGAAGAACCGATTCCAGACCTTGGGGGACCTGCGGAAGAAGTGGACTGAGTCTGGAGTAGAAACATCCAGAGCCACCGTGTACAGGCGTGTGCAGGAAATGGGCTACAGGTGCTGCATTCCCCAGGTCAAGCCACTCTTGAACCAGAAACAGCGGCAGAAGCGCCTGACCTGGGCTACAGAGAAGCAGCACTGGACTGTTGCTCAGTGGTCCAAAGTACTTTTTTCGGATGAAAGCAACTTTTGCATGTCATTCGGAAATCAAGGTGCCAGAGTCTGGAGGAAGACTGGGGAGAGGGAAATGCCAAAATGCCTGAAGTCCAGTGTCAAGTACCCACAGTCAGTGATGGTCTGGGGTGCCATGTCAGCTGCCGGTGTTGGTCCACTGTGTTTTATCAAGGGCAGGGTCAATGCAGCTAGCTATCAGGAGATTTTGGAGCACTTCATGCTTCCATCCGATGGAAAGCTTCATGGAGATGAAGATTTCATTTTTCAGCACGACCTGGCACCTGCTCACAGTGCCAAAACCACTGGTAAATGCTTTACTAACCATGGTATTACTGTGCTCAATTGGCCTGCCAACTCTCCTGACCTGAACCCCATAGAGAATCTGTGGGATATTGTGAAGAGAAAGTTGAGAGACGCAAGTCCCAACACTCTGGATGAGCTTAAGGCCGCTATCGAAGCATCCTGGGCCTCCATAACACCTCAGCAGTGCCACAGGCTGATTGCCTCCATGCCACGCTGCACTGAAGCAGTCATTTCTGCAAAAGGATTCCCGACCAAGTATTGAGTGCATAACTCCACATAATTATTTGAAGGTTGACTTTTTTTGTATTAAAAACACTTTTCTTTTATTGGTCGGATGAAATATGCTAATTTTTTGAGATAGGAATTTGGGGTTTTCATGAGTTATGTATGCCAAAATCATCAATATTAAAACAATGAAAGGCTTGAACTACTTCAGTTGTGTGTAATGAATCTAAAAAATATGAAAGTCTAATGTTTATCAGTACATTACAGGAAATAATGAACTTTATCACAATATGCTAATTTTTTGAGAAGGACCTGTACACGTGAGAAGTGGAAGGAAAATCATACATGATTCCAAACATTTTTTACAAATAAATAACTGCAAAGTGGGGTGTGCGTAATTATTCAGCCCCCTTTGGTCTGAGTGCAGTCAGTTGCCCATAGACGTTGCCTGATGAGTGCTAATGACTAAATAGAGTGCACCTGTGTGTAATCTAATGTCAGTACAAATACAGCTGCTCTGTGACGGCCTCAGAGGTTGTCTAAGAGAATATTGGGAGCAACAACACCATGAAGTCCAAAGAACACACCAGACAGGTCAGGGATAAAGTTATTGAGAAATTTAAAGCAGGCTTAGGCTACAAAAAGATTTCCCAAGCCTTGAACATCCCACGGAGCACTGTTCAAGCCATCATTCAGAAATGGAAGGAGTATGGCACAACTGTAAACCTACCAAGACAAGGCCGTCCACCTAAACTCGCAGGCCGAACAAGGAGAGCGCTGATCAGAAATGCAGCCAAGAGGCCCATGGTGACTCTGGACGAGCTGCAGAGATCTACAGCTCAGGTGGGGGAATCTGTCCATAGGACAACTATTAGTTGTGCACTGCACAAAGTTGGCCTTTATGGAAGAGTGGCAAGAAGAAAGCCATTGTTAACAGAAAACCATAAGAAGTCCCGTTTGCAGTTTGCCACAAGCCATGTGGGGGACACAGCAAACATGTGGAAGAAGGTGCTCTGGTCAGATGAGACCAAAATGCAAAACGCTATGTGTGGCAGAAAACTAACACTGCACATCACTCTGAACACACCATCCCCACTGTCAAATATGGTGGTGGCAGCATCATGCTCTGGGGGTGCTTCTCTTCAGCAGGGACAGGGAAGCTGGTCAGAGTTGATGGGAAGATGGATGGAGCCAAATACAGGGCAATCTTGGAAGAAAACCTCTTGGAGTCTGCAAAAGACTTGAGACTGGGGCGGAGGTTCACCTTCCAGCAGGACAACGACCCTAAACATAAAGCCAGGGCAACAATGGAATGGTTTAAAACAAAACATATCCATGTGTTAGAATGGCCCAGTCAAAGTCCAGATCTAAATCCAATCCAGAATCTGTGGCAAGATCTGAAAACTGCTGTTCACAAATGCTGTCCATCTAATCTGACTGAGCTGGAGCTGTTTTGCAAAGAAGAATGGGCAAAGCTGGTAGAGACATACCCTAAAAGACTGGCAGCTGTAACTGCAGCAAAAGGTGGTTCTACAAAGTATTGACTCAGGGGGCTGAATAATTACGCACACCCCACTTTGCAGTTATTTATGTGTAAAAAATGTTTGGAATCATGTATGATTTTCGTTCCACTTCTCACGTGTTCACCACTTTGTATTGGTCTTTCACGTGGAATTCCAATAAAATTGATTCATGTTTGTGGCTGTAATGTGACAAAATGTGGGAAAGTTCAAGGGGGCCGAATACTTTTGCAAGCCACTGTATTTTAAGTCTAGCTGTGATCTGGGGTAAGACTCGTGAAAAAAATCAGGGCAAGGCAAGAGTTAGGATTAATGTAGATGTCCACAAAATGAATCAAGGTCAGTGAAGTGATGTGAAATACCACTGTGTGTGTTCGGCAGGCAGAGATCTTCACAAGAGTTCTACAGAGTGAGGAGTACGAAGAGAACGAAGATAAGACTGTTATGGCTCTTGGTATCCTCAGTACAATTGACACCATCCTCACCGTAATGGAAGACCACAAAGAGGTCTAAGGCGCACACAGCAATAAGTATTTGATCTTGGGACAGTGGTGAATGTAATATTTGATGCTTTATTTCTTTTCATCTCTCAGATCACCCAGCAGCTAGAGGGGATCTGTTTGCAGGTGATTGGCCTGGTCTTGCAGAAACCCATCATAGGTATGGCAGGTGTGTGTGCACGGGCAGTCCAAAGAGTGTGTTGTTGTTTTTTTTTTTTGTTTGTTTTTGGGTGGGGCGGGCCTCCCTTTTCAAATTCTGGCTTCCTCCACATTTTCACACTTTTCCCTTGCCTTAGATATTGCAAGTGTTCCAAATTTTGTTAATGAATTAATTTTGTTATTTCAAGTAAATACAGTCCTTGCTATCTTTATTAAGAGCCGTAGTGATCTCTAGATTAGTTAATTTTTCCATGTCTCTACTCAAAGGAAAGCAGTCTCATACACTGGTGTCACTTTTTATCTCCTGCAGCTACATTTAATGGAAATATGTGTAGAGATTGCATGTTCATGCTGAGTGGTCTGTAAACAGGCACCGAGATGACTCTGTTTCCTGTTAGAGGTGTTTCATTGTCTTTCTCTTGTATCTCAACGACGTGGCAGAATATCATTGTCATTCTTTAACCACTGCAGAATTCTATGAGGAGATCCTGTCACTGGCATTTGGCCTTACCTGTCAGACCATCTCCCCCCAGATGTGGCAGCTGTTAGGCGTCCTGTATGAGGTCTTCCAGCATGACTGCTTTGATTACTTCACAGGTATGTCCTACACCCAGTTTTGGTTTCATCTCCACTAACTGTACGTGGTATTTTCCTCCTAGATCGGAGCAGAAGTTGTATTCGTGTTGTTTTGTCCATAAATTTTCAAATTATATAAAATACGTCTGCTTAAGTTCCAACATCCTTCTAAATGTTTTATTTAACCTAATTAACCATCTGCAGCTGCCCAGAAATTCAGTTCACTGTGTCCAACAGGAAACGGAGGAAATTTTCACCCGAGAGGCAGAAACAAGCACATATTTCACACATTTAAAATATTAATAATAAAACAATTTTTCAGTTATCACAATAGCTGTGAAACCACAATTTGGTGACAACAAAAAAGTGACGTGTAGCCACATTAAGACAGTTACAAATCAGCCTATTTCCATATTTATAAAAAAAAATACATATTTGTGTGTTGTAGGTTTGAATGCTGTGTTGGTATTTTTACATGTCTCTGTGAAAACCCAGATAGCTGCAGATGATTCAAATGATTTTCGTGTGAATACACGGGGGTTGTGTCACATAGTTCCAAGAATATGAAACAAAAATGACTATTAACATAAAAAACAACAACTTGAATAATAAAACTCATGATTAATGTTGGATAAAGCTTATATGAAAACACTGTTGGTGATTCAAAGTATGAATTGTGTTTATGTCACAGATATGATGCCACTTTTGCACAACTACGTTACTGTGGACACGGACATGCTTCTGTCCAGTCCGAAGCACTTAGAGGTCATCTACAGTATGTGCAAAAAGGTCTGGCTCCAGATATATTGAACTGTGGTTCACAGAAATATCATCAGGAACAAACATCCAGCTTTTTTTCCAATATTGTTGCTGTATTGTGACCAGTAAGCCTTTTTGTTTAAGGTATTGTCCATGGATTCAGGCGAGGATGCAGAGTGTCATGCAGCCAAACTGTTGGAGGTTATCATCCTGCAGTGCAAAGGCAGAGGCATTGACCAGGTCAGGTGCAGCTCTGTACCTTTATTTTGCACTTATCACACAGCCAGCACTGTTTCTTTTATTTCTAACGTCCTGCAGCCAGAACACTAAAGTGTCGCTAAGTGTTTCTATCTGTCGGTGTAATTATGCCCAAAGCTGGAAAGCCAGAGTCATGTCAGTTTGTTCACCTGCATATTTCTACACACACTGTGGTTCAAACCACATGTTGATGCTGACATTCTGAGGAAACAGTAAAATATTTTCTGCTCTTTTGTTTCTACAGTGCATCCCTCTTTTCGTGGAGGCAGTGCTTGAGCGTTTGATGCGGGGGGTGAAATCCAGTGAGCTGAGGACAATGTGTCTCCAGGTTGCCATTGCTGCTCTCTACTACAATCCAGCCCTGCTCATCCATACGATGGACAATATGCACTTTCCACACAACCCGCAGCCCATAACCACACACTTCATCAACCAGTGGATGAATGACACTGAATTCTTCTTGGGGTAAGGCAGCAAAGAAGGTCCTTTGTTGCTAACTACTGAGTTAGGGCAGAGAAATTCTGGATAAATGTTCTCCTATGATTCAAAAAATTTCATGTTGTGAAGTTTTTGAGTGAAACTGTGATTGCTATGAAGGGGGGGCAGTTTAATTCAGTTTTATTGCTTCAAAGCGCTTTATATTGTGAGGTAAAGATCCTGCAGTAATAACAAGAAAATCCAGAAGGCTTGACCAGTTGGACAAAGAAGTAGTTTTTTTTACACAAAAATGAAGAAATTTCACAGCTAATCAGTGAGAAATGTTCATCACTGAACCATAGAGACACTATGTCCACGTGAACATTTCCTTAGATTTAGAAATGTTTGTATCTGTTTTTCTGAACTTTGAGCAAATCCAGACTATTTTTCCCCGACTTCCAGTCTAGCATCACTGTAACTCCAGCTCTGTAATGGGCACCCACATACCAACAGGTGTTCATTCATGAATTCTTTTAATTAACAGATGACAGTTTAATTTGTGTGAACACTTATTCATTTATTTATTTATTTTTAAAACAAAAGCCTTCTTTCTCAGAAACTGTCCTTCTTCTGATTCACTCTACAGACTCCATGATCGTAAGATGTGCATCATCGGACTGAGTGTGCTAATCGATCTTCCTAGCCGGCCAGCAGTGCTGGATGCAGTTGCTGCCCAGATTGTCCCCTCCATTCTCCTCCTTTTCCTGGGCCTCAAACACATTAATGCCTCCCGCCTAATCAACAAACCAGAGCTGCTTGCCCGTGCAGGGGCTCAAGATGAAGACCAGAATGGTGAGAATAGAGAGCAGAAAGCGGGATGTTGGCACCAACAACAGAAGAAACTTAAACTGAATAAATGCAGACAGAAAGAAAGCAAAGAGTCAGTCGAATTAGCCACTGAACTCACCAGCGCTGAGTTTAAATTAGCTGCACTATGTTTCTCACTCTCTGCTCTACTTTGGTTAAAAATAAAGGAACTGGGTCCTTAAACCTTCTCTACCTCTGGTGGGTCACACTCACAAATGTATTTGCTGTTATTGTTGTGATTGAGGCATCATTCTTTTACTCTGAAATGTAAATATTTTGATTTGAGTGTATTAGTTTTCTCTTAACAGGGCTGTCAAAAACAATTGATACTAAAAATTAATATTGAATTCAGATACTCATTTGCAACGATATCGATATCAACTATGCCGTCTTTGCCCCTCCAGCTGACACACAGCTTCACACAGCACCACAGCAGTCAGACAAACAGCTCCTCCCCTCACTAACAGCTGAAGTAGTTTTTCAAGAGGTCAGTAAAGCTCACAGTTCAACAACAACGAAGGAAACGGTTATCATAAATGTTAACTTGACTGGTGCACATTTTAACATTTAATGTATTTAAAATGTGTTTCTTATTTTGTTGTAGCCAGCTGTGTGGTCAGTTTTAAAATGCAGGCAGTGACTGGTTGAATAGTTCAGTGAGCATTCTGAATAACCTGGGGTATTAGTTATGCTCTTCTGCAATATTTCAATCATTTAAATGTTAGGTATTATGCTGTTCTGTCCTTTGTTTTTATTAGTAAGTTCTAAAATATTGAAATCATTTGTCAAATGAAAACCAGCACAGCCGTTAACTGAATCAGTTTTTCATGAGGAAATCTGGTCAGTGACCGCTGCTGTCTTATCTTTCCTTTGTTTTTTATCACCATCTTTATTAGCTGGACAGAGAAAGGTGGACATAAAATGTCACAAATATTCTGCACTACATTATTCTACCCAGTAGTCATGTTACAACATTCAACAGTTTTTAAAATTCTAAACATTGGTGATGCCAACCACACTTTCTTGTTTTTTTTTTTTTTATTTTTTATTTTTGAGTGCTTTTTTGTTTTTTAGCTACAGAGCCCCACAAGGGACATTAGAGGCAAAAAAAAAAAGGAGAAGATTAACTTTTGCAAGATCTCGTAAAATAGGCTGCATCCTTCGGAGGGCGCCAGCTCGAAGCTGACCGGGAGGTCGAGGCACGGTGTGCCGGGAGTGTGGTGTTCGCCCTGGCTCTAGTGGGCCTCGACCTCCCGGTCAGCTTCGAGCTGCTGGGTAACAGACGTCTCCGAAAACGTCAGAGCACTTTTGCAAATATGTGATGTCTTGATAAACCGAGCAGATATTTGAAGTTTACACAGCTACATTCACGGCTGAAAATATCTTAGAAGTTTATTTTGTGACCCAGAAAGAGTAATATTAAAACTAAGTAGCTGCTGCCACTTTTGGAAACTGGAATTGGCTGGGCCACGCTATGAATTCTGGGATAGGTTGGGGCACGAAGGATAGCAACTTGGCCTTCAAATGTGACCTGCAAAGGATGTGGCCTATTTTACGAGATCTCGCAAGAGTAACTCGAGATGCTTTTCGTGTGTGTGGATTTTTGGGTTTTTTTGGGGTTTTTTTGTTTTTTTTCCCCCTCCAGTGTCCCTTGCGGGGCTCCATATTTAACCACTTTAAAGCTAAAGATCCAACGTTACAAAAAAAAAAAAAGAATCCTCATTGTGTAGAAATACACAAAAGACTAAGCTGACTATAATTGTCAGCTTCTTTAGAGATTCCAGCAACAACTAGTACAATGTCTCATTAGACTGCTCTGTGTTATCAGGTTTCCTACCTGCCTAGATTGTAATTTTATAATAGCTAAAGACTAAAGGTTACATTACACCCTTACAAAAAGATGTTGTGGTATTCTTTCACATAGGAAAACTCTTGGGAAGATCCTGTTCACAAAGTTGCTTTGGTGTCAGAACCATAAGCAGTTGGTCTGTTGACCACGACCCACCTATAGTGACTCCGTTCCCCTCTTCTGGGCCAGCACTAGTTTGTGAGCCACTCCCCAAATCAAACTGTACGCTGAAAATAATTTATTTTTAAATCCTGGTACCTCATTCTAAATGGCTGTGTTTTTTTTTTTTTTTTTTTTGTTTACGGCAGAGGAGATTCCTAGTGATGAAGATGAGGTGAATGAGAACTGTAACACCATGCAGCAGCAGTCCAGCATGCCAGCAGGCCAAGGAGGCGATGATGACGACGACGATGAAGATGACTATTGGGATGACGATGGTTTTGAGGGAACGCCTCTGGAGGAGTACAGCACGCCTCTGGACTACGACAATGGAGAGGACGAGTATCAGTTCTTCACTTCTGCCCTGCTCAGTAGGTCATCATTCGCATGTTAGTCAGACATTAAGATAACCTTTACTGTTTGTTTCCGGGACATTGGGAGCAGATTTTTGGGTCCTTTAGGAAGCAGCGTGGTGCTTCATGGACCAGGCTCATTCAGGTGCAACCTCACGTTAAGATCTAGGAAGTTTCGAAAAAGGGTCAACAGCGTGGCCCCTTCTTCAAACCACCTGTGTGTAGTTTTTGTGGTGCTGTTAAAGAATATTGTTGACTTGGAGGTGATGCTTCTTAGTTGTCTCACTTTCACTCCCCTACTCATCCACGCCCTACTTGGAGTGACTGTGGTGCACTACAGTTTGAGACCCACTGCCTCTCCTTTTATACCATTTTATTCTTTACTTAACCCTTGTGTTGTCCACGGGTCATTTTTGTCCTCTAAAGAAATCTTTTGCTATCAAAAATGTGTTTTTTATTCATCAAATGGTCTGAAAATAACAGAAGTTATTCATTACTATACTATGCATGATTGGAATAAGTTTTAAGTAATTTGATTTATTTATGGGGTTTTTATTGGATTTTATAACACCTGTGGTCCTCGTGGACAAAAATGACCCCAAAGTACAAAGTGTTGCAAAAGGCCGTATTTTCACAACATACTGCTTTCAAACATCTTTGATCTTGGATCACTGATGTGTGGGGTCAAGCACTGGTCATGACAACCACAACAACAACAACAACAACAACAGGCAGGACAATGAGGAGGCAGGTGCTCTATATTCAATGAAATTTTATTTATACTGCGCCAAATCAAAACAACAGTCGCATCAAAGTGCTTCGTATTGTAAGGTCGACCCTACAATAATACATACACAGAAAGTATGCTCACAAGCCTCCATTGCACTAGAGATTTGCATACTTTGATGAGCATACTTTTTTTTACCATGTTGTGCAAAGCAATGACCAGTAGGACAAAGCACATATTGTCCTCTAGAGGGAATCAATGTTCAGGAAGATCCAGGGTTAGAAGATATAGAAAATATTGTCAATATTTAGAGCACATGCTACCCTTTCTCTGAAAAAGCACATCACCCACCTGCAGAAGTGGAAGAAGGCTATGAAGTGAAGAAAAGTGATGAAGAATCTGAACTATGTTCAAGTAGGTTCTCAGGCATCCAGGACATGGTTGTCTGAGGAGTTTGGAAAGAAAGTGACTGGGCTTCTGGAAGTTTCTTGAGTTTTCAGAATGTGAAACTGAAATAGAAGATGTGTCAGAGGACTACACATCTTCCATTTCAATTATGATGAAGACAAAGAATCAAGCAGGAAAGAGGAGTCAGCTGAGACAGAGGAATATTTGAAGTAATGTCTGGAAACATTGATCTGGTCTTCTGTCCTTCCCAGTGACAGACAATGCATGACTCTCTCATGTGCCACAGAGAAAGACAATCTACCACAGTCCAAGCACAGATGCCAGGTCCCATACTCCTTCAGTGGCTTTTCTACTCGAGTACTGAAAGCATTATACACAGTGTATTCTGCTTGTATTCTCCTTTTTAACGTTCACATGCCAATGGATGCATCAGAGACCAAGTTGGGGTTCAGTAACTTGCCCAAGGACACCTTGGTAAGAACTCCAGACTAGAGCACACAGAGATTGAACCAACAACCATCCAATTAGCAGATGACCTGCTCTACAGCCAACTCAATGACGAACAAGGAGGGACAACGAGAGAGGAAGAAAAATGGATTGAATGCAGCTGTAGGCACATGTGGGTGTGTTGATTCTTACTGCTGTGCATCCAGTAGAGTCGCTACGGCCAGTTTATGACATCCTGAGTCTGGTAGAGAAGTTTTAAAGGTGACACAAGATTAATCATAGAAGCACAAAAAGGATATAATTTCTTGATAAAGACACAATAGATGATCATCGTTCATGACACAAACGTGCTCTCATTTGAGGTGTATGGAACAAGTGGGTGTTCCTCCTGCTGTGATGTAAGATCCTGGTACTGACGTGACTGTGTATGAGCACCAAGTTCCCTTCAGAGGACTCTGTCTATTCCAACAGAACATCCCAAGTAAACCAGGGAACTATGAGATAAAAACATGGGCAGTATGTGATGCAGGTCCAGCTGTACATGGAACATGCTAGTGTACGATGGCAAACCGTCTGGCCTGCAGTCAGGACACACGAGTTGTCCCTAACATTGCAGGTTTCCAAAAGAAAACAATCACCTGTAACAACTTGTTTACTTTATATGACCCTTGGCCTGCAACTGCAGAAAAGAAAGCTGTCCATGATGGGACCAGTGCAGAGGAATAAACCTGAGCTTCCTCCTGCACTTGTGTCAAATATGGACACACCTTTGTTCTCATGAAAGTTTGCCTTCACTCAGACCCATGCCCTGGTGTTCCTACCATGCCAAAACATAGAAAAATGTCAGGTAATGAGTTGGAATAAAGTTGAATAAAACCTTGAAACACAGAGATGGATGATATTTTATACTTATGGCTTTATAAACAGTCAAAGCAAACAGGGTCATTTTTGAGCCCAGAGGACAACAGATGTAATTATTTGCTGCCAGTAAAAAACTTGAAGTAGTTTAAAAACAGCTTTCTAAATTAACTTTGACATAAACCCGTCTGTGATCATCTGTTAAAGCAACCGACTCTGGTTGTGAAACGATAATCACAATAACTGATGATTTGATTTATTTTTTACCCGAAAACAAAGAAAAAATTCATTTTTATTAGGATTTATCAGACTTAAATTTGAAATGGAATAAAAAAAAAAGTGTCAAAATGTTTGAATTAAGTTTTAATTAAAAGTGGGGGAAAAATCCACTTCATATTAATTAAGTATCAATCAAACCAGATGGGGACATTTTTGACCCCTGAGGACCACAGGTGTGATTATGTGCTGCCATTTAAAATTTATAAATGGTTCAAAAAAACTTTCTCACTAAAGTTCAACATACAGCACTCTGTAGTTAGTCAGATAGTCAAAATAATCTGAACATTTAAATATTTTATTTTCTCATTTTATTTTCGCTCAAAAACACAGTGCACTTTATGTAAACAAGGTCTGGTGGCCCTAAAATGTAAAATGTTGGGTAAATTATGTATTAATGTGTTGGTCTTAAGTAAAACTAAGGTGTAACACTGAATTGATTGTCAATTTATACTTTATACGTTAAGAAATACTCAAATTAAATGGGGACATTTTTGACCCCTGAGGACCGCAGGTGTATGGAAATCGGGAGGACATTATGAGGGTTAAATATTTATTTGTTCACTCACTGTGACAAATACAAGACATTATTGTAACCTTCAGAAACCATTTTAAACCAGCCTATTGCAACTGCATGTTTACATTCTTGCTCTGATTGGATTCGTTGAAGTTGAAACTTTTTAATATCACATACAAAAACATTCCAGTGGGATCAGTTCATTGGTCTGCTGTTTTTATGCAGTTATTTTTCCACGTAGTTTGGTAACGAAACAGGATAAACACAGATGATACTAATAGGGACCGTCCTTGACAAAAATGTGATACTCAGTAACTTTTTTGTAACACAGTATAACCTATATATAGCAGTATATAACGCCTGCATGAAACCACTGTGACACTAGAGCTTTGCTGTGTGTGTTTCTGTCTGTGTCTGTAGGGGTCCAGAGTACTGATCCAGCGTGGTACCATTGTTTGACGGCTGCGCTCAGCGATGACCAGAAAAAACAGCTTCAGGAGATCTACAGCATCTCACAGCAGAGGAGGAGCACTGCAACTAAGGGCCAATGGTGAGAGACAACATGAGGAGGAGAGAAGTTAGAAAGACAGGAAGAAACATGCTGAAAAAATTGTAATTGACTCGGTGCATGCGTTACCGCATCCAGGGGTCCGGGAGTCCGGGCTGTTCAGCTGTTCTGGCCGTTTGCTTAAGCCCACGGTCCTGGACTGGTAAGAGACCCTACTGGGTGTTTGCAGAGGGGCGGACCACTAGGGGGCTCCATTCACACCCAGTGAGAAGGGAAGGAGAGGGGTAATGTGTTGGCTGTAGGCGTTTGCCGCCTTGTGAGTTCAGTTGTGTGAAGCCGAGATTAAAGTTGGAGAAAAACGTAGTAGCTCTCGTTTCGTTCTTGCGTACCTCCACACGAATTTTTCTGTTTCAGTTTAGAAGCATAAATCTTTGCACAGATGGTGTTTATATGTTGATTAATCATTTTTCTGGATTAAAATGTGAACTAAAGCATATTTTTAAAGGGGTTATATGCTAAAGAAATAAATAAATTAGGCAAGAATCTACATACTAAGGCTGGAACACAGAAACTTTGACACCGTAATATATGCTGCAATATTTACACCTCTTATGAAATCTCACAAGTTAGCTTAGCTTTATTTTGATACAAAGATTTAGATTTAAGAAATATGCACAATATCTATGAATCACTCAATAATAAATATCACAGATTGACAGAGGTGATTATAAATAAATATCCAGAATGTTGACAGGAATATTACAGAGTAGAAAAGAGCGTGTGCAGCTATTACAGTGTTTACAGTGTATTAGATGGAGGAGTTGTACAGGGAGATGTCCACAGGCAGGAATGACTTCTTGTGTCATTCAGTGATGCGTTTTGGTAATCTCAGTCTCCCACTGAGCGTGCTCCTGTGGCTAGCCAGCACCTCATGGAGTGGGTGGGAAGTATTATCCAACATTGTCTTAATCTTGGACAACATTCCCCAACACCACCTTAAGGGAGTCCAGCTCCATCCCCACAACATTACTGGCCTTACGGATCAGTTTACTGAGTCTGTTGGCGTCTGTGGCCCTCAACCTGCTGCCCCAGCATGCAACAGCATAGAGGATAGCAGTGACCACAACAGACTCATAGAAAATCCTGAGCATTGTCCGACAGTTGTTGACCTGTCCAGAGACGATTCTGGTCCTTCCTGTAAAGTGCAGTAGTGTTTTTAACCCAGTCCAGTTTATTGTTTGTAGTCCTCCACGATGTCCACGTTGACCCCCTGGATTGAAACAGGGGTCAAGTGTTTCCTGGTCTTCCACAGTCAATTCCTTGGTCTTTGTCACGTGGTGTGAGCAGAATCATCTGCAGCTCAACGTGACAAAGGAGTCGACCACAGCCCGGTACTCTCTCATCACCCCTGCTGATGCTTCCAACCACCGCAGAGTCATCAGGGAACTTCTGAAGATGGCAGGTCTCTGTGCGGTGGCTGAAATCTGTGGTGTAGAGGGTGAAGAGGAAGGGGGAGAGGACAGTCCCTTGTGGTGCCCCTGTGTTGCTGATCACCTTGTCAGACACACAATGTGGAAGACGCGTCTTCCTGTCAGGAAATCAACAATCCAGGACACCAGAGAAGCATCCACCTGCATCGCTGTTAACTTATCACCCTGGAGGGTCGGCCTGGTGGTGTTGACAGCACTGGAAAAGTCAAAAATACGTTTACGCTGTATACGTTCTTGAAATTAGCATACAGGAGGTGTAAGATTCTCTCCCCCTGGTAGGACAAATCACATATTGTGTGAATGTTGATAATGTATTGTCCAAGGTGATGTGGTTGAAGTCACCCGAGATCACAATGAAGGCACTTGGGTGCTGAGTCTGTAACCGGGCTATGTGGAGTGGATTGTGTCACATGCAGCAGTGGGGTTAGCAGAGGGAGGAACGTAAACAGCCACCAAGATCACATGGCTAAATTCCCTGGGTAAATAATACGGCCTGAGTCCAACAGCACACAGTTCAATGTCCGGGCAGCAAAATTTCTTTGATTGTTATGTAGGCAGGGTTATAACACCGGTTGTTAACAAGAACAGCAAGCCCTTCCTTTCTGCTTACCTCTCGTGGCGCTATCCCTGTCCGCCCGAACAGTGTGGAAGCCTTCCACGGATGCGTTGTTGGGAATATCCTAGTGCATCCATGATTCGGTGAAACGCATCAGGCTACACTCCCGGTATTCCCTCTGACTCCGTACCTGCGCTGTCAGCTCCTCGATTTTATTTGATAACAACCAAACATTTCCCATTATTGTAGACGGCAGACACGGTTTGTACCTCCTGCTCACATCGAGCCTCCGCTGTCTCGCTGTCTCCTTCCTTCTCCTTTTCTGTCCTACACCTCTGCATCCTTGATGTGTTTTCCTCCAGATTTCAGCTGGTACGTCTGTGGGTCTGACCGATGAGCCGGCCGGCATCAGGGCGATCAGCTGATCTCTAGAGTAAACAGCCTGTGTGTAGCATGTAGGAGTTGAGCCACGTTCCTCGATAAAAGTAAAACAGTTCTGCGGCCACCAGCAGAACAAAAACTCTCTTAATACACATGATTGAAGGAAAGTTATTAAAACAGACGAAAGTATAAGTAAGAAAATAAAGAATAGGAAAGAAAAAGGCTAAACTAAAGAGAAAAAGCAGGAGCAACTGTAACAGGCAGCATGCTGGTTGGCGCATGCGCACTGAACACTTTCCCGTCTCATCCTGCATTTCTCATCGAACACAAAACTTATCATTTTGATTGATTTTTGATTAAGAATAAAGCTGATTTACTGCTATCAAATAGGAAAAACCTCTGTTTTAGCACTGTGATCATTTCTAACACATAAAGCTGGATGTTAAGACCTTTTACCCCCTCAGATGTGAGGACAGGGGAAAGCTGGGGGACTTTCCCAGAGGTGGGGTAGAGACAGAGGTGCCAGCACAAAAATTTTCTGCACCCAAATTTTTCAACCACATCACTTACCACCACAGTTTTACATGTTCACTTTTTCCCCCTTTTTTTTTCCTCTTTACTTTTTTTTTTTTTTTTTTTTTTTTTTAATTGCTGTCCATACAGACAATATTGATTTGTTAATGATGAACTAACAATCTTGTCAACACAAAGTTCTTTATTTGGAGCTCAGTTCAACAAGAAAGATAAGTTACTGAAAAAGTGTTTGTGCTTAAAGTGCTTCACTGAGCTGAAATTTAAACCTCCAAAAGTTGATTCTGTTCATCTGGACGTAGCGTTTTGTGGGAGAAACGTTTCGTCACTCATCCAAGTGACTTCTTCAGTCTCAGCTGACTGCAGGTTTCCAATCTTATAAACAGTACATTTGCATAATGACTGAAACCAGCCCACTGAAGGAACAATGGGCTGTGAGGTCAGTTCCTTAATCATAATTATGCAAATTCCCATGACCATTGATCAACAATCACTGACCAAAACCCACTGATCAAAGTCCACTGATCAATGGCTATGAGTACCATTCACAGAGAGTTGGGGAATGGCTGCAATCACAGCATTGTAAGATGGTGACAGATGTACCCTTAGGCCCCCTCCTCGATTCAGAGATGGTCTTTCCCTTTTCACGTAAATGGCCTCCTTGACTCCGCGCTCAAACCAGCGTTCCTCCCTGTCCAGGATGTGTACATCCTCATCATTGAAAGAGTGTCCACTGGCCTGTAGGTGTAAATAGACTGCAGAGTCCTGGCCTGACGAGGTTGCTCTTCTGTGTTGTGCCATCCGCTTCGCCAGAGGTTGTTTGGTTTCCCCGATGTATAAATCCTGGCAATCCTCCTGGCACTTAACAGCGAACACTATGTTACTCTGTTTGTGTCGGGGGACCCGATCCTTGGGGTGGACCAATTTTTGGCGCAGCGTGTTTTGGGGTTTAAAAGCCACAGAGACCCGGTGTTTAGAAAAAATGCGTCTCAACTGTTCCGATACTCCTGACACATATGGGATCACTACAGGTTTTCACCTGGGCAGCGGTTGTCCTTCTCTCCTGGATCGGCTGGAGCTTTCTTTAGGTGCCTTCCCAGCTTTGACAAAAGTCCAGCTGGGATAACCACATTTACTCAGGGCCTTCTTGATGTGATGTTCTTCTGCCTCCCAGAGCGAACACCATCCCCACAGACACAGCAGCCTGTGTCAGTGGGGATGGTGTTCGCTCTGTGTTGTAGCGTCCTGATGACACCCAGTTTGTGCTCCACTGGATGATGAGAGTCAAACCTTAGATACTGATCCGTATGTGTAGGTTTCCGGTACACGTCAGCTTTTAGATGTCCCCCATTACTGATGGAAATCTCACAGTCTAAGAAGGCTGACCTGCCACTTTCATATCCTCCCTGGTGAATTTGATGTGTCCACCGAGTTAATGTGATCCGTGAAATGTAGTACGTCCTGAGATTTGATTTTCACCCAGGTGTCATCCACATACCTGAACCAATGGCTTGGTGGTGTTCCAGGGTAGGATAGCGAAGCCCTCTTTTCCACTTCTTCCATGTACAAATTGGCCACGATGGGTGAAACTGGGGAGCCCATGGCACACCCATGTTTCTGCCTGTAGAACTGACCCTTGTATGTGAAGTAGGTGGAATGAAGACACAGTTCAAACACACTTGGTCGATGCTGAGAGTGGTCCTGTTGCTGAGGTTGGGGTCATCCTGTAATCTCTTACGGACTACCTCCAACGCTTCCATGACTGGGATGCAAGTGAAGAGAGATGTAACGTCGTACGAAATTTAAACCCCTCAGATGGTCAACTCCTGTAATTTGACCTTTTTTTTTTTTTCTTTTTTTTTCTCTTAGTGTGTCTGCGGTGACACCTGTAAACTGGGCGCACGCGACATCATTACTGTACGTGGGGTTTATGTTAAAGCCAAATTTCTTGTGAAGAATTATTTCGGACTTGAACTTAGTGAACGGAACATCTTCTTTGGGAATATTGTCGGCAATGTTAGACTTAATCATCATCTCGGCCTCCTCTGACAACCTGTTTGATGCTGCCTGAAAGGCGGCGGGGAGAGGGGACACACAGTGCATTTATCGCAGTATATAATGTGTTTTCTGGATACATGTGCTTTTTCAGCGTGTTAGTTCGAAATGTTTTAGCACCAGTCACAAATGTAGTTTCGCCGGCCGTGGTCTTTCCACACTCGCCACAGCTGGGGATTGAAACTAGGTCGCTCTAGAGCCCTGAGCTTTTCCACACACACCATCAGGACACGGCACTCACAATGCCGTGTCCTGATGCTGTGTGTGGACACGGCACTGACAATGGGCTATTTTAGCAATCTCTTATCAAAAGCCTCCAACGAATTTAACAAGCAAAAACAGTAGAAAATAAGTCATTCAGTTTACAAATCTTGTGGGTTTTGTAGTAGCAGAGGGAGAAGGATGCAGTTTTAAACACGTTGTGTCGCTCAATCCTGAGCCGAGTTTCATCTTGTGTTTTCAGAGCACTGAAGAAACAGATGGGCTGCAGAATCAGGGGAGGGATCAAAGAAGAGAAACGCTGGTCTGAGCTGAAGTGTACTTCAGTTCAATCTGAACGATGTCAGTCTACATCAAACCATATCTGAACAGATCCCACCAGAACCAGTTCCCAGAGTTTCAGTAGACCTGGATGGAGTAGCAGGGGCTGGTTTCAAATCACAATAACTGCTGATTTGCTGCACTGCTTCAGACCCCCACTGGAATAATACTGTCACTGGGACAGGTCCACCGGCCTGTGAGTGTGTGTGTGTGGTTGTGTGACTGTGTCTCTGTGTATACTTGAGGAAAAGGTCTGCATTATAAATATAAATGTTCTTGACCAGCACAATTCATAAAATATTTTGTACAGTGCAGTGCTTTAATTTGTAACTAAGTCAGTTGTGTTTTGTGTTTGTCTCAGCGAAACTGTAAAAAACAAAATAAAACTGCGTCAGAGTGTTTTTGTATGTACTCTTAAGAGCGTCTTTTTTCTCTGGGCAAGAAGAGTCCCTTTTCTGTCTGCCTGCGTCTGTGTATGGAAACGAGATCAGAGGTCTTGTAGATCGACTGTAATGTTACATATGTAATGTAAAGTGGGAGAGGAATTTCACGAGCAGTTTTTAGTCATGTTGGATTTGTTTTTGTGAGGTTTTTGAAACTGATTTAAGAAAACCATGGATGTTCACGCAATAGCATTGGAGTTTTTTCTTTACTATCGTTACTCTTTACCGTTACTAAACCAACATTTCTGGTGTTGTTAAATAACCTGCTGAAATAGTGCAGTTAGTCCAGCTATAAAGAATTTAGTCTTTGGAATTGCTCAATTTTTATTTATTTATTTATCTTTTTTTGTGGATTACTCAAAAAAAAAAACCTAACTGAAATTTTATTAAGTTAAACAACTAAACTAAACACAAAAACACTTGACTTTTGACATCAGTAACAACCACAACTGAATTCATGTTTTGTGTAGCTGCATAAGAGTCGTCAGTGATAAGCAGGGTTTAGGGAACATCAACAAAACAAAACGATACTTTTGGGATGTTTTGATTCATTTTTCATTCTGTTTTTGCTTCAGTGTTTTTGTTCTACAAATTCTCATAAGTTGTAGAAGTCCTGCTGTCCTTTGGGGGGACTCTTTCAGGACTACACATTGTGCTTCTGTTGTGAGCTTTACAGAATACTTGCTCACAATGAGAGTCGTCCTGAATTTACTCAATTTGTGTTTTTGCAAATGGATCAACACAATAGTCTTTTGCATTGATTGTAAAATTGTTTTATTTATAAAGTGCCAATTGACCACAGCAGTTTGCTCTAGGTGCTTTATATTAGAAAATAAAGACTATACAATATTACCCCTCTACCAATGCCAAGCAAGCATTTGACAATGCTGGGAAGAAACTCCTCTCTTTAAAGAGACTTCATCCAAGTGATGAAACGTTTCTTCCACTACAAAAGCTACGTCCAGATGAACAGAGTCGACTTTTGGGGAATAGTAGGACTTCTTTGCGCATTTTTGAGGGAATAAGGTTTTAAGAGATACACAGAGGAAGGTGGTTTGGAGGAAATACTGAAGTTAACAATTGAATGCACCACTCCGGTGCATCCCAGCTGGTACTGTAAGGGATTGCTCACTGTTTTCAATAAAGATCTGAAAAGTTTCAATGTTTGCATTAGTTTAGTCAGATTGAGTTTGTTTATACTTTGTGAAGATGGACCACATTTTTAGTTATAAATTCAGAAATTCCAAATTGTTCGCATCTTTCTTCCAACGTGTGTATGCGCTGAAGAAGTTCTTCTGAGGAGAGCTCTGAGACAATGCTATATGTGCAACATTTTTAGGAGATGGCGCCATTGTATCACTGTACTGAAGAAGTTTCAATGACACAGAGCCACAGTGAAGCCTAAGTGAAAATTATGTTTTATCTTCAGCTTAGCAGTTGTACAGAAGTCCAAAGAACTGAAATTTTTAAGATTAAAAATCTTAATTGTGATAATGTCCTAAAAAAGTAAAAGTAAAAAAAGCACAGTCTCTGAAATGTACTCAAAGTAAGAAAGTAAGTTTGCTCTTTGCTCCTTGAAGTACGGTTTTATTACCAGCTGTTTTTATGCAAGGGTAACTCAGCCTTGTGCTATATTAATGTTACAATAAAATAATATTAGTACATAAGAATGAAAATGTTATGCAAATTGAAATTCTAATTCTAATGAATGTACTTAGCTTGAATCTATTATGTAGGACACAAGCAGTAAAACAGAATTTGAAAAAAATAACCATTTTCTGTTGCCTCCATCGTAGACGGTGACTTTAAATTAAATTAAGATCCGGCACATGGGGGAACCCTAAGACCCAAGTACCTCAACATAGGGAAAAGAGTCATGACTCACAATCATTTCTATTGTGAGCTCCACAATAGAAATGATGTGATTGTCCAGACCTGAAATGAAAGTGTTCAAATGCAACAATGTCTCCTGCTCATTCTGGGGCAGGGCTAAGGAAAAGTTAACAATCGGGATGTAGATATCAGCCTCAGGAAACTTTTCCTGGGCTGTCTTCAACGCCTTTTTCAGCTCTGTGACTGGTGAGTTCTTGTCCCTTTGTGACCTGTTGTTTAGGCCGAAGGACAACACCAGCGTTTCCACTGGTTCCTCCTCGCAGGTTGCTTTTTCCAGCAGGGCCTGTGCATGGCACCATTTTGCACCGGGAAAACTGTCGATTTGCACGCCTTGTGCTGAAAAGGATGGGAGTTTGCTCACATTTGAATCACCAACGATAAGCAATGTTTCCCTGATGTGAAGACTCCAGTCTCTGCGTGTTCGGGTGTCTCGTTGGAGCGTGCGCTTGTTGAACCGGTGAAGCTGGTGAAGAGGGAGGAGACAAGGAGGATTCCTCAACTCTCCTCGCTTGGAGGCGGGTCTGCACGCAGGATCTCAGTCTATCCAGATTGATACGTGGCAGGCTGGAGTGTGAAGCGGTCGGAGGTTTGGGCGCTGTTGTTCTGCCTCCCTTGGTTTTGGTGGGGGTGGATTCCCCCAGCGTGAGGTCCATTACCTCGATCTCCATGTCCCCGAAGGCTGTGGAGGCTGGGTGGGCGGAGGTGACTTCTCACCAGTGGACGTCAGCGCGGCGAGGACTCTTTTCACTTTGTTTACATTTGGAAGTTTTTCCTTTGTGAGTTATTGTAGTATTTACAATGGAAACTTATTAATTTAAAATGTGTATTACTAAAAATATGGTTATCCAAAATACTGAATTTACCATGTATGGCTAGGGTAGGGTAGGGTTACCCTTCTAGATTGACAAGTTTAGCCCGTTACACAAAAAGTTTGGACACCCCTGATCTACAGGGTGGGCCATTTATATGGATACACCGTAATAAAATGGGAATGGTTGGTGATATTAAAGTCCTGTTTGTGGCACATTAGTATATGTGAGGGGGCAAACTCCTCAACATGGCTGGTGACCATGGTGGCCATTTAGAAGTCGGCCATCTTGGATACAACCTTTGTTTTCTCAATAGGAAGAGGGCCATGTGACACATAAAACTTATTGGTAATGTCACAAGAAAAACAATGGTGTGCTTGGTTTTAACGTAACTTCATGGGCTGACTGAACTGTGGTCAGTTCAGTCAGCCCATGTTTCAGTATTCGTGACATGCCTGAGATAAAATGTGACCTCACTCCCCCTTAGTTAAAGGAAATAATGAAAGCGCATCAAAAAACTCCTGACTTAACTCTTTGTGCTTGCATTGGGATTGCCCTCAGGAAGGGATCGGTGCAGCACTGTACCAGTAACAGTGAGGAAAGCTGCTCATCATTGGTTATGGGTCAAAAACTGCTCCAAAATCTAATTACCACCTCCATTCCGGAAAAGCAGGCAATTTATGAAAGATTATATGTAGTATATATGTTATTATGCCCGCTCCTTCATTTTATGATACAGGCAATAGTTCATGAACCCTGTCTGTGTCTATCCTATGAATTCTAGCCAAAAGCACCTGAGAACATTCACATGATGGGGCGAACAACCAGTGTCCAGAGAACAGCAATGAAGACAGAGTGGAACAAGTTTCAAGGAAGAGGAAATAGCTTCTGAGCCTCCAGGTAACTGCACACAGATAAACTGAGACATATGTGAAGCATACAGTGGGTCTGTGTAATGGTTTATTGGGTAGAAACAAGCTTTAAACCAGGGTTGTTTTATAAAATTATATTTGGCCCCCGATATCATTTCACATGCCAATTATCAATGGCTCGTGGTATGTGGGAGCCGAATCCTCAGCCCTGCTGAGAATCTGTGCAGTGTTGAAGTTTATTTCGATGGGCACACCATGCAGCCAATCACATGCAAAGACAGACAGGGATCATATCATGCAGGCAGGCACGCAGAGAGATGGGGGAGCTGGAAAAGCTAGTGTGTTGGGAAAAAGTGGCAAAGCAATTTCAATGATAGATCGCAAAGCTGAGTGCAGAATTGATCAGAGGAGCTGGATAAAGTGTTACCTGTTTTTATTTTATGCCATTTTCCATTGTTTCAAACTTGTCCAGGCCTTAGACCTCATGTGCGTTCTCCCTAGTAGTATTAATGCATAAAAATAATGCTTTTATGAAAACACTGAATAAAATATTGCTTTGTTGAAAAAGAAAATGTATATTTGAAAATGGTGGCTGTAGCTCAGGCGGTAGAGCAGGTCATCTACTGATCGGAAGGTTGGTGGTTTGATTTCTGGCTTCTCCTAGTCTGCAAATATCCTTGGGCAAGATTCTAACCCCAAATTGCTCTCCGATGCAACCATTGGAGTATGAATGTGTGTGAATGTTAGCTATGAAGCACTTAGAAAAATGTGCTTGTGTGAATGGGTGAATGCACAAGTTGTGTAAAGCGCTTTGAGTGCTCAGATGAGTAGAACAGCGCTACATAAGAACCAGACCATTTACCAAAATGACATAAAATAAAATAGATACAAAGTGTCTTTGAATGGCAGAGATGTGTGCACGTACCAGAGCCATGGCTCACTGAGTGTCTAAATGAGTCTCACAGACCTGAACGCTCGCCTGAAGTCGTTAATAATTCTTAACTTGTTGGATCTGCTGCTCACCACAAGCAAGCACAATCGTGAATTTTGGACTTTAAACTGTATTTTTATAAGTTTTACAGCTTTTCCTAGTGTTAAAAACCTCCTTTATTGCCATTCATGCTACACAAAGCCATCATCAAAGTGGGCTGTATGTGGCCCGCCATGTAAAATGAGTATAAATCTTCATGGTCTGAGAGATGTAGTCCACAAGAATGATTGAGGAATCAGAGCTGGACTGGGAGGAAATCGGCCCTGGCATTTTTGGTCTAGGTGGCCGATCATGATCGCTCCAAAAAAAGAAAGAAATATACAAAAAATAAAATAAAATAATATACAGTGGTGTGAAAAAGTGTCGCACTTAAATGTTTCAGATTGTAAAATGTAAATATTACACAACAACAACACAAGTAAATACAAATTGCACTTTCTAAATGAAAATGTTTATTATTAAGATACATTAACTGTGGTGTGTCACAGACCAAAAGATCCTCCAAAGCCAGACATCATGCCAGCATCCTAAGAAATTCAGAAACAAATGAATTGAGATCTGTCAGTGTGGAAAAGGTTATAAAGCCATGTCTAAAGCTATGGACTCCACCAAACCACAGAGAGAGTCATTATCCACAAATGGAAAACATGGAACAGTGGTGAACCTTCCTCGGAGCGGCCGGCCGTCCAGCCACGACTCATCCAAGAGGTCACCAAACAGCCCAGAAGAGAGCCAAAGAGCTGCACGACTCACTCGCCTCAGTTAAGGTTCATCACAAGGGGGAAGTAACAAAGTACAAATACTTTGTAAAAACTGTGACTCGAGGTTACTTAAAAAACCTATGGCAACAAAGTGACACTTGATTTACTTAAGTAGATTTTAATTTCAAGTGATTTATGTAAAATGTATATAAATGTTAATTAAATTTCAACAAAACAAAAGTAGTTGTTGTAAATATGTCTTGGATTAAGGGACAAAATCTCAAATTGAAGGTTAAAATTGCCTAATTGTAACAAAAAAAAATAATTCATTTGAAATAAATCTCTGACAAAAATTAATTTGAATTTACTAACAATCTGGCAAAGGTTTAGTAAAAAATTACTAAAATATCCATTACAAAGAAATGAATTTTTTTTGTTTTTAAGTAAAACTCAAATTGGATTCAATAAATTTACAATTAAACTTAATGACTGAATGATAAGAGAAAATCAAATTAATTTAACTTCTTTTCTGAGTAAAATGAATGATTTTCACAAAGAGAACATTCAAACAGTAATTGTTTTTATTGTGGAATATAAAACGTATAAAAAATTTATAATATAACATTTTTCTGCTTAATTTACGTAGTATGCACTGAAATTCTTCATTAGTGCTTGCCCCAAAATAATAGGAAGAATAGGCCATAATTGAAAATACAGTTTCAGCCAACTTCTCGAGAATGTCAGTCTTTACTTTGGAGGTGGGCAGAAGATTTCCATTCTTTTTATACACTCAGTGGCTCTTTCTAGTTACATTTCAGTTTTTGTATGCAGACTGTGGAATGGGGAACAGCTTTGGCCAGGGCTCACAACATTCTGTGAACTTCTGCCTTTTGAGAATAATAGTGTCCTGAGAAGATGTGGTTGCAGCAGAGTCTGCATTGGATACAACTGGATTGGATGATGAGTCATAATCAGACAGTTGATCAGAGGGGCTGCCGAAACTGGCAGGATGACCAGGGTGATGCCAACAACCTTCACAGCGTCTTTGTCTTTTATCTGGTCACTTCTGCGAATAGTGAAGTAGTCAGGAAATTCTGGACTGAAGTCGTTTGAAATCCCTTCACAACACTGCAGCTCCTCTACTGTTGGTAGGATCCCTGATGGAAGAACCAACTTCTCGATTTGGTCATCAGTAATTACATGGAGCTCGTTCAACCTAGAATAAAATGTAAAAGGGCAGAGTTAAGTTAGATTAAGTAGGGTCAACTTGGTCATTTTCTGCTGCTTCAATTTCAAAACTAGTAGTTTAATTTAATACAATCATCCATGACAACCTATTTAAAATGCATAGTCTACATAGTGATCAGCTGAATTTAAGTTGAGGGATCTTCCAACAACTGAAAAGAACACAACATTAATAACAATCGCACTCTCCGAAGTAAAAACACACACAAATTGTTAAAGACAAATTTGAATTAATACTAAAATTTTTAAAGGTGAGGTTCACATATAAAACAATGAAACGCTTTATTAGATTAAAAAGGGGATAGACCATATTTTCTGTACCAATTTGGTGACAGATCATGACATGAAATAACACTATTTATGTATTTACATACTGTATATATCCTCCCATATTTGAAAAGACGTGTCATGGTTCTGGGTCATTTTGGCCCAGCATTTTCTGTTTCTTATATTTTGTTGTTTTTCTAGATCATGATTTATGTTCTGATTCTTGAGATGGGCTGCTTTGCTTATTATTATTCTGGGTCTCAGTTTGGTTCTGGTCATGAGTTTAGTTTGATGTGAATTCTTCTTTAAGTCTCTGTCGTCCCTGGGTTAATGTGTTATATTCTTTCTGTCTGCCTCTCAGTGTCTAGTCTGCATCTTTGTGGAGTGGTTTCTTGTTTCCTGTTTTATTGTGAAGGTCTGTGTCTTATGTGAGTGTATTCAGTTTTGCCTCCCTTGTCTCGTCTTGTCAATTACTTCCAGCTGTGTTCCCCACTTGTGTGTAATCTCCCTGTGTTCTTCTTGTGTTTATTTAAGTTGTGTCTTCTTATGTTGTAGTCGCTGGTCCGTCTGTGAATCTACCGTGTGTCTTCCCTGCTATCAACCATCATCTACCCTAAAGTAGCTACTTTCCTTCATGTTCAGGTTGTAGTTTAGTTTTTTCCCAGTATAGTTTAGCTTTTGTTCCGTTCTGTCATTGTTCACCCCGTGCTTTGTATTTTCAATAAACCACCTTCACTTATCAGCGAGTGTCTGCATTTGGATCTTCCTTTATTTTGCCCCACACGGCTCATCCCACTCGCCGTGACAAGACATCCTTTTAATCTACACAATGTCATCTCTGTATCCAAACACCGTTGGGTGTTAAACATAGAAATTATGAAAGACTTATGTCAGATTAAAGACGTATTACTATATTATTTCCTGAATGTACCTTTGTCTTGAAGGTTGTTCTACAGAAACAGAAACATTGTGACTGTGTCTCACTGATACACGACCAAGTTTAACTGGAAACTCGCATCATCCCTCTATGTCAGCTGTGCCTGCACTAAAGTCACAGGACTCCGACAGCATGAAAATGAAAACCAGTAATGTCGCTGGACTGAGCCACTTTAGCTTAATTACCACAACTGAAAAACACTGCGTGGAGACAAAAGCTTCGAAAAACTGTGACTGACAAAATACCACACAAATGATTTTAACTACATCACTCACCACTGAGTGCGAAACATTTTCATAAAATTTTAAAAGTAAATGAGGGAGGTTACAGCCCATCGAAATATATCATTGATATATTTTTTTAATATGGTAAAACATGTGGTTAGTCAAAGCTCTTATGCTAGCAGTCCACTTCGTGCCATTTGGCGTAAAAATACGATACTGTCATTACAGTGGTCATTATTAATCTAATTTTGACGTATCATACTGTTTAGAACTTTTACTCAAAACTGCTATACGTTATTGTTTAAAACTTGTCGTATTTTTGAACAAATTAAGATAATCTTACCTCGGACAAAATGCAGGTCATCCACTGCTGAAGCATGTGTGTCCAACGGACTACGGGAGGAAGTCTAGAATGATTGAGATGAAAATGCTTTCATCAGTTAAATTTATTAGATTTCTTCATTTTTCATGGTACTCATACATTTCTTTAAAATCTGCTCAAACTATTGCTTAATTTACCCCAAACAAAACTGTGTAAATTTAAATAACTGAACATCTCAAAAATGTTTAATTTTGCTTAGATTTAATTAAAACAACACATACATGTTTTTACTGAGTAATAGTTACTATTACTTTCCTATTAGATACTAATTAACCCAAATCACAGTTTTTACAGTATACTCTACTGTTCTAAAGTAGAACTTTCAGGTATCTGTACTTTACTGAAGTACTTTTTACTTTTCCTCAATACATTTTGAAACAAATATCTGTACCTTGGACTTCTTACATTTTCTCGTTACTTTTAGTTTAACAAATTTGCAGGGAGTTATTATTTTTGTCACTCTGAGCCTTCAGCCTTCAATAATCACCAGGGGACAGTCACATAAAAAGAGATGACGTGTGCCATAGTAATGGGTCCAAGTGGGCCGCTGTGTGGTTTTGTTTTTTTGGCATAGCTCTGGAACGTCTGCAGGTGTCCAAAAGTTGTGGCTGCAGTACTTCAGCATCTAATGAGTCCTACAGAAGACGATCAAGCATAAAGGGAGTAACATGTTGTGGCAGGTTATTTCAAATGCAACGTTTCTATCAGCTCAACAAACATCAGCAAACATGGCCCTGGGTCGGTGACCCAGTGTTTTTGGTTTTTGTACTTTTTTCTTTTGATTTCATCGTGGATTGTGACTATTTGTGTTTTCAAGGTTCAAGGTTCTTTATTTGTCACATGCATAGTTATACAAGTATAACACACAAGCTGTGTCCCAAGACCAAGAAGAAGAAGAAGCTTTGAGCCAGGGGGGAGGGGGTGAGTGAGTGAGTAGCTGTGTCCCAAGACGTCAGCTGCATCCTTCGGAGGACCCGGCCTTCACAGTCTACGTGGGCCGGGTCCTTCGAAGACCGAGAAGGCCGGAAGTGCGAGGCTGTGAAATGGGACGGTCTAGCCTTCAGATTTGCGTCACCGCTGCCTCGGTGGAGTTTAATAAACTCGGCCGTCTGCTCCTTGCTATCTAAAGTATAACAGGACACTGCGGTAAATTCTCGACCGTCTCACACTTCTCTTTAATCCGTTTTCTGTTTGACGTTTGTTCAGTTGTGTGAAAATCCTGGAGGAACCCACCCGGGGGATTAATAAAGCTTTATTTAATCTAATCTAATCTAAAAACTTTGATCTCAGCCAAACCGATTTACTCCGGAATAAATAAAACACTGAAAAAAGCCAAACAATTACTGTGGAGTCCAAACTCAGACCCCGCTGACTCAGAGACTTATTCCCGTGAAGGAAAAAACAAGGCAACAACGATCGATCGATTTACTTGCGCAAGGGAGGCCTCAGTCGCTATCTCAGGAACACACTTCGAATCCTATCACAAATGACCTCGACTCCGGCCTCCGCTCGCTGCCTTTTATTGAAAAAACTGTTACAATACACAATAGTTTACACAAGCACCTCCCCTCGTAAAACCCCCCTTGGTTACAAAGACAAGGCACTGTATGTATGTGTGTGTGTGTGTGTGTGTGTGTGTGGTTGTGTGGGTGTGTGTGTGCGTCTCTCTGTGTGTGTGACTTCCTGATCACAACATCCTTAGTCATAAAGGGGGTAATCTCCCCCACACCCAATGTATGGTTCAATTCCTGTATTGGTTCACCATACACAACACAGTGAAGCCATAAAAGGGCAGGAAGCTTACCAAACATCAAACAAACCTTCACAAGGGATGTGCTTGTGATAAAACACTACAGCCCCCCCAGAACCTCGAGAGGCTGGGGAGGGGGACAAAGGAATTCCTTTGATCACAGAGCTGAAACAATGTAGAGGTGGTAAGCATAAAAATGACAACATTTAACAATTCACTTTAACAATTACATTTTTAAGTAACCCGAGTGCCGAGTCTTCGCGTGTGTTTTGAGTTTCCTGTTTTATTGTGAAAGTCTGTCTTATGCCAGTGTGTTCAGTTTGTGTTTCCCCTGTCTCGTCTTGTCGATCACAATCAGCTGTGCCTCCCTCCTGTGTGTAGTTTCCTCGTTCCCATCTGTGTGTTTATAGTGTGTGTTCTCTCATGTTCGTCGCTAGTCCGTCTGTGTATCTTCCCTGTGTTTTCGCCCAGAGTCGTCCGTTCAGGTTTGTTTTGTTACTCATTCCCAGTTTAGGTCACCTTTAGGTTTTGTTTTGCCCGCCGTGTTTCTGTTTGTGCCACCAGTGTGTGTAAATAAAGCTCGTTCATGTCCAAGCCAGTGCCAGCGCATTGTTGTGTTCTATTTTATTCTAGAACACAACAATGTAATACGCATTTAGTGGTAATAAGCAATAAGTGGTAATAAGCAGTTAGCATAAGCAAAAAGTGAAAACATGATTACCATTATATTACATTTACTGTGCTCCTAGAAAAAACAGTAATTGATCAGACTAATGGTTGGTGCCAATCTTTGGTCCATCCAAAGGCCTAATTATAATAACAATCGAATATTGCTTCAAATGTATTTTATGGAAAATATTTAAGTTTTTTCTTTTTTGGGGCTAAAAAACCAGTGCGCTCATGTGACGAAACTGGGATTTAAAGGGTTAAAACCCCCAAAATATAATTAAAACTTTATATGAATATTTCAGGGAAAAGTAGTTTTAAAAGACTGACCAATTTAAAGTGGAAAAAATATGACTATATAATATTTTTACAGCACTTTTTAGGGCGTGGCCTTTTTGTGGCCTTAGGAACACGAAAGGGTGCATTTTTTAAGGAACTACCATTAAAGACTGGGAACTCTTTCTCGTGTGCGGGTTCCATACCTGAAACTAGTGTCACACAAACTGTTGTAGTTGCGCGTGCTCCTCCGCCCATCAGTGTTTCAGCCTCTCGTTCACTACAACCAGCACCGCCTGAAGCTCTTTCGCTAGCCCAGCCAGCCACTCCACCACAATCATCACTGCTGCCCGCAGCCCAGCCATTTGCTCCGTCATCAGCAGCTCTGTTTGCACCTGAACCATTAGCTCAGTCGCCCTCAGTTCAGTCCACTGTGCAGTCGCCCTCAGTTCAGTCCCCTGTGCAGTCGCCCTCAGTTCAGTCCCCTGTGGCAGTTCAGTCTCTAGTGTTTCCCGCAGCTCAGTCATCTACTCCGCCACTAGCTCCATTTTCACCTCAGCTATCACTTCAGCCATTAGCCCAGTCTGCTATTCCACCTCCTATGTTGCCATTAGCCTAGTCTGCAGTTCAACCTTTAGTTCAGCCACTTGTGCAATCCATAGCTCAATCACCTGTTCAGTTCCGAGCTCAGTCTCCAGCCCCGCCACTAGTTCAGTTCCCCGTAGTAGCTCGGTCTCCTGTATTGCCACTAGCTGAGTCTGCTGTTCAGTCCGCAGCTCTGCCACCCTTTCTGCCATCATTCTCACCCATCCATTCTTTGCAGGGAAAAAGTATCACGCTAACACTACCTTAACCCTCTGGGGTCCAGGGTATAATTGGCCGTTTTTCACTACTTTTGATTTTACCTCTATATTTCACCTTTAAAAACTGTTTATCTTGCCTTGTTTGGTATCATTTTCAGCACAACCTCAAATATCTGAAATTGGAGTTATTTTTTCATTTTGGCATATATTATTAGCACAGTTGATCTAAATCCAGACAAAAAATTCAATATCCGAGTAGAAAAAAGTTATATTTTTTACTGTAAAACCCACAAACATGTTTAACGAATCATTTTCATAACTTGAAATGCAAATAGAAATTGTACATTTCTAAAAATTATGCACAAGTTTTGCAAACAACAAATTTATATGGTACTATTTACCTAAAAATGCAGCCAAGGCCTCAGGCGTTTTTATATAACCATTTAAATCTATTTACAGAACAATCAGGTGTTCTGCATCAAACAAGGAGGCACACAAATTATTTGAGCCAGTCCAAAATAATAGTTTGTGTTCAGTATAAGACAGAAGAGAACACCAAAGGCCAAAACCCTGCAGGTCTGACAGCAGGAGGTTTGTCAGTCCTGTTTTCCAGGTGGAGACAGCGTTTACACTGGAATCTGCCTTTGATGGCTTTTTTGGAGCAAACGTGACATTCAGTAGTATAACTGACACACAATACAAAACAATAACTACACAACACACTAACTATAGCCTTCAAACACACTAAACGTCACTAATGTCTCACATATGAAAACTCTCTCTCTCTCTTTCTTTCGCTTGCCCGCTTTCCGTTGTGGGTGTCACTACTAAAACGTCCCCCTCTCCCTAAACAACCAAGTGCCACATGTTGCCATATCATTTTTTTTGATTGGCTTACATGGTAAACTTTAACACCAATAGGGAAGGGGGTGTTTTTTATTTTTATTTTTTCTCTCCCAAGCAGAGATTGTTTGCTAGCGCTGTCCGTAGATAACGCCGTTTTTACCTTTCTTCCCGCTCTTCCCGCTGTAAACTCTGGTTTTCCGACTCAGAGTCGCTGCATCTTGTAGCTGTGTCGTCTTAAATTGGTCATGTGATGGGTGAGAATGATGGCAGCAGAGACAGCCTTCGTCTCTGCTGGAGGGCCCGAGGAGCCTGTCCAGCCTCATGCCTCGTCAGCTGGAGGGTCCGAGGGGCCCGTCTAGCCTCATGTCTCGTCAGCTAGAGGGTCTGAGGGGACCCTCCGGCCTTCGTCTGTCTTCGCTGGAGGGTCCGAGGGACCGCTTAAGCCTTCGTTTGTCTCTGCTGGAGGGTCCGAAGGACCGCTTCAGCCTTCGTCTACCTCTGCTGGAGGGCCCGAGGGGCCCGTCCGGCCTATGCCTGCAGCGCTGTCGCCCGCAGCTGGTCCCGCCTCGTCTGGTCCTGCCTCGTCTGGTCCTGCGGCTGCCAGGCCGCCATCCGGTCCGCGTTCTCCACCTCAACGTCGCCGGCCACTTTCCTGGCCACAAGCTGGACATCATCGCCGTCGAGGGTGGCCCCAGCCTTTCGGTTTAGTTTTGGACCGCAGCTCCTGGGATTTTGATTTATTGGACTCCTCTGTTTCTACTTTGGACTCTGTTTTAGACTATATTATACACATCCGGCCTGTAAGGTTTCAGATCTGCAGATGCTTAGCACCGTGCACATCTCCCTTCCGGAAGGTAATGATTGAATAAAATGATTATAAATATTTTGACCACTCTGAGCCTGCGTCTTCTCTGTCTGGTCTGAAGAATAAAAGAACCTGGGTCAATAGTAGTTTCTTGCAACGTGTACTCAGATATTTATGCAATACTTATGCAAGAATGCTGTTTGTTGACTTCAGCTCAGCATAGGTAAAGTTATTCCCTCCAAGCTGATCACCAAACTTGTGGATCTTGGAATCAGCAACTCCATCTGTACCTGGATCATGGACATTCTCACCAACAGACCCCAGCATGTTAGGTCAGGCCATAACTGCTCTACCACCATCACACTCAACACTGGCACTCCACAGGGCTGTGTGCTGAGCCCGTTCCTCTATGACTGCAGACCTAGGTATGCATCCAACTCCATCATCAAGTCTGCAGATGACACCACGGTAACTGTCTCATCAGTGACAACGATGAGACTCGCTACAGGGAAGAGGTAAAGCACCTAGCTGTGTGGTGCTGACAATAACTTGCTCCTGAATACCAGCAAAACCAAAGAGCTCATTGTGGACTTCAGGAGAGAGGAGACAGACACCCATGTCCCCATCTGCATAAATGGCACAGCTATTAAACGGGTCTCCAGCTTCAAGTTCTTGGGGACCCACATCTCTGAAAATCTGTCCTGGTCAACTAACACCTCCAGCCTGGTCAAGAAGGCCCACCAGCTCCTCTTTTTCTTGAGGACACTGAAGAAGAACCACCTGTCTGCTGACATACTGGGTAACTTCTACCACTGTACGATAGAGAGCATCCTGAACAACTGTGTCACAGTCTGGTATGGGAACTGCTCTGTTGCTGACCGCAAGGCACTGCAGTGGGTGGTGAAAACTGCCCAACGCATCACAGGGACTCTACTTCCTTGAGGATGTCCACAAGAAGAGATGTCTATGCCAAGCACGCATCATTCTCAGGGACTCCTCTCATCCTGCCAATAAACTCCTCCAGCTCCTCCCCTCCAGGAGGCGCTACAGGAGCCTTCAGACTAAAACCAGCAGGTTTAGGAACAGCTTCTTCCTCACAGCTGTCACCCTACTGAACTCAGCCCCCTGCTGAACCTTTCCATCCACACTCACTTAACTCTTCTACACTCCTCCTCCCAGTGACCGTGATCATTTCATTCTCAACATTTTCATTCAACATTCACCATATGCTCACATTGGTTACTGCTGTAGTTTTAGGACACTGACATAGTATAGTCTCTGTTATAGTGCCTACACTGTTCACTATTATAGTCTGTTCAGAGAGCTACACTTCCACTGCTCTATATATATTCATAGCACTGTAGATCTGTTTACCTCACACTGCTACATCTGTATATATGTAGCACATATGTATATTTGTTCATAGTACACCTGTTAATCTGCCTGTCTGTACAGCAATATAAAACATCTGTATGCTATACATTTGTCTGTAGTTCAGCTGTATGTTTGGTCTCTCTGTTCATGACTATTTCACCACTTATACTACCCTTATCTGTATAGACCATTACATCTGTATGTTTGCTCTCTACTGAACTTACTTGTATATAATCTGCTCTTATTGCACTTACTGATTAGATGCAAACTGTATTTTGTTTCCCTGTATTTAGACATGTGTAATGACAGTAAAGTTGAATTCTAAATGCTATCCTAAACATTTAAACAAAAGCAGCTACAGGAGAAGTTTTTAGAAGTGGTTTTAAGAAGGCCAGTAAAGAGAGCATAGAGACAGATGGAGGATGCCACGTCCACTGAATCTACATGCTTCCCGTTTCCACCTCATCCTTCCAGTGCTCTACTATACTCCCTGCTCTCTCTACCACAGCTGCCTTTGAACTTGCCTGGGCCAGGTCTGAGTCCAGCTTTGCCAGATCACATGACACAGGGGTTTGCTCTGATGTCAGCAGGCAGGTCAGTGGAGCCCTCTGGTGATGGATATATGCCAGTGATACAGGAGGAGGCCTGAGAACAGACAGCGGGCTTAACTAGCAGGACAAAGTAGCATGTAGTACTTGAAGGAGTCATCACAGCCAATCAGCTCTCAGGAAAATGGAACATCACATAAATATTTCTCTTCTTTGATTTTCATCAATGTATTTCCTTTGATATGTTTTCTGTCAATACTTCTGCCTGATTAGAAGCTCATAGGCAGTTCCTGTCACTCTACAATAAAATAATGTAAAGGCTGCCCTCTCTGCCCTCCCACTAGCTGACCTAACTGACACAAGTAAACTGTGCTAAGATACCCTACATGGACTAAGGTTCTTGGCCACATACATATGGATTTGCTTGGCTGTAGAAATCATGCCATGAAGCTCCCAGCGCACATTTTTGAGGTTTGGAGCTCTGCAGAGCCTTGGTGACTTTTACTGACTATGCACCCCTACCCATTTATTATGAACAAACAGCACAACTGTTTGTGCTTTTTTTCTATATTACACATGCATGATTTAGATTTATACTTACGTGGCAGCTATTCACTGGCCTGACAAAGTTATTTGAAATGATGTCATGTCATGAATAACACAAGTTACTTTCCATGAAAAACTAAAAGTGGGGAGAGTCTCAAAAAATGAATTAGACGTGTAATTTGACATATTTTCTTGTTTTGTGTGTGTGTTTGTCTGTGTGAAGTTTTGATGTGTATCTGAAAAATGCAATTTTGAAAACACTGGAAAGACCTCAGGACAAAAATTCCCACCAAGGCTTTTCAGTGTGAAATTTAGTGTGTAGAGAAAATACCTGTGCCAGGTTGTCTCCATCTAGTGGTGAATAATGCCTTACCACTACATCAGGTGAGTTTTTCACTGTGCAGTGTCACAAAACTCATTCAACAACGCAAACTATTTAAAAAATGATGTAGGCAGATCAAGGCAATGTTACAGATTCAGTAAGTACTGAAGTTTATCGTAATCCTTCAAATATGCAGGGCGTCACACTAACACAGCTGCTTATGTCCAGCATCGCTCTGTTATTATCAATTTGATTCAAAACGCGACCAGTTTAATGTCTTAAACTAAACTGGCATTAAAGTTTCAATGAACTAAAGTGGTCCCCCTGAGTCAGCACCCAGAAAGCTCGTCTCTTTGAAAAATGTGGCCATAAATACGAGCGCTGCTAGGATCTTAAAACACTGGGGCTAAATCCAGACCTGAAACCTTTGGAAGTTTCACTCAGTAACAGCACCTTTTTAATATTATTGACTATATGTTATAGTCACATTTATATAAAATGTCAAACATTATACGTTAGCTAAAGGTTGAAGTCACAGAATTATACTGAACAACAACGCAATTTGAGTTCTTCTTGTTTGTTCTATATATTTGATTTATTGTAAGCAGTGGGAGTAAAACCTAAAGAAAAAATAGTAAAAATAAATGAATCTCTGCTCTTACAGCTTGTGCTTTTATTGTGCCGTGATATCTCCTTTGAAACTGTCCTCTTGCTTGTCTTTTGGATGCTCACCTTTTCTTCACCTTTCCTGTTCCTTTCACCAAACTGCTGCACTCTTGTTCTCTGCTCTCGCCTCCTGTTCTGGTTATAATTAGAATGCAGTCAGCATGTGCCAAACAAACTCCCCCCAAATCGATCATGTTTGATATGGTGATGAGGTTTTTAACATCTTATTTATCAACTTATTTAATACATAGTATCAATCAATTATTAAACAAATAGACTGTAGAAAAGCAAATAATAATGCACTGAGCAAGTTCATGCCATAAGAGCTAAATGGCCATCAAAGAAAATCCTGAATGCCTAATACAGGACAGGCCAACATTTAATGCAGCCACAGATGGACATCAGTCAGCTTTCTGCACTTTCCACCTGATCACATCTGTCCTCAAAGTCATGTCACTTCCTCTTTGGTTCATTTATGTTTACTTTTACATTTGCAGTTAAAATAAATTTAGTTATTTATTTCAGTTAGTATTTTTAAAGGTGCAGTCAGTCATTTTTTAGGTTATTTGACAGAAAAAAAGGATCTTGTACTTGTAGACAAAAATAGAATAGTGGATAACAATGACACATTGTTAAACGTGTCATTGGTCACTGCTTAATTTCCTCATTCTTTAAGCATTACTCATCCTTAGTATGTCATTTATAAATAAAGATATACCTTCTTAGAAAGAACCACTTCTGAGCCTGATCTCCTTACTCCAATGAGCTTTTCTGAGTTATCATTGTGCCAGAGGAGGAGGGCATCCACTACTTCTTTCATGTCACCTGAGTTCGCCTGTGGGAAAGCACAGCGCCGAATCCCCTGACTATTTCTTTGAATTCAGGAGTACTAGAGAACTAATCTTGAGTGATTACTGAATTATCTGACTAAAGCCAATGAACCAGAGAAATTCTAAACTCTTAAACATCCCAGGGATGTCTGAATTTGTGTCTGCACCTTCACACTCCAGATATGAGGGATCATACCTGTTTTACCTCCAGTGTTGTGCCAAAAAGTCATCGTCTGACAAAAACTGATTTCCACTTATATTGGTAAATAGACTTTAATGAACATGATTTACAAAAGGGTATATATCAAATTTAATAGCGACCCATTTTTTTCAAGTATATTTATAACTCTGTGTTATTGTAACTATATTAAAGTCAACCCAGTCCTTTTGGGACACTTAAAATGTGTTTAGAGAACTGTTATTATATTTGTTGCAATTTCTGCTGTCCTCTTGGCCAGATTACTCTTTAAAAAGTCATTTTAATGTCAAATGAATGAATAAGAAGTAAAAATCACTGCCAAAAAGTGATTGCAGCTTCTGACTTGTGACAGGAATGTTGTTTGTGGCACAAGATGACTCGATATCACTCAGGAGGGATACATATGACATGTTTCACATATTATAGACCAAAAAGTTGTCTATAGCAGTTTAAATATGATCAACTGGTTTTTTAAAAATACCGGGAATTAGTTTATGGCAGATAAGACTTTTTGACACAACACTGGCTAACTGACAAGACCTAGTTATAAGCTAATATTACAGTTGAATATTATTGCACCTATCCTTGGGCTCCAGTATTCTAAAACTGGCACTTCCCCTCTGATAAACCATATGATTATGTAACAAATATGTCAGCTTACCAAAGAACAGAGGACAGTTTATTCAGGGTGTGACAGCATTTTACCACCTGTGTCCAACATATCAAACACATTTCTGGACTGGAGCACGTACATCCTTAAAAACTCCAGGACTTCATCACAGCCTCTCTCACATCCGCTTTACATGTGTAGTTTACAGGAAACTTAACTAACACTGGGTGAATTTGTTTGTAGCAGGATAAAATTAGGGTCCCTTATATGAATGGGATTTAAACAGGGAGAAAGAAGAGAAATATTGGCATCAGTTACCAACAGTTCACTTAATATCAAATTGAGACTCACTTGTGTTTAACCCTGGAATATGTGAACATATTACTTATTGAGTCCTTTCTCAGTCCATGGGTTGTAAAACCGCAACATCCTCCATCCGTAGTAAGAGAAAGTATCTGTGGCAATAACCAAAATGTCTCCATACAGCCTTTGTGAATAAGAAAATAGCTGGCCAGGAAAATATTTTTAAAAAAATCTTTTTAAAATGTATAGAGCTAAATATGAAACGTGTCTGTGAGTCCTTCAGTCCAAATACTGGAGGTCGAGAAGAATATATAGCAGCCGCTGATCCCTCAATGGCACCAGTAAGAGGGCAGGACAGCAGGGCCTCTTCCTCAGCAGAAAAGTCTCCTCCACTGCTAGCAGGAGAATGACAAATGAGTATTTTAAAAACCTACTGTGTGTACAGATATCACCGCTGGCTCACGCAAGCTTGCTCTGACACAGCTACAGACCTTGGCTGTGTCCCAATCCAGCAACCGCACGCTCCTGAGTAAGCATTTTGAGACCTATTACGTCACAGCGACGCGACGACGGCTGTCCCAATCCGAAGTGTACTCCAAATGCGTACTCCAAATTTGAAGTGTGGTCCGCTGTACACTTCGTGGTCCCATATATCCCACAATTCATAGCGTGGCGGTGGGTGTGGATAATTTTGCTAAAAAATACAGCAGAGTGCTGAAGCGGAGCGGCCGAAGAGTAAACTTTCAAAAGTAAGTTTACTGAATATGATGTCACTTATTTATGTGTGAATGTTTAATAATGAAGAACATTAAAACATTACTGTTGGCCACATGTCAGCAAAGTTATGTGACATTAGTGATGTTTGTACTAACTTGGTTTTAGAGCCTTTACTTTCAAATATACGCCGTTCAATAGTTGACCTTAATCTTACAGAGAATGTGATGATTTTATGGATAATTAAAGTCAGTCATAAATCCACAAACACAACAAGCTGAAAGTCAGTGATGCTGCTCGGTTTGCAGTCCTGAATATCACGGCACAAGCAGGATTCACTGCACTGTTAATGTTAGCTATGTTATATTGCTGCCTCTGTTCGGTGGTGTCGAGCCAAACGGACTTTAACGTGTGTTTGAACGAGCTGACGGTTCACTCGTTAAGCTGAAAGAAAGATGCTTTAATCACAGGAGTCACACATGTGTCCACTGGACCATCTGGGAACTCTTCTTGTTTAGCACTCGTAATAACACAAACACTAAATCCTCCTTCTCTTGTGCTGTTTTGTAGCAGTGTATACACCTGAGACTGTCACCTGTCTGTCTGTCCTGCACTCTCTCTCTGTTTCTTTCTCTCTGATTGTGGAATAAAAGTATGAACATGTATTTATAAGTTACACTTGTGTTTGAATCCTGCAGCTTATGCAAGTGTCAGAGTGAGGACAGACTGAGGGACCCACTGCTGCACATCATCTGTGAGGCTTTGCACCCCTGATGATCCACCAGGACAAACTCAGCAGTGTGTGAGGAAGAGGAGGAGGAAGAGCCAGCAGCAGCTGACAGATGGAGAGAATAGACAGACTGTTTCCTGTTTGTGAAGGACTGCTAGGAAAGTTTAACGTAACTAATTGTCTGTCCTGAATCAGTCTTATTAGGTAATGTTCAAATAATGTTATCATTCCAGTGTTTTCAGTGTGGGAGAAAGTACTCAGGGCCTTCAAGTTACACACTATGAAAGGCAGCAACAAGTTTAATGTTCAGAAACCTAAAGTATGTATCAGCAGCAGAATGGAGCTAAAAATAAATGTTTGTTTCAGTTCTATGAAGCTTTGAGTATTTTGGATTAGTAGTACTGCTGTGTTTGTTGCATCATATTGCTGTAATTGTTTATATGCTTTATATATTCTGAGCTAAGTTGATCTATAGTGTTACATCATATTCTATAAGGATGTTATGTGTTTGTATACTTTCTGCCCAGTTTTACCCATTTAGCAGAAGTCAGCCGGTTTAAGGCTCTGATATCTATTCTGTATGACTTAAAGCAGTTATGACATGGTCTGATTTTCTCACCCAATAAAGGAATATTTAATATATCAGTCTACTCTTCATTCTATCAGAAACAGTTATCACAGCTTGTACATTTTCTTTTTACACTGTCACAAAATAAATATATTGTTAGTGCTTATTATTTTTAATATAGTTTGCTTGCAGTTTAAGTGAGGGCCAACTTTGAGTATAAACTAGGTCGCAGGCTGACAGGAAACTGCATGCTTTTGCAGAGCACAGGAAGTGCAGACAGAAAGTGAAACTAAGCAGAGTGTTTTGATCGAAACTATGTGTGACGTAGCAGAACTATATATATACACATCCAGCTTGCAATGCTTTCAGAACTGTGGGTGCATGATAGCGCCTAACAGCTCTCCGTTTCCGGAAATGTACAATAAAGATCATTTTTTGAGCTTGACCACTCTGAGTCCAGTCTTTCTCTGTCGCCAAAAGAATTCAAAAGAACGGAATTTAATAACACATATATGTAAGCATTGAGCCAAATGTAATGTAATGCCAACATATTAAACGAACAATATTTGTCTCTTATCTATATATACACTGTCAAAGGTACTTGTCTTTGAGTGAAGATTTAAGGTGATAGGACATATAAATAACTGTAACTTGAATCTTTGACCCAGAGTTCAAGCTCACTGCTGTAATATATCCTGTAAAAAAAAAAAAAAAAAAAAAAAAAAAAAAAAAATATATATATATATATATATATATATATATATATATATATATATATATATATATATATATACATACGCATGTGTATCGAACAATACAAAATTTTTAATTTATTTTATCAACTTTTCTTCTGACGATGCTGTCTGTGTTGAGAGCTCAGTGGATCTGCGTTCGACTACTCCGCCTAGGCTGCAGTGTCGAGCGCAGATCAACTGAGCGCAGCGCAAGCTAGGAAGACAGAAGCTAAGCTCGTTGCAACATGGCAAATTGAACCTCCCCCACCCTCATTTGGATCTGGCCTTTGGAACTATTTTGGTCTTCATGTGAAGTATGACCAGTGTTGGGAAGGTTACTTTTAAAATGTATTCCACTACAGAATACTGAATACATGCCCCAAAATGTATTCTGTAACGTATTCCGTTACGTTACTCAATGAGAGTAACGTATTCTGAATACTATGGAATACTTAATATATTATCATGCTGTTTACAACTACGTGAATGTACTATTGCTGTGATTTATTACTGTTACTGAAGGTCCGAAACGTAGTAAAGGGACATCTGGCTAATACGTCGGGTTCGTGTCGGGCTGGTAGCCGAAAACTAGCTTTACTTTGTTGTCTGGGTCAACTTTGCTTGCGGGAGACAGAGAGAGGCGTTGAAAGGCTGCTCCAACGGAACTTATTGTTTCCGGAGGAAAACACGAACACAGTGTACAGTTGAGTCTTAATAGCTTACTTACAAATGGGCTCCTCAGGCACTCTTCTTGGCTGCAGTGGTTATTATTATATTTACATGCTTCCAGCTCCCGTTTTTGCTCCGTGACAGCTCGGACTTTTCCTTTCTCTCCCTCCCTCGCTCACAGACACATAACGTGTATGGTAGTCCATTCTCCCTGCAGCACGGACTACACTGCTCATCAGGCTACATTCTTTAGAGCTATGCCTGTAGCATTCTGCCTTTTAGCTTAGCACAACAACAACAACAAAAAAGCGCTCTCTCACCCAGGAAACACACAGAGAGAGAGCGTCACCCTGTAACCATGGCAACCGTAACACTGCCGCCTGGAACAACAAAACGTAGCTGTCAAACAAACCCAAACAATCCTGACCCGCGACAATATGAAACAAGGAAGTACCGCCGTGTATTCCATTTATTTCACCAAAGTAACTGTATTCTGAATACCACCTTTTTAAACGGTAACTGTAACGGAATACAGTTACTCATATTTTGTATTCTGAATACGTAACGGCGGTACATGTATTCCATTACTCCCCAACACTGAGTATGACCCTGAAGTTAAGCGCGTCATGGATAAAAGTAAAACAGTATGTCGGATGTGCCATGCAATGCTCAATTACATGGGTGGGAACTAGTGTGTTAGCGCAGTTTGCTCGTTAACATGTTGACGCTGTCCAGCCCCACGCACGGGGCAATCCGCGGTAGCTCGTTAACGGAGATTTGCCGTGTTGTGGCGTTAACGTCATTTCAGATTAACGCTGACAGCACTAGTGGGAACACAACGAATATGACTGCACATTTACGCCGACATCATCCTAGTGCAAAGACAAGTGGAAGCAGACAAAAGCAACAAGCACGCATGCTACAAACTTTACCCGAGTCATTTAGACAGCCGTTAGCACTTGATTCTCCTTATGGGGACCTGATATGTTTAATATGCTGCTGAGAGTATACCCCAGAAGAAGCGTATAGTATAGCTTTTATTTTGGAAAGAGCCATTTCTCTGTAATAAACTCTCTTTTCCAAAGATGAGGGATTTCTCGATCAGATAGATTTACTTTACTTTGTTGTTTCAGCAACATTAAATGTAAAAACTGTACTTTTGAGTTAAAATGTATATTTATAATTTTAATAAATGACAAATTAAAAAAGCATGAACATTTTTTTGTATCGAAAAAATATCGAACCGTGACACCAAAGTATCGAACCGAACCGTGAATTTTGTGTATCGTTGCACCCCTAATATATATATTTATTTATTTATTTATGAAGGCATGCCGGCTCGGACGTCGCCCGGATCAACAAGGTCCGCGTCAGGTGTTGAGGAACCAGGGCAACCTGACGACAAGTGGGCTACTGGAACAAGAACGCATTGGTGGGCAAGAGACGAAAACAGGACGTTGTTGGAATGCTACTATGCAAGTAACCCTGGCGGAAGGGGTTACATGAATAGAATGAGGGACCTATGGATTCTTCGATACCCAACATCCACAATGACGGCGAAACAACTAGTAGCTCAGTGTTCCAACGTTCGAAAGAAGGGACTGCTCTCACAGCTAGAAAATGACGAATTACAACATAAATGCTACGGCAAGGGGGAGCCAGGACGCCAGGTCAGGGGGGAGATATCATCACCCCCACCCGAGATTGGGTACCAAGCCCCAAGTGCGATAAGAGAAGGATCGTTGAGTGCGAGAGGAACTGACCTGAAAGATAGGATCATGGCCAAGCTTGAAACCTGGACCCCCCGTAGCCGGTTACCAAGATTACGTGAAGTACCCTCAGAAGGTCTGCTAGATGATGTTAATGCAGCACTACGGACGATGCCTACAGCCACGATTACCGAGACTAACAAGATGATCTACAATATGGCAACAGTGATCAGTGAGATGCTTGGCTACAAGATGAACAGCCACAAATGGCAGTACCCTCCATGGAGAAGGAGGCTACAGACTAAAATCAAGGTAGCACGGAGGGAGGTCAGCCAACTAACGGAGTTGCAGAAAGGTGCGACAAAGAAGGTCATCAACATCAACACCTACGCCCTGCCCGTGATCAGGTACCCTGCTGGGGTAATAGGCTGGCCAAAGGAGGAAATAGAAGCCACTGACATAAAGACAAGAAAGGTCCTTACCATGCATGGAGGGTTTCACCCCAAGTCCAGCATCCTGAGGCTGTACGCTAAGCGGAAGGAAGGAGGCCGGGGACTGGTGAGTGTCAGCACCAAAGTCCAGGATGAGACAAGAAACATCCACGAATACATCACGAAGATGGCCCCAACTGACAGCGTGCTCAGTGAATACCTCAGGCAGCAGAAACCCAAAAAAGAGGAGGAAGGCGAGGAACCATCATGGAAGGACAGGCCCCTGCACGGTATGTACCACCGGCAGATAGAGGAGGTGGCTGATATCCAGAAATCCTACCAGTGGCTGGACAAAGCTGGACTGAAAGACAGCACAGAGGCACTAATCATGGCAGCACAAGAACAAACTCTGACTACAAGATCCATAGAGGCTGGGGTCTATCACACCAGGTAAGACCCCAGGTGCAAACTGTGTAAAGATGCCCCAGAGACAATCCAGCACATAACAGCAGGGTGCAAGATGCTAGCAGGCAAGGCATACAACACCTCTCGGATTCACTCACTTGCCTGCCCTCCTGTCGCAGTACTCAATCGGACCACCATCTCCTGGAGACCAAAAACTGCTCACTCGGACCACTCACCCCTTCCTTGCCATTCCTCCACTTGCCAAAGTAAGAATGTTTCTTTATGGTTCATACTCACCAGGATTTCCAGACTCGATCACTAAAACTTGTCTCCTCTCATTCTAGTGTTCAGAGCCTCCAGGTCATGCTTCCTGCCCGGTGCCCCTGTACATATCCCCTCGTCACAATTCTCTGGTGCTTTCATAAATCTAGTATTTCTCATAGTTAGCGTCACTCCTGTTTACCACCGTAATTGAAGTCCCATGTTATTCCTCATAGCTCACAGTATTTGTCAGGCCCTAGGAAATAAAGTTCTGTTTATCACACTCGTCCGTGCCTCTGTGTACGATCTGCGTTTGAGTCTGGTTGTCGGGTTCGGCCTTGGCCGTGACAATTAGCTAATTGTTATTTACTAACTAATCTTAAATGACTGTTTAGTACAGAAATGAAGCCCAACAATCATGTTTTTACAGTCCCGTGGTCTCAGCCTCAGATACTCAACTAATCAAAGTGATGTCATAAAAAATATGAATGAACAAAAAAACATTTTTTCTCCTTCATTTATGACACAAAGCTGTATGAAACGTTTCTCGCGGTTAGTATCATGGTTGCTAGGCAACCTGAGCAGTGTGACGAAGGCTAGGCCGTCCCATTTCACAAGCCTCTCACTTCCGCACTTCTCGTACTTATAGTACGCACCGTACGTAGTACACGTACTGCGTGTACTTCAAGTGTGCGGTCTCTTAATTGGGACACAGCCAATGTATGGTTTAACCAAATCATCTTTAGATATATAATGGCACTTATTCCTCCAAATAAAATTAAAATTCAAGCTATTAATTGTTTTAATAACTTTATTTGACATTGATAAAGAGTAAGCCAGATATATAAATCTAGATAAACTATCCATTTTGGTTAATAATATTCTTCCAAAAATTGTGATGTCTCTTTGTAACCACTTATTTAAGATTGTCTTACATTTTTCAACATTATCTGAAATATTTACTTTTTCTAAGACTTTGTGATCCTTGGAAATTGTGATGCCCAAATATTTCACCTCCTTCTTCACCTTTATATATGTACTCGCCTCTGTCAGTGCGCCCCAGGGCACTGACAACGTAGCTCCCCCCAGGGCAAGCTACGTAGCTTGTACAACGTAGCTTGCCATCACCAGCGTGTGAATGTGTGTGTGAATGGGCGGATGACTGAATGTAGTGTAAAGCGCTTTGGGGTCCTTAGGGACTAAGTAAGATGCTATACAAATACAGGCCATTTACCATCTTTTGCTGTTTCTCCACTTCTTATTTTCTCTTTTTTTCTCAACTGAGCTTTCAAACTTTTCTTGTCCATCTTTCATTGGTTTTAATTTTGCACAGTATGAACACCCATCCACCAACTCGAGGATCACCACAACATAACCTAATAGACCTACACCTTAGTTCACAGATTCCTTTGTCTAGGGTTTATTTCGCAGAACCCAGGATTCAAATCATGAATACATAATGGGCTTGGATTTACAACATTACTAATGAAATGTGCTCTATTTGGAAGCTGCCCCACCCCACCCCCCTTTCGACAGGTTGTGTGTGAGACTTTAAATCATCAAACTGTGAATTATAAATTTTAAATTGTTATTGATCCCTTTACCCCTGGTCCTAAAGTATATAGTTATTTTCTTACTCTTCTTATATTTATTGTCTGTTTACTTGTACTGCTGTAACTGGAGCCTCGTCTCTTTATATACTGGACTGTATGTAGCGGAGATGACAACAAAGTTTACTTTGACTTCAGCACAGCAGCAAGCAGGCGCACCGAGGGCTCTCGGGCTCACTTTTCACTAATAGAATTTCGAAAAAACATCGGTGCAGATTGCAGTAGATTGCAGATTGTATCATAATGTCTTGTGTTTTCGTGTTTGTTGGTTTGTTTTTATTTTGTTTTACTTTGCGAGTTGGTTATTAGATGCTGCGTCCATACTCCCAGCAAATGGGCGGCAGAAAACCGATCGGTGCCTATGACAGCTCCAAAATGCGCTGGCTGATGTCGGGGCAGCATGAGTACGAGCAACATTATTTTGGAGATGCCCATGATGCCGCCCCCACCACAATGTCGCCCTGGGTAACTGCCCATGTCGCCCATATTAAAAGCCGCTACTAGAAATACCAACTCATGAGCTGTCCACAAGTGAGAGTGTCTTCAGTCGTCTCAAAATTATGGAAGCCCGTTTCCGCCACTAAAAAAAAAAAAAACCCCAAAAAGGATCAATAACTCGAAATTTCGAGTTATTAACTCAAAATTTCGAGTTAGCAATCTATGTGATTGGCAGTCGGAGGCGCAGCGGCAGATTGTGCAGTGAGCATAATCTGGAGAGATGACAGTAGACTTCAGGAGACATCCCTCAACACTGCTCCCCCTCACCATATCAGACAGCGTGGTGTCGACTGTGGAGATCTTTAAGTTCCTGGGTACCACCATCTCCCAGGACCTGAAGTGGGAGACCAACAGGACAGAAGCAGACTGCAGCGGACTGTACGGGCAGCAGAAAGGATCATCCGCACCCTCCTGCCCTCCATCCAGGACCTGCACCTTTTAAGAACCAGGAAACGGGCAGGGAAAATCATCACAGACCCCTCACACCCTGGACACAGGCTTTTTGACCTGCTGCCCTCTGGCAGACGGTACAGAAGCCTGCAGACCAGGACCACCCGACATAGGAACAGTTTCTTTCCCCTCGCCATCTCCCTTCTAAACAGTTGAACTGTCACACTGCTCCCACTGCCAGACTGCAACTGCACCTTATGTACATTCTGTGGTATTCCTTTCATTTCATTTCTGCCATCCTGCATTTCATGTATATAAGATGTAGATTGGTTATTTATGGTTGGTTTACACAGCTTTGTGTATCTTTGTGTATGTATGTGTACACGTATATATCCACATATCCTGTCGTTTACGTATTGTTGTATTACACTACTGGAACCAAATTCCTTTTATGTGTCTGCGCATATACATGGTCAATAAACGCGATTCTGATTCTAATTCTGATTCTGATATGCAGAAACCCTCATATCTATCATGCTAACGCTAGCATTGTTAAAAAAAAAAAAAACTTATCAAAACTGGAGCATCCTGTCTTCAATACAAAATGGGAATTATTACAGGGTATACAAACTCAACAATCCATAACTGAAAACAAGACAATTTTCAAATATGGGATGATTGTAAATTTTATTGAAAAAAAAAAAAAAAAACTCAGAATGGATTATTTGACCTATGGTCATTTAAAAAAAAAAAAAAAAAAAAAAAGAAGAGTAGTAAGTAAACCATTAAAAAGCATGGTAAAATTTGTCATTTTTCCAGTATATAGAACAGCAGATACAAAAAGAGTTTGTACGAGTACCTAGGAGATACACCCGTGTCATTTTTTTGCAGTAGTGCAATGCTGAGATTTCCATATATACTTTGTCCGTAGTCCATGCAGAGTTTCAACTTCTCTACATCGTTTCCATGCCAACAGTGTCAACACTGTTGGATCAGCCATCATCAGAGTGCTCGTGTGTAAAAATTAACATTTATATATTTATTCCACATTAAAAAGAAAACCGGGCTAGAACAGGTCCAGTATGGCGTGGCTCAATCGAGTGAAATGTTATCTGATATGTCGCTGTCGGCCTCTCCTCCCCTGCTCCCCTCCCCTCCTGTGACGACCCCAGTTTCATGGAGGGAGCTGGCAGCATGGCTGATGGCGTCATAGTGGCTGCTGGACGACGAAACCAAGGCTGAGCTGCTGGTTGCTGCAGCTGCATTTTGCAGGATACGCAAGAACATCTGAGGCAGGTAATAGTGAGCAGAGAGACAAACTGGTTAGATCAACATCATACTGAATGAAAGCTCCAAATGCTTCGTTAGGAATTCAAAAAACAACGTTTTCACTTCAGTGTGTTTGAACCTTCTTTACATGAAACATTTACACTAAATCTATTTTGTGGCTACACAAAAAACTAAGACATCTCTCAGTCATCACACTGTAAGATAAAGCCAGTTAAACTTGATTCACTGTGGATCAACTGCACCTGCTTTGGTGCAAGTGAACATGACAACAAGTGCGCCAACAAAGCAATGAGACGACAGTGTTTCAGATGCTGCCTGTCGACAGCATCCTTGTTATTAATCTCTGTCTCTCTTCCACAGCATGTCTTTATCCTGTCTTCCTTCTCTCACCCCAACCGGTCGCAGCAGATGGCCCCGCCCCTCCCTGAGCCTGTGATTTGGTGCTACATAAACAAAACTGAATTGAACTGAACATGCAGTTACAGTTTTGGGAGAAAGATCATTTATAGTCTAAAAATATCTGTGCATTAAGTTTGATCACGTCAAGTTTTGAATGTTGGAATTTTGTAACATTTGCCACCAGTGTCATATCCATTCTAACTAAAACAAACAGAAAGGTCTACATGTCAGTAACATTATGAGAATATGTCCAGTTTACAAAAAGGGAGAAAACATAAAAAACATACCTCTGGATTAGTCTGAATTAAGGAAAATAGATCTGGACCTACAAGACAGAAGAATCAGACTTTGAACAATATTCATGTGCACATAGCTTACAGTCAGTGAACGTTTATCTTACTCACGCTGCATATCTGTGGGGATGGTGGCCGAGGCAGAAGGATGGAAGGGGACTGCATAGTCGGCAAGTGCAGAGTTCAGATGTGGCGGGTCCGGGGCCTGGACATTTGGCACTTGCACAGTGGGCAGGTAGGTCAACACTCTGAGTAAAAACATCAAAGGGATGGGAAGCTTTAGACACACACACACACACACACACACCTGATGAGCACACCTTTAATTATCAACATGCTGGTGTACAGCGCTGTCAGACCAAATGGCAAAACTGACTGAATGCTGAAAACCAACGGACAAAGATCGAGACGATCATATTTTAAATTTGTTACACACAGCTCCGTTTGCAGTTCTGAATATATTCTCCACAGGCCTGCTCACCCCTTTGCATGCATCTCCTCATTCTTGGAAATGTTGCGTTTCTTGGGTGGACGGTTTTTGTCCTCTTCGTCATCAGAAGAAGAGCTTTCTATCGTCAGATCAATCACATCTGCCCTCTTGGTGTAGCTCGGCTCAGTAGAATCGCGGGCCACTGATGGTTGACGCAAAGGAGCTGAGGCTGAAAGATAATGGTCACGTGATACGATTTTTCTCTTCCCGTCCCATGAAAAGACCAAAAGCAATAATTATTTAATCTGTTTTAAAGGTTACTACGGATGAGGGCAAGTTAAGCAATCAAGTTGTTCTAAGATGGTTTATGGTTAAAAAACAACAACAACAAAACTACATTTATGGAGCTAGTCCACTCCTGCTATGCAAGCTCTTTAGTCCATTTGTGGGCTTAAAGGTTGGGACACTGGGAGATGATGACGAATGGTCTATTATTACTAATTCTCATTGGAGGTTTTGCACACGGACACACAATTGGGTTTATGCTGCCTCATCTTCCACCTCCCGTCTCTTTCAGCTCAGTTATTTGGTATGACAGTTTCTGAAAACAATATTGTCAAAGCACCAAAAAGGTACACAGTTTAATTCACAATAAAATGACACAGAGATGTATAAGGTGTATAAATCAATTTCTTTGACTTCTATCCCATACAGATGAGGACAGAATTGTCAGCCACCCTATGAACAGTTCATTTAAAAATAATAGTATTTCTCAGTGCTGCATCCTGCATCCTTGTTTTGAATACTTACATGACTTTTGTTGACACACAGAAAACTATTTTAGATAAAGGGTCACATAATCATCCCCTCCTGATGCTATTAGTTGGTGTATTTCTTTTGCTGAATAACAGCCTGCTGTTGTATATTGTAGTTATGTCGCACACGGGTCTCCTGAGCAATCCTAGGCCATTCACTTATCCTCCTTTCTTCATGATTCCTTCCACCTTCAACAGATTCCCAGTTCCAGACTCCAGCCACTGTGTTTAACTCTGGGGACAGTTCTTTGGATTGAACGGCTCTACCTTTTGTCTCCAAATATAAGCAGCACTTCTGTAGTGTCATCTGATGAAAGGACCTTGTGACAGAAAGGACCCAAGGCACACTGTGTTGCAGGCACAGGAATTTTCCTGATCGTGGTGTCTTTCTCCAGTCCAATACACAGCTCTTCCCTCAGGTCTCAGCATCCTACTCATATAGGGGAAGCATGATTTGGTGACAGCTGTGTGGGTGAGTCTCTGCTGACACGACCCCCTGGACCCACTGCTCCACCCATCCCCTGCAGCTGAGCCCAAAACCACACTCACCACAGACGTGCTTCCAGTATGCAGAATTTTTCTTGAGGTTTTCGTTAGCATACTTCAGTCTGGCTTGAAGGTGCATATGGTTCTAGTGATTTTCATCTTTGAGACTGCAATTCCCAATTTCATTCACAGTGTCTTTGCGGTTGTTCTAGGACCTTTAAACCTAACTCTCGATAGTTTTCTTTTCAGATTCCTTAAAATCTTTTGCTTCCGACCTCTACCAGGCTTACTCTGTACTGGGTTCAGCTGTCTTCCCACCTATTCCCTCTTCCTTCATTGTCCTCTGTGTGTATATGTTGTCACATTCTTCATCATGGATGTGTCACTTTTAAAACCTGGATTACTTTGTGGTCAGTTCAGGTTCAGCAATAAAGTTTTCTTTTACTTACTTCTTTTACATTATACTTTAACTTAGTTTCCAAGTCCAACTCCTGCCTGCTACACAGCCAGCCCACAGCAGCAGCCAACTAACCCCTTCTGTGGACAATCAGGTAGCAGCATGAACCTAGCCGCACTTCGTATTAACTAACAATAGACTTTATCGAGTGAGCTGCAACACTTGCATTGAAGACGAACATCCAGTTGTTGTTGTTGCTAAAATACTGCTGGGAAATGATTTTCCAGGCTCATTTCAATCCCATGGCAGGGCATATGGGTTATGGCAACACTCTGGAGCGAACAACAGTCTGATTTTATTGGCCAGGCATCCAGGCAGATGCGGGCACTGCCTGGAGTGTCAGCTGGTTAACCAGCCCGGTATTCCAAAAGCACCTTTGTGCCCATTACCGTGAATCCTCCACTCATCTCCCATTTGAGCGTATTGGCATGGACCTCACCGGGCCATTCCACCAGAGTGCAAGTGGATATTGCTTTGTGTTACCTCTGGTGGATTAAGCAATGAGATATCCCCAAACAGTGAAGTTGCGCACCATTTCTGTAAAAAGTTTGACGCCGATGCTCTTTCAGGTCATCTCCCAAGTTAGCGTCCCAAAAGAAATACTGACTGACCAGGGCTTGTCATTTATGTCTCACACACTAAAAGAACTTTATGAATTACTGGACATTAAAGTTATTCACACTACCACCCTCAGACTGACAGGCAGTTGGAGCGGCTGAATAAGACTTTAAAGTCCGCAGGGGGTGTTGGATCTCATTAAAGAAATCTGGGAGAAAGATCTGACCCCAGCCAAAAATGAGATTTACTATGTCCTGGACCTGAGAGCAAAGCTGCACATGCTGGGGAGATTGTCACAGGAAAATTTGCTCCACGCCCAGGAACGTAAAAGCACCTGTGCAACAGAAGGGCTAGACTGTGGCAGTTTTCACCAGGACAAAGTGCTTGTCTTGGTTTCTTCTTCTAGTTTAAAGTTCCTCGCCAAGGACCCTTCGTGGTCACATGGTGAATGGCGGTTGCTGACTATCAGGTGGTACGGTCGGGCATGGGAGGAGCCGCACAAATATATCACTCCGAGAGAGGCTGAAACGGCTTCTCTGTCCAGAGGTGCCAAATTCCACCATGCCTGTCTCTCTCCACTGCGATAACCATCTCCCACAGGTCCAGAGAGTGGATGTTGCTGCACTGCAACAGCGATTTACAGTAGGGGTGCAACGATACACAAAAGTCACGGTTCGATTCGGTCCGATAGTTTGGTGTCACGGTTCGATATTTTTTCGATACAAAAAAAATGTTCATGCCTTTTTAATTTGTCAATTATTAAAATTATAAATATTTATTTTAACTCAAAAGTACAGTTTTTAAATTTAATGTTGCTGAAATAACAAAATAATTAAAATAAATCTATCTGATCGAGAAATCCCTCATCTTTGGAAAAGAGAGTTTATTACAGAGAAATGGCTCTTTCCAAAATAAAAGCTATACTATACGCTTCTTCTGGGGTATATTCTCAGCAGCATATTAAACATATCAGGTCCCCATAAGGAGAATCAAGTGCTAACGGCTGTCTAAATGACTCGGGTAAAGTTTGTAGCATGCGTGCTTGTTGTTTTTGTCTGCTTCCACTTGTCTTTGCACTAGGATGATGTCGGCGTAAATGTGCAGTCATATTCATTGTGTTCCCACTAGTGCTGTCAGCGTTAATCTCGTTAAAATGACGTTAACGCCACAACGCTGCAAATCTCCGTTAACGAGTTACAGCGGATCGCCCCGTGTGTGGGGCTGGATGTAATTGAGCATTGCGTGGCACATCCGACATACTGTTTTACTTTTGTCCATGACGTGCTTACCATCAGGGTCATACTTCACATGAAGACCAAAATAGTTCCTGTTAAGAGATTTTATTTAATCAACTGCTTAATGTTTTGTCAATGATGTTCACATATTTTATACTACATGTATCTTGTCACTTACACATGCACGTGAGCCCTTGCTGACTTCTAAGAAAAATACATAAGCCTACTCTGCCGTTGGAAACAGGAACCAACTGGCTTCTGTTCCCCTTAAGATAGGCTTGACCAGTTCCTGTTGTGACAGTTGAACGTATATGTTTTATGCTTATCACCTTGTAAGGAGTTGTATGTTATCTCTTCCTACATGTGTCTGTGACGCAAACATGCTTGAGTATAAATAAAGCTGACTACAACGCCTCGGTGTGAGTATCATCCGATCACTCACCCGTGCACGTAGCGCTGCGAACTAACTCTGACTGTCTTTGTATTCTTTCAATGTGTTTTCATAATGTCTTACCACTGACATTTAATTAGTCCTTCGAGCCGGATTGTTGATTGATATTATTATATCATCTAACTATTCACAGACGGAGCCACCGGATCCTGACGTCGTGAGTACCTGCACTGCAACCACCGCTTCCAGCGAAGCGAGGAAAAGCCCAGAGTCGTAAATTCGCCTACTGGCCAGTGTCTTATACAGGTTCACGACGCCAGGACTCGGTGACGCCGGAACAAAGAACACAGCGCAACATTGAAGGTGAATATAAAGCAGCCAGAAACACTTTGCGTTGAATAATCGATTTTTAGCTTGACACTGCTCAAAGTAGAAGGGTCCTGTGTGGACCAAAAGGACAGACGTGTCCTATTGTAAAACGTCCTGTGTGGACCGGGCCCTGTGTGGACCCGCACGTAAACGCTCGCCTGTGTAAGACGGGATAATTCGCCCTGTGTGGGCCCATTCCGCAACAAAAGAGAGGTTGGTAGCTCGTGGTTTCATTTCACTCCGGGAGTGAAAGGTAACGAGAGTGTCAAATAAAAATAGGATTTTTCTAAGCGCGCTGTATGTTTGTTGAGGAGTAAGTGCTTAATTGAATAGGAACTCTAGGCTCCTGCACTACTCCTAGTGTTTTCCTGTGAGTACTGAATGGTGAGGAAGAGAAAGGTTGCGCATCAACGAAAAAAAATTAAGTCCGCCCTGAATTTAGTTCAGGGTAGAAGGCTGACTTAATAAACCTCCTCTGACTCTAGTGCCAGAACGTCCCACAGTGTGTGTGTTGGTAGTATTAATAAATAAAAAATATAAATATTGTATCGACTAAATAAAATTAAAATGGGTAACGAAGCTTCAAAACTCACTGCTGACGAGCAGTGGTTAGAGAAAAAATGTCCAGGCGCTGGACAAATTAGTGCATGTAGATGGAGAAATCCAAAAGAAAACTAAATGTCCTACATGGGAGGGAAAATGTAGCCCCTCCGCATTGACTAAATTAAAAGAAACCCCCCAAGCAGAAATAAATAAAAAATAATCCTAAAAGGAAAACAAAACGTATTTAAGAATTGCAATATTTTAAAATTTGTAAAGAGGAATGTAGTGGAATAAACAAAAGGTTAAATTAAATTAGAGCTTATCTAATGTATTCCAACTAATAATAGGAAGGATAACAACCTGTATACTGGTATTAACAATGAAATATAGTTGGCATGACGAACGTGCCTAGAATGAATAGAATGCATAAATCCAGATAATTCACACGAAAGTATATCAAATAAAAAAAGAAAAATCCATAAGGTATATTATGGCTGTGTCATTGTTCAGCTAAGGAAAGTGTGTCTCCGGCTTGGGTGGGGGTGAAACTGCAGATCACCCCCAGCCCTTGATGGATACATAATAAAATATATATGAAATATTATAATAGACTATTGTATATTTGTAGTATAGTAGTATATTGTAATATACTATTGATGTTATATAGAAATAAGAGAAAATAATTATTAATAATAATATTAATAATGACATAATATTAATGAGAAGAGTGCATAGAGACACTTGACCTGCTTGTAAACCTGTCATCCTAGATGAGATTTTGTTAAGATGAAGAGCAAACCTATACTAACAACTAATAAGCCAAACCCTGTATACAACAGCTAAAGCTACAGGTTTGAGAAGTTGAATTAAATATGTGGACACTACCAAGCTAATGAGCAAGTTACATATTTTTTATTTAATTGTTGTTGCAAGAGCAGAAGCTGCATGATATTAAAGCTTATACATGCAGCTGTCTGTGAGCTCAGTTTTTTCCTTACACTTCTGCTTTGTTTCTGACAGCAGCTTTTTCTTTTTTATGTGTCCTGACTCATGTATGTTTTGTTTTGGTTTGATTATTTTGTTTTTTTGGAAACAAATTTGTGATCATGCCTCTGGATCACAATGACACATAATGATTAAGCATATGATTTGCTAATGCCTAGTTTTAGAGCTGGGAGCTATGAGCTGTAAGCAATGCAAAGTTTTTCCCAACTTAGAAGTTTGACATATGTAACATGTATGAGATACATGAATTCTTTTAAAACAAAATAGAAATTGTCTAAAATGCCTTAAGTAATATGTAGTGCTGTATCTACAAAGGGAAAAAAGAAGAACCATTCAGTAACTTGGAAATAGCCTTTCTATTTACATGTAGATGGAAGTGCAGGTTACATGAAAGCTGTTTTAACACAGGCATTTGGAGAAAAACAACGTATGCTTGCATTTTACTTCTGTAAATTAGACTCTGTTGCGTCAGGCCTGCCCACATGTGTGCGAACCGGTGTAGCCGCAGCAGAGGCAGTAAAAAGTCAGCTGACAATGTTTTAGGACACACTTTAATCATCAAAGTGCCCCATGCAGTGACTTCAATTTTAAATCTAAGCCAATTTGTCTTACCTGACACATGTGAGACAACTCTCAAATGTTGGAAACTTATTGTCGCTATATGGAAAGTTCAACAAAGAGTTTGGTTAGTCTAGAGAAACGGGAAATATGTGTGCCTGTGGTATGTCTGTGACAGGAAATCGTGTGTGTAACAGGAACTACATGCCCATAAAAGGAGCTGACTGTGTCAAGGACGCAGACAGGCAGAGAGACACACAGACAGTCAGTATGTTTTTTCAGCAGTACATCATTTTGCAAGAATTTGGCAGAATAGAGGTATGATTACTTCTACTGGCAATCCAGTGCAACACGGAAATCTTTTAAAGGCACTGTTGGAAGTGATAACATTGCCAAAACAGTTAGCACTATGCAAATGTGCTGCACATCAAAAAGATGACTCTTACATCACTAAAGGAAATAACTTTGCAGATTACGCAGCAAAAGAGGCTGCACGGCAAGAAACAAATGTTCTCACATTAACCTCGTGCTCCCTGATACCGATAGAAGTCCTCAAAGACGAACAAAAGGCGGCCCCACAAAATGAAAAATCCTCGTGGATAAAAGATGGCGCAATTTTGAAAGAGGATATCATGACATGTAATGGGAAACCTATTCTACCTAAATCCCTACATAAAACAGCGGCATTAGTGACACATGGGCATTGCCATTTGTCAACAGCAGGGATGGTAGATAGATATTCTTTCTAAACAATTCTACTCAAAAAATTTTGAAAACTCAGCCAAAGCATATATAAGTACATGCATGATATGCCAAAAACATAATGCACAGGGAAATTTAAGGCCAAAGAGAGGCCATTTCCCAACGCCGCCACATCCTTTCCCACACCACCTCACCCATTTCATACCATTCACATGGATTTTATTGAGCTAAATGAAAGCCAAGGTTCAAAAGACGCTCTAGTGATCATAGAAGCATTCTCAAAGTGGCCAGAAATCTACCCAGTGAAGAAAAATGATGCAATCTCAGTGGCAAAATGTTTGTGTAATCATTTTATCCCTACATATGGAATACCAAATCTAATAAGATCTGACAATGGCACACATTTTGTTAATGAAGTAATCAGCAAGGTTTCTGAAGCACTAGGATTCAGCATCAAACACCACTGTGCTTACCACCCACAAAGTGCCGGACTAGTGGAAAGAACTAACGGCACGATAAAACAGAGACTGAGGAAATGCATGGAAGTAACAGGGAGACCATGGCCTGAATGGCAGGCTTACAAAAATTGACGCCATTTGAAATAATTCATGGAAGACCTTTTCCCACTACTAATACTGAGTGAACCAGTAAACAAATCAGCTAGAGAGACTACTCTAGTAGAGTGGATGGCAAAGTTGCTAGAAAATACTGAAACTGTGTTGAACAACAAACTGCTGTGTGACTCTTCTCCAGTATTTTCCAGGTTGAAGGCAGGTGATTGGATCCTGATAAAAATGCTCCAGAAGAAAAATTGGAGTTCCCCGAGGTGGGAAGGACCCTACCAAGTCCTCCTGGATCCACCAAAGCCACACGAAGAAGGTCGAACTACTCCAGGATTCATCGACGTCAGACTAAAGTGAGCAACAGCCTAGATTCCAGTCCTCCCTAACCTCTGGTGTTCGCTCGGTGGGGAGTAGGGTGATCAGTGGCAACACTTGGGATCCCACTCCTCTGGCTGAGGTCTACTCACCAGGGGCCCTGGGAGTGACAAGGGGTCAAGAAGAAACTCACTCACAAAACAAAAGAATATTTAAAGACAATAAAAGTGCTACAATGACACCTGTCATCACAGTACTATGTACACTCTTGTGGTTGGTGGCCATCAAGAGCCAGGTGAAAGGATTGAACCCCTGTAACGAAACGGCCTCCACGCAGTAGCTGAGCAACTGAGAGCCACATCCCTAATGTCGTTTCAGAAAAGGATCGCACTGGACATGCTTCTGAGTGAAAAGAATGGGGTATGTTCAATGTTTGGAGAACAATGCTGTACATTCATACCCAACAATACAGCGGCGGATGGAAGCCTCACCAGAGCCCTGGAGGGTTTAAAGACCCTAAATGAAAAAATGAAAGAACATTCGGGAGTCGACACTTCGATGTAGGACAGCTGGATGGACATGTTCGGGAAGTACCGTACTCTGGTGTCATCAATTCTGGTGTCCATGGCTGTATTTGCAGCAATACTCGCTCTGTGTGGATGTTGTTGTATTCCCTGCATTAGAGCATTAATCAACAGACTCATAGCCACTGCCATCACACCACATGTTACGTTCCACCAAGAGACGATGATGTTGCTTACACATCAGGACCGAAACACAGACTCTGAAGAAGAAGACAATTTTAATTATTGTAAACAAAGTGAAAACAAACCTAAATGTTGATCATATTAATTTTGCTAAATGATACTCTGGTTGAAAAAGTATACACAAGTGACTGGAAGTTGAAGTAGGTAGAAAATATTTGAACAACAGCAGGGAATGTTAAGAGATTTTATTTAATCAACTGCTTAATGTTTTGTCAATGATGTTCACATATTTTATACTACATGTATCTTGTCACTTACACATGCACGTGAGCCCTTGCTGACTTCTAAGAAAAATACATAAGCCTACTCTGCCGTTGGAAACAGGAACCAACTGGCTTCTGTTCCCCTTAAGATAGGCTTGACCAGTTCCTGTTGTGACAGTTGAACGTATATGTTTTATGCTTATCACCTTGTAAGGAGTTGTATGTTATCTCTTCCTACATGTGTCTGTGACGCAAACATGCTTGAGTATAAATAAAGCTGACTACAACGCCTCGGTGTGAGTATCATCCGATCACTCACCCGTGCACGTAGCGCTGCGAACTAACTCTGACTGTCTTTGTATTCTTTCAATGTGTTTTCATAATGTCTTACCACTGACATTTCCAAACGCCAGATCTGAATGAGGGTGGGGGAGGTTCAATTTCGGGTCGCGTTGAGGCAGTTGCCATGTTACAACGAGCTTAACTTTTGTCTCGCTATCTTGCGCTGCGCTCAGTGGATCTGTGCTCGAGAGTGCAGCCTAAGCGGAGTAGTCGAACGCAGATCCACTGAGCTCTCAACACAGACAGCATCGTCAGAAGAAAAGTTGATAAAATAAATAAAAAATTTTGTATTGTTCGATACATATGCGTACCGAACCGAAAGCACTGTATCGAACAGTTCAATACCGATACGAGTATTGTTGCACCCCTAGTTTACAGATGTGTTCTACCCCCTGGCCAGCCGTACGACTCTCATAGAGCCCCACTTTGAAACGCAGCCAGCCAATAGTGTGCGTTCAAGGCCCAAACACAAGAGACAAATTGTTAAAACAAAATAAAAAAAATTATGAAAATGGGGGTAATGGTAGAGTCAACAGTTCTGATGGTAAAGAAGGATGGGTCTATACAGTTCTGTGTTGACTACTGGTGAATGAGATGCTTGCCCCATGTCCCAAGGCACTGAGCTCCTGTACCAGATAGGCACAGCTTAATTTTTCATGACACTGGATTTAACTAAGGGCTACTGGCAGATTCCCTTGTCTGGAAAGTCCAAGGAAAAAGCGGCCACCACATGGACCAGGTGCTGCGGCTGCATGCTGCACATACTGCCGCCTACCTGGACGATGTCATCATCCACATGACATCTGGGCGGAGCATGTGCAGCAGGTGGCTGCAGTCCTGGAGTCCCTGAGGCAGTTGGGGCTCACAGCCAACCCAAAAAAGTGTGCGGTTGGATGCCGGGAGGTATCTGGGGTACCACTTGGGAGGTGGGCAGGTGCAGGTGCCACAGATAGAGAAAACGGCAGCCATGGCATCCTGCCCATGTCCTAAGACAAAAAAGACATGAGATGGTTTTGGGGCTGGCTGGGTATCTCCACCAGTTTGTACCAGGCTTTGCAGAGCTGACGAGCCCCTTTATCTGTCTCGTCCAAAAGGGCGCCCCAGATCTGGTCCAGTGGATGGAGCAGTGGCAGATGGCATCTGTGCAGGTGAAAAGGGCCCTGTGTGGGGAGCCGCTGCTTCACACACCAAAGTTTTCCCTTTCATCCTGCAGATGGACGCCTTGAACGGAGGGCTGGTGGGCCATTTTGTCCCAGCAGGTAAGAGCATCGACCACCTGATGTTCTGCATCAGCCGGAAGCTAACGGTATGCGTTTGAAGATAAGAGCACTGTGGAAAACTAGTGCCAGCTATCAGGTGGGTGGTCAGCTTCCTTGGGTATTACTTTCTGGGGTGGCCATTTGCCCTCTGGTCAGACCAAACCCCAATGCAGTGGCTCCACTGCTTGAAGGATCACCCAGTGGTATCTGACTGGGGGCGTGTATGACTGTAGCCAGTTTCCAACCTGGGGGATAAGCAGGTTCGGCCGGACGGTAGGGGTGTGTAGCAGAGGTATGGTCTCTGGCTCCGCTGCAGGGGAGGATTTGATGCAGCTGGCTTGCAGGGCAGGTTTGGACAATAAGGTAATGTTGGGAAATCAGTTTTACCCCGGTTCTTTTTTATTCCTCGGGCCTCCAGAGATACACCGGACCCAGTATTCATTTTTACAAAATCTTTATTCATCTTCATTTAAGCATGCACTTCTAGAAGGGAAGACGAGGCCGGTGTCCCTCTGAAACAATCTTCACCCCTTTGTTAGTTCCAGGCAGCTTTATAGAAGCTGACCCCATCATAAAACCCCCACAGTGTGCTGCAAACTCTGTGTCTGTGTCTATGTGCACGAGCACGTGAGTGCCTGTGTGTGCACGTTCCCGCGTGTCTATGTGAGTGCATGTGAGTGAGTGTGCATGTGGATGTGTGAGTGTAACAGTTTAAGCACTGTGTGTGTGTCTGTGTCTGTGACTTCTTGGGGGTCATAAAAGTAATCTCACCCAAGCTACGCCAAATTCCTCTACACAACATAGAAACAGAGTTAACATATTACATCTTGTTGTTTTACATTTACAGATAAACATGTGGAAAGTCTCCTGCAAACCTACTTCTAAGTTATAACAATTATGCGTTTTTATTAAAGGCACAAGCATCAGCATCAGCAACCCCCCAACTGTAGCTTCCTGTCTCCTTTTATGACACCAGACCTCCAGTGTCCATAAATTCCTTTCTCTCTAAACAATTACACACTCTCAGGCCTACAGCTAAGCCAAACTGAAACACAGACCAATCCTTCCTTATTACTGTGATCTAAACAAATTTAACACATTACATTCTAATAATTATTTTCTTGTACTCACAGTAATCAAAGATCTCCCTTATTACCGTGACGCTGGGACCAGAGCAGGGAAGAGCTGGAGAGCCATCTGGCTGGGGCTGAAAAGTGCTGATAAAGTTGTACACTTACATTAAAAACTTAACAAGCTGATGTAGAGATGTTTCTGCTACCGGAACTCTGTGTGGCATCTATCTGGGCTCTAATCTGAGCTGCTGTTAACTTGTGATTTCTAAGGCTGGATGACTGTATCCTCAGCAGCAGAGGTGACTCTTGGTCTTCCTTTCCTGGGGCGGCCCTCATGTGAGCCAGTTTCACCGTAGCCCTTGATGGTTTTCGTGACTGCACTCGGGGACACATTCAGAGTTTTAGCAATATTTTGGACTGACTGACCTTCACTTCTTAAAGTAATGATGGATTGCCAACCTGACTGCTGCACAACACAACTGATGGTCCCAACTCCATTAAGAAGGCAAGAAATTCCCCAAATGAACCCTGACAGGCACACCTGTGAAGTGAAACCATTTCAGGTGACTACATCATGAAGCTCACTGAGAGAAGGCTGAGGGTTTTGCAGCGCTGTCAACAAAGGGTGGCTACTTTCAGGAATATAAAATATAAAACATTTAAAGTTATTTATCCATTTTTTCTTTGCTTCCATAAATCTTGCTTCATATATTTCATGTCTTCAGTTTGTATCTACAATGTAGAAAGTAGTAAAAATAAAGAAAACTATTAAATGAGAAGGCGTGTCCAAACTTTTGACTGGTAGTGTATATTTACTTGTAATTCACACTTAAAAGTAGAAATAGAGACAGAGCCTCTTCTGTGGAACAAGCACTCAGTTTGGATTTGGGAGACAGAGACCCCTTGTACTTTGAGGATTAGGCTTAAAATGTTCCTTTTTGACAAAGCATATAGTTAGGCCTGAATAGGTGACCCTGAATCCTCTAAATTTTCTCGTTTCCTTGACCCCCAACAGGTGATGGCCACTCTATCCTAAGCCTAGATATATGTATATAGTTTTCATCCTGTTAAAAAAAACATTTTTTCCTCCCCACTGTCCCGAAAAAGCGCTTTCTCACAGGGATCATGTGATTGTATTCTCTGTATCATTGTAGACTCTTTATCCTACGATATAAACTGCCTTGAGATAACTTTTGCTTTGATTTGGTGATATATAAATGCGATTCAATTAAATATTAATTTTATATATTTATTTATCAAAGCTCATCAATTTTCAAAAGCAGTCAATGACATTTGTTTTAACACACAAACTTCTGTGGCACTGACCATCTTACAGTTTTTGGGCAGTACTGGAACTGGGTGCACATGAGAATAACATATACACTGGGTACAGAAATTTTTCACTCTTTGTTATATTACATCCATTTGCTACAGTCATTTAAGTTCTTTTTTTGCCTCATTAACCTCCTAGGACCTGGCTTCCACATATGTGGACATCACATTTATACTGCCACTGTCCTATTGAAATTTAACACGTCCTCATATGTTGATCTCATGTTTCTCAGAAACAAAAATCATGTAAAAAAACAACAACGACTGGTAATTCTTCGTTTTTACATTCATCAGGTCCCAATGAGCCCAAATAGCAAAGAGAAAATAAAAATGCATGCCATGAAAGAGTTCGGGTCTTAGGAGGTTAAAGTACACACAGCACCCCATTTTGACAGAAAATACAGGGAATTATTGACATTTTTGCAGATTTATTTAAAAATAAAAACTGAAATATCACATGGTCCTAAATATTCAGCCCCTTTGCTGTGACACCCATGTACTTCACTCAGGTGCTGTCCATTCTTTCTGATCATCCTTGAGATGGTTCAGTGTAACAGTGTAAAATTTAAGGGGGTCTGAATACTTTCTGTGCCCACTGTAAATGAATCCACCATACTATTAGAATTAAATCAAAGCTGCCAGGTGTGAAAGTGATGATACTTACTGTCAACTTCTGAAACTGACTGAGTGGGGATCTTTAGAGCTTCTTTCCTTGGTTTCATTGGGAACCACGTTCCATCCTCCTGGAACTCGATTTCATCTACATCCGAGCAGTCATTCAGGATCTCCAAGAATAAACTTTTATTGCAAAATAAAGACACCAAGAGAGAGAAAAGTAAAAATTCAAAACAGCAATATAAAGTAACTTTACACTAACTTTACACTAACTACACAGGCTGGCAATATCCTTGTGTTAGTATTCGAGATGTCCAATCATCCTTCATGGCAGGTTCAAATTGATTTCTTCAGTGTTGATTAAATATGCATCTATGCATGCACAATGAAAATGACATGCATAGTCATTATATGTGAAATACAGTGCTGTGCAAAAGGTTGCCGCATTTTTTTATATTTTGCTTGGAAAATGGGCAATGGCTGCGGTGAATAATTAAAACATGCACAGAAAAATCTAAATATTGTATAAAAGGCAAAAACAGTTTATAGTTAAAGTCATATTTGGTATAAACACATGTATTCTCAGACAGTCTGAGCTCTCTTAGAAAGTGTTCTTGTAATTCCTCTCAGTAGTCTTCAGGAATAATTCTCAGTAGTCTTGATCCATGCTTAATGATCCAGGAAAGGAAATCCCAGGAAGTTGATTCTGTTCATCTGGATGTTTTCAGTGGGCGAAACGTTTCGTCACTCATCCAGGTGACTCCAGATTTCTCACCTGACTGCAGGTTTCCAGCCTTATAAACAGCACATTTGCACAATGACTGAAACTAGCAGCACAGATTAAAACTGGGCCGTGAGGTCAGTTTCACAAACGTGGGTGTCCACGTCGAATGCCCACTTTCCCAGCAGGTTGACAACATTACCCCATCAGTCTTTCATAGCTGAGGGGTAAAAATTTTACGAATGTCTTGAAAAGGCAAAGAGAAATGAGGAGCGGCTCAAGGCTTTTGGCTTAAGATACATTCTTCCTTCTTCTTTCAGCTGCTCTTGTTAGCGGTTGCCCCCACCTGTTACTCCTACCACATACCTCACTGTCCTCATACATGTCCTGCTCCACCCTCATATACTTATCTGCCATACTTCCTCATGTAGTACCACAGTTCCTCTCAGTATGTTTTCTCTAGCTCCACAGAGACAGTAAGTTTTCAATACACTTCCTTCACTTGAACATTCCCACCTCTATCCTTCAATCTCTCGTCCTAGCCAATTTTTCTCCAGCCTCAGATAAAGCCTGTTCTTTTGCCACTCCTCTCTTGGCTGTACACCTAGCCTCCTGTCTACATTCCCCTCCAGACTATCCCACTATGCTAAACTCTTCTTTGAATACATTCTCATTTCACCACCAAATCACCTTGCCTTCTTTCCTCTATCCAGACCATATCCCAAACACCTTCTTGGCAATTGTGCTATAGTGCTTCACCACAACAGCTGTACTTTCCCAGTCATTGGGTAAAATATCCTACTACCCATCTCAACTCCTCCCTCATCATCTCAACTCTTTGCAACAATCATTCTTCAGCTTGGACCTTCCTTCACTTCCACTTCTTGATTTCCAAAGTCATCCTACAGACATACATCTGATACTGCCTAGGTAGATTCTTTCTCTGTCAGACGGTACCATCAAAAAAGATGTAATTTACCTGTGTGAACCTGGCTCTCCTCATATATTACCTCTATCTTATTAAAGTTTGTGTTCAACACAGTTATTTCCATCCTTTTCCAATATCCACCACTATCTGTCCTTTTGCTTGTCTCTTCTTAACATCATATCTACTTAACCTGTCATCACCTCTGTTTGTTTCATTTACATTACGTCATTTTGCATTAACTTCTTCTCCAGTCACTAACCTCTCTCACCTGGGGACACTTTCTAATATGTCATCCGACTTACTCCAGAGTTTCTCTTTCATTCAACCTGTGGGGCAAATGCACTGACCACATTCAGCATCACCTAACTGATTTACAGTGTCACATTCATGGTCCCAGCTTCAGTTCACTTTTATTTATATAAGGTCAAATCACAACAACAGTCACCTCAAGGTGCTTTGTATTGCAAGGTAAAGACCCTCAATAATATAAAGAAAACAGAGAACACATCATATGACCCCCTACGAGCAACACTTTCGTGACAGTGGGAAGGAAAACCCCTTTTAAAGAAGAAACCTCCAGCATTCTGCAGGCTGAGGAAGGAGGTGCCACCTGCCGCAAGCGGTTGGAGATAGGGGAGGAGGACAGGACAAAGACATGCTGTGGAAGAGAGCCAGAGATGAATGATAGCTAACAAATAAATGAGGTGTATAAACACACAGTGAGTGAAAAAGGTGACAGAAGAGAAAATTTGCTCCAGGCCCAGGCAGCAACACCTGTACAACAGAAAGGCTAGACTCAGGCAAGGTTCACAGAGAGATCAAGTGCTTGGATTGCTCCCTTCTTTTACCTTAAAGTTACTTGCCCATATGGCAAGGACCCTTTGTAGACACACAACAGTGGGAGATTTCAACTATGAAGTGGTGCGGTTGGACAAGGGAAACACACCCATTTTGAAACACACCCTGGCATGATGGTGGGTTCACGGCCCAACAGGTTAGCAGAACATAAAAGACAAATTCTTCAGAAGGAATTTGCTGTATGGTTTATACAAATTTATAACACTTCCATCCGGCTTGTTCAGAGCCCCAGCCACCGGGTTGCGGTGTCCACATGCTGCATATGCTGCCGCCTACCTGGGTGACATTGCAGTGGGTGTCCAAGCTCCGTGAGTCCCTGAGGCAGGTGACGTTAACAGCCAACCCGAACAAGTAAACAGTTGGACAGAGGGAGGTACGGTATCTGGGGCATCGCCTGGAAGACGGGCAGGTGTGTCCCTAGATGGACAAGACAACAGCCATTGCATCTTGTCTGGGTCCCAAGACCAAAAAGGAGGTGAGGCGGTTCTTTATGCTGCCTGACTATTACCCCTGGCTTATGCTAAACTTTGGGGACCTGACCAGCCCTTTGAGTGACCTCACATGAAAAGGTGCCCCAGATCTGGTCTGGTGGATGGAGCAGTGCCAGCCACTACCTTTGTGTAGTTGAGGAGGCCTCTCTGTGGGGAACCCCTGCTCCACACCTAATTTCTCCTTCCCTTTTACAGGGCTCTAGTCTAACTTTTTGCCATGGTTGCACTGGTGCGCCTAACTGTTTTTCTTAGGCACACCAGCACAAACGTCAAACACCAGTTGGACAATATTGATTTGTAAATGATTAACTAACAATCTTGTCCACACAAAGTTCTTTATTTGGAGCACCGTTCTACAAGAAATATAAGTTACTGAGAAACTGCTTGTGCTTAAAGTGCTTTGGCACTCTCTTGTAATATTGTAGACAACACTAAACTTAATCATCACATCAGCCTCCTCTGACGACCTGTTTGCTGCTGCCTGCCGCTGAAAGGCAGTGGGGGAGAGGGGACACTTGGGCAGTGCATTTATCGCAGCATATAATGTGTTTTCTGGATACACTGTGCTTTTTCGGCATTTTAATTTGAAACACATTAGCACCAGCAACAAATGCATTATTGCTGGCCATGGTCTGTCCACACTCATGACAGTAAATGCAGTGCATTATGTCACATGTCTACTCACTAGGGCTGGGTATCATTTTGCAATATGACATAATTTTAAAAAGTTTAAATTTCTTCAGTATTGAACAGCAGAAATGAGGCTTTCTTATCTAAGGTCATTTTTGAAGAAAACGAGAAAAAAAAACGGTGGCCGACAGTGCAGTAAACAACGGTAGACTGGTGCGTAATAAGCGAACACAGAGATTTGAGATGGGAAACTGTTCCTGAAGTACATTTTGGTCAGAGAGGGACAAGACCTGCAGCTCAGAATCTGTGAGCGGCTGACTTTCAGCCCCGACGGCGTGCCTGTATACGTGCCGAGAGTTGAGAAAGCCGACATCTCACTGATGTGTCGGGTCCGCGCTTTGTGGTTACGTCTTTTATGTGGAATCCGTTTAAGAATAATAATAATAATAATAATAATAATAACAATAATAATAATAATAATGGATTGCATTTATATAGCGCTTTTCGAGACCCTCAAAGCCCTTTACAATTCTATTATTCATTCACTCTCACATTCACACACTGGTGGAGGCAAGCTACAGTTGTAACTACAGCTGCTGTGGGGCAGACTGACAGAGGCGAGGCTGCCATATCGCACCATCGGCCCCTCTGGCCATCACCAGCAGGCGGTAGGTGAAGTGTCTTGCCCAAGGACACAACTACTGTTTTGATCATTACCTCTATTGTGTGTCAACCTGTGCTCTTTTTTTTAATTCTTCCCCGTTAATACTGTGAATTTTTGTCTAGCCCCCTCCCCCCATATTGCTGTTAGTTTTGTTGTATTGACTGTGTTCTTTTTTATTTATCCTCCACGAGAGTTCATTTGCACTGTATTGTGTTATGTTGTTTGTGACTGTATTGTTCCAATTGTTAATTAATTAAAAAAAAAAAAAAAAGTGCTCTTGGAAAAGATGGACGACGCGACACCGCCATTGTGCAAGTCTGCGCAGTAGTGACTTGAGGTGGAGCGACTGTGTAACGCTCCCGCCCACACATCCGCTGGACGTGACCGCAAACACGCCCCTCTACACTTTTTACGTAGCCCGGCTGCTCCAGTTCTTTTGCTGGTTTACCGCGACTGACTCGTTTAATTAAGGTAAATACAACCATGTGACTGTTATAAAAGAAGACACACAGCTTATCATCTCATAGTTCTAAAATGACTCTGTTGTTAATTCGTTTGCTAGATTAGCCGCTAGCATACGCACTGTGTTGGAGGCTTTTTGCTAGCTAGTTAGCGATGCTACACACCTGTTAATCTAATATTATCTGTATTATTGAAGGATATAGCACTTCTTATGTTTTTTTTAATCCATTTTTAGACAGAGATGAGATCAGCTGCACACTCTACAGAGGCGTCAAAGGAGTTTGCAAAGAAAAGCGACTGGACTTCTTTGAGTTGCTTGAAGACGTTTCACCTCTCATCCGAGAAGCTTCTTCAGTTCTAAGGTCAAATGGCCGAGAGTCCCAGATTTAAACCCAGTGGGAGTATCCCCCCAAAGAGGGGGGATACGTTTCACCTCGGATGAGAGGTGAAACGTCTTCAAGCAACTTAAAGAAGTCCAGTCGCTTTTCTTTGCAAACTCCTTTGACTACGATGACCTGGATGACTGAGAACCTTCACAGACACTCTACAGAGGCCCAGAGTTACTGTTAATATCAAAAATATAATGCTGTCCTTTGAGATTTTAACATAAGACTGTGAGTGTAATGGATCTAAAACTGTTTAAATCTTCAGAGCCCTCTACAGCCTGGTAACATGGAGACTTTAAAAACAGCAGCATGAGGTTTCAGTAGTGTAGTGCGATTTGTTCTTTTCATTTAATAATAATCCATATTATATCAACAGCTACATTCACCCTGGAGAGAAACTAGTGAGGGAGACCATCAGGACCAAGCTGGGTTTCCTGGGTCCAGAGGTTTGGAGAAACTTCTTCTCTTTCTTTCATCACAGCTGTCCTGTGCCAGAAGTTCTGTTGACCCGCTGAAAGAGGCATCATTTAAGAAACAACAGGAAGACTGAAGCTCATGGCATTGATCACCAGCAGCTCCCTCACAGGGAAATCTTCAGCACTCCTCTGTAGGCCCGCCCCAGGAGATGGATAAACCCAGCATTTCATGAACACTGTGATGGAGACCTTTGCTTTGTGTAATGTTATAAATACTCGGATACTCCCCAGAGGCTCTGGACTTTTACATGAACATAATATATTCAGTCCTGTAGAAAGTTATATATTTAAAAATATATGATCCTTTCTGGTTACTCTGGTATGAATAACTCTGAATCACTTTATGGTAAATAACACACTATGTGCAAAAAACTGTGAAAGAATTCCAGATGACAAGTTTGTAGTTCAACATACAAGTGACGACCTTTGACCTTCATCATGTTTTATTAAATTGTGTTAGAGAAAATCTCATATGCTCTTCATGCAGCTGAGTACATCAAGTGTTTAAAACGGAAGCTGTGCAGGTCTGAGATCAGCAGCTTTGTGAAACGCCAAACTGAGGTCCTGTTAATGCTGATATATAGTAACACAGTTACATGAGTGATTAATCCTTTTTTTTTTTGTCTTTAACTTTATCAATAAAACAGCTGCAGCTTCACTGACAGCACATGTGGTACTTTAACCTTTGTACTGTTTTCATCAGTTCATTTTGCAGTTAACATATGAACATGTTGGATGATCTGTCTGCTGTCACTGGGTGGTGCTGAGGTCTGAATCTGAGGGCAGCTCCTGTAATCACAAAGAGAACAGAACCATCAAACTCAAATATAAATTTTATCCCTCAAAATTGAAATGAAGCTGATTCTAATGTCCTCACACACTCGGGACCTGAAGTTCTTCTCTTACATTTTTTTCAGTATTACAGTACACTACAGTACTTTAATCCATAGTTCCTGATTAATGAGGAGTTACTGAAGTACAAGCTTTTAAAAAAATGTTACTGTCTTTACAGATGTGACAAGAGACTGAAAGCATGCTTCTGTTTGCACATATTTAATATTCACCTCTGCACAGGAGCTGCAGCAGGGTGCAGCCTGTTGTTTTTTGAAGTATAATACTTGTAATAAAAGTACAGTAACAGTAATTAGTAACTGAGCAACCCGGGGCGTTTCTCTTGATTTCTTTAGTAAATTCATTCACCTGCACAGATTGGCCAAACGAATCCCGACAGTCGAGTGCTCATTTTAGCTAGCTAGGTCCTGAGACCTAGCTAAGGACGGTAGTTACGGATTAGCTTACAAACACGTTTAACTTACCGAAAAAGTGCAGCGGGGCCTCGGGTCCTTCTGTCGGGTAGTCCAGTTTACTGAAGAACACCTCAGGCTGTCAGTTTAAAACACTCGGTCGTGTTTTCGTAACGTAAACGCTGGCCCTCCTCTCAGAGCCTACGCTCTATCTGCTATTCCCGAACAGAGATACGCAAGTTTCTCCGTGACTGCAGCTGCCAGTCAAAGCTGTTATGATGACGTTTCACCGCAATTTAACATCACCGCGGTAGGAATTAGAATCAAACTTATGGGAAAGGAGACCCCTTGGACATCAATCAGCATGATGAGAACTATTGATAACAAAAGAAAGAATCTTTGGAAAAAAATTATCGAAAAAGGAGCGAAGGCACAGCCATGGTTCGTATTTGCTGTGTGGTCGGCTGCAATGTTCAATCGCACGACCGGCAAGAGAATAAGCTTGAAAAGGGTTTGTCTTTTCATTCTTTCCCAACCTGGAAGCAACATGAGGCAGCTCGTGTATCGGATGTTACCAAACGAAGGCGTCTAGCCTGGATAGCAGCTGTGAGACGAGCTGATATCCAGTTCTCTTCCATCTCGTCATGTTTAGATGCAGTGACAATTGCACATTTGGAGTTGTGGTCATATGTGGTTTTTATATACAGGGTATTAGAAAAAATTTTGCTATTTTTCTTGTTTGTTTGCACATTATTATTGTGTACATATTACATATGTAACATTATTGTTAATATTATTATTAGATACCAAAGATACAATTTGATTGAGGGTTTTCCTGTCATAATTTCAATAAAAATGCAATTACACACGTAAACAATAGGATCAAAATAAACTTTTAAAAAGTCTATTGATCAAATGCTGATTTTCAAAACATTCTAGAGGAAAATAGAGATAAAATAATCTGAATAATAACAGTGATCTTGGATGATGATGGAGGCTTCAATGGATTATTCTGTTTCAATCAATAGGTTCATATCTATGACAATAATTTGATAAGTTTAACAGGTTGGTTTAGGCCTGGCAATACAGCAAATATTCACAAACTTTTGTTTTTGAAGAATGTTTATCTTTTTTGGGACGAAGCTATCTGGCAAAATGATACAACCCTTTTAACCTCATCTTTATGTCTATCATGTGGCTATGATACTGGATTTTGGTTTGATGCATATGCAGGTTACAGCTGGGGAATGGCAGTATGTTGTGGATTGATTTGGCATTTTCAACCACTGTTACACCAAACTCTCTCACTTATAACATGATAAAGGCCTCTTACCCAGTGTCATGGATTTTCTATACTTTTGGGGACACTGGACTAAAGTCTGAGGCAATAAGTCAGATCAAAGAAGGCAATGATTCTAAAATGGGAGTTTACTTGTGTCATTATATATATCCAGGAATATGTGCCTGAGGATAGTTGTCATGAAATCAATATTAAATCAAAGTATTCCTTAATTACCACAGCTGACACGAGTTCTCCATAGCTGCCTGCTGTCTCAGGATCTGTCTCCAAAAAGGACCAGGGAGCGCTAACATGTTATGTTCTAAACTGATGAAGAAAATGCACATTAAACATAATATAAACTTACTGAGTGAAGTAATGTCAAGAGGATTCCTTTAGCTCCTATTGGGTTGGTTCCTTGATCAATGCAATACAGAATCATTAATCTGGTTTTATGTAATGTCCTTAAAACATGTCAAAATGAGGATCTGTAGTCTGTGTGGCCTCCACATGCCTGTATGACCTCCCTACAACACCTGGGCATGCTCCTGATGAAGTGGCAGATGCTCTCCTGATGGATCTCCTCCCAGACTCCAGGACTAAAGCATCTGCCCACTCCTGGACATTTTGTGGTGCAGTTGGTGGATGGAGCGAGACATGATGTCCCAGATGTCCTCAATTGGATTCAGGTCTGGGGAATGGGCGGGCCAGTCCACAGCATCAATGCCTTCGTCTTGCAGGAACTGCTGACACACTCTAGCCACATGAGGTCTAGCATTGTCTTATATTAGGAGGAACCCGGGGCCAACCGCACCAGCATATGGTCTCACAAGGGGTCTGAGGATCTCATCTCAGTACCTAATGGCAGTCAGGCTACCTCTGCCGAACACATGGAGGGCTGTGCGGTCCCCAAAGAAATGCCACCCCACACCAAAACTGACCCACTGCCAAACCGTCATGCTGGAGGATGTTGCAGGCAGCAGAAGGTTCTCCACGGCGTCTCCAGACTCTGTCACAAGTGCTCAGTGTGAACCTGCTTTCATCTGTGAGGAGCACAGGGCACCAGTGGCAAAGTTGCCAATCTTTGTGTTCTCTGGCAAATGCCAAACATCCTGCACGGTGTTGGGCTGTAAGCACAACCCCACCTGTGGACGTCGGGCCCTCATACCACCCTCATGGAGTCCGTTTCTGACCGTTTGAGCAGACATGTGCACATTTGTGGCCTGCTGGAGGTCATTTTGCATGGCTCTGGCCTTTCTTTCCTACCCCACAGTACCTTCCCTTACCATTTGTTTCCTACTCTTTTACTTCTTCTTTGATGACGGTTGTCTTTCTATATAAGCAATTTCATTTGCTCTGGGGCGAGTCAGTGGCTCGGGTGCATTCTGGGACTGTCAGTTCACCAGTGTGCTGGCATGCTTCTTAACAAACACACCACTACAGCAAACATCTCAATTGTACTTGTTGATTTCTTCGACAAAACACTGAACAAAAAATTTACTTGTGAGTGTGCTGCCTGGTGCTTTTAAATTTTGTGATAATTTGAGCAGCCCAGAAAGCATCCCATAAATTAAATTATGTTATCGTATCTGAACATGTACACTAGTCATTAAATTAGATGGGAAAGAATGATTCAGGGTAAACAACTGCACCAAGGAAATTCCATTTTTCTTCTCAAAATGTAAAATGTCTGTTGAAAAATCACATTAAACAGATGTGATTAACTTTTTATTTTACCAAAAATAACATCAATGATGACACAATCAGTCTTCATCAGAAGTGCTCAAATCACTCTCAGTGGCATCGTCTGGAATGTCGTCCTCCTCCTCCGAGTCCATTTCCAGGAGTGGTTGGTGGCTGAGGATTCTCTTGTACGTGTCCTTTACTTTGAGCATTTCAGCTTTCAGTTCACTTTGTTTTTTTAAAACCAGGCTACAGAGTCCCTTCTGTGCATCCTCCGACATGCCAACAAGGGAGGCTGTAAAAGGAACAAAACAAATAAATATAAGTAACAAAAACAAACAAACAAACAAATAAAAAACCTCACCTCATAAACACAAGGAATTAGGATCCTGTAATTAAACTTTTTTTTTTAAAGGGAGAAGGCAGTGTTAGCTAGCAATCTAGATATAGGTAAAAGATCCAGTAAGACTTTAGCATCTGCTCTTATTTTCAATCGATTCATCAAAAAATTAATAAATAAATAAAGTGCTTACAGTCTGAGGAGATTGTCCCCAACACCACAGATCGCATTCGCAACACTGTCCAGTGATGCCGCATCTCCCTGCAAAGGATCATCTCCTCCTCTCTCAGGCGCCTCACAGCCATCACCTTCTCAAAGATCTTTCTCTTTGTCTGGAGGTCTGCAGCAGCTACAGTTTAACAACATCAGATGGGAAAACATAGTAGCATATTATGATTCAAGAACAAAACATTCAACTACTGCTCAGATACTGGAAGTTTGTTTAAAAAGGATATTTATAAATCAAGAGCTTACGTTCACTTGTGCTCTGCCAGAGCCAAATGTCGGTCTGCATGAGGGCATCACTGGATACGATTTGCTTTGTTGGTTCAGCAAGCTTGTTGTAGTCGTCAACAGCAGCCGCCAAGCGTTTCTTCTCAACTAAGATGACCTTGCGAATTCTGTGTCGCCTCTTGTTGCTATCTGTAAATAATCATAAAAAATTCACATCTTCACATAATGTATATAGTTACATTTTAATCTACACTCATCAATTTGTTTGCTAGAACAAATCACATCCAGCTTAAACAAACCTGGATCTGATTTTATTCTGTTTACAAAGTAGCTGTACAAGCTGTACAAACTAAGTATCAAACGGTCCATTTCAAAGAAACTGGGACGTACCATTTTGTCTGTAAAGACTTTGTGTTCGCACTCTGATGATGACGACAAGCTCCTCTATTCGTGCCTGCAACGCTCCAAGGCTGCCATCAGTTTGATCACTTTCTAAGTGAGAGGAATATTAATCAGAATACAGGATGAGTAACAGTCACCAAACTACAGTGGACTTTGTAATCACTGACTTGATGACATTCATTATAAGACATCTGTAGCCTTCATGTGCTGCATTATCATTAGATAACAAGTATGTTGGTGTTCAGGTTTATAAAACCAACTAGTACGACATCATTTCAACCCAGGTCCAATCCAATTTGATCAAACACAACAACTCTGCCATAAATTCTGCTTTTACAAGGCTTATTTTTCATTGTTTGTTGACACTGTCAGAAAGATATTAATTCTACCTTAAGTTCTTTAATGAGGCCATGGTGGGTCCTACTGTTATACATGAGTGCATTATATTGAGACTCACCTTCAGCCCATTTCTGCACATCGGCCACCCATTGCTGCAGTGTGTCGTCATCCACACCCAGCTCATTTTTGGTCGCATTCAGGCTCTCCACTTGTTCTCTAAGGATCCTTATGATCTAAGAATACATTAATAAATGTCATTCATATTGACATTAAAAGAGTACTGGTGTTTTTCCCCCATTACCACACACATTAAAATGGGTTTTGAAAAATAATCCCCTTTAGATATCTCTGGCTCAAAGTGCGACCCAGTTGTTCCACTTTCCTTTTGTTCCACCCCAAAGCCAGGAGGGTCAGCATGTCTGTTCGCCCTGCATTTCAGTTAGTATACAAATAAGAATTAATGAGCAGGAGACTGAGTGGAATCTCAGACACGGACACATACCTGCTTTAGACATGTATTTCGTTGTGATGGCCGCCCTAGACAGGAAACTGTTTACTTGTTCCACCTCTTCTCCAACTGTTGAACCGGCCCCATCCTGAAACGCACCTCCCATGTCCTGGGACGCTAGCTGCCAACTTCCTCTGGAGAAAAAGAGGGTAAGCAAAGATCTCCCCTCGAAACATGTTCAATGCAGCTAAGAGGACTCCGTGGCGACAAACAGCTATTTCCATGTCCTCTTCATCCAACTTCCCAGTGGACTTTTTGGTCGACTCCTTTGCTGCTGTCCAAGATGAAGATCCGCACAACCCTTTCCCTGGGACCTATACACTCAAAGATTTTAACATAAAAGACATGACATGATTAAGCCCTATCAGGGACAAACGTTTTAAAATAAATGCATAACAATTAGCTGAATTAGCCTTAAGTCACACAAGACCTCATATCTCCCCAGGACAGCACTGATAACACAAAATAAAAATCGTGGTTTTTGTTGTTTTTTTTGTTTTTTTTTATTGATTGAGAATGCATCAAGACGTCTTCAAATAAGCCATTCCTCTGCAGATGATCTGTTAGCTGTTTGACAACTACTCTTTCAAGGATTTTTGAAAGGAAGGTTGGAGATTGGCCTATAATTAGCTAAGACTGCTGGGTCTAAAAATGGCTTTTTGAGCAAAGGTTTAACTACAGCCAGCTTGAAGGCCTGTGGTACATAGCCGATTATTAGAGATAGGTTGATCGTATTTAAGATTGAAGCATTAATTAATGGCAGGACGTCTTTGAGCAGTTTTGTAGGAATGGGGTCTAAAAGACACGTTGAAGGTTTGGAGGAAGTAATTATTGAAGTTAAGTCAGAAAGATCAATTGGAGAAAAATAGTCTAAATGAATATCAATGGTACTGAAAGTAGCTGTAGATAATATTACATCTGTGAGATGATTTTGATTAATTTTTTCTCTAATGATTAAAATTTTATTTGTAAAGAAGTTCATGAAGTCATTACTAGTTAATGCTAAAGGGATGGTTGGCTCAACAGTGCTCTCACTTTTTGTCAGCCTGGCTACAGTGCCTTTGTTTTCATACGCACATGGCAGAAAAAAGCATGGCGGCGACGTTATTATTGTTATTACCAAACCGATTTTATGTGGTACATGGCGCTCAAAATCTGTCAAGAACGTTTTAGTACAACTTTGGTAAGCTACGAAGTCGCACCGCTTGAAGGATTGTGGGAGCATTATGGCTACCATAGGCAGGAGCCTCGCGGAGTGATACGTACTGTGCTTCAACAAAATATTACCGTATTGTGTGTGTATGACCAATTTTTAAGTTTTGTGGATATTATACATGGTTATGCTGAGGATATGTCGGCCAGTTTCCGCTGGAAATGCCTTTTTGTTAAACCTTCAGCAAGGAATTTGCATTTGCGGTCATGGTCGGACGGTCCTTCCCGGGGCCTGTGTGTGTTTCACTCTCTCCTCCTCCCTACCCTTGCTGTCTCCACCCAGCGGCTGACACACCTGCACCTAATTTGCCACCCAGCTGTCACTAATCATCCTTCGTCGTGGGCTGAGGTATTTAACTGTGTGTCCAGACGGCAGTCGATGCTGGATTGTACTTGAAGCTCGGTAGTAAAGAGTGTTTGTTACTTGCAACTTAGCTTTAGCCGGCTAGCCCTCTCACCTGTTGTTTTCGCTCGTTTGTAGGAGGAGGAGATACGGAGCAGGGGGTTGGAGAGAAGGAGCCCGCGGGATTAAGCTCTCGGAGGAGAAAACACACTCGGATAATCACTTTGGAAACTCACCTGCGCACCACTGGGAGTTGGAGGAGATCACTGTTGGACTTTGCACTTCGCTTTGTGTTTTGAGACACTGTTTTTGGGCACTGTAAATAAACGCACTGTTTGCTTCGCATCCAGAGCTCTGCGACTGAGTCCGTATTTTCCCATTATCCGTGACATTTGCACTGTTAAATTTTTATATAACTTTAATGCACATTTAAAAAAAGCTGCTTGTTTAAGTGAAAATACATTGATGGGGAGTTTTTGCACTAAAGTTGTGGAGTTGTAAAATATTTCGTCTCGCGTCAATTATATCGTCAGTTATATCTTTATTGCAAATTTTCAAATGTATATCGTGATAAATATTTTTGGTCATGTCGCCCTGCTCTATATATGATACACATTTTTGGTTTCTAATGCTAGAGATCTGCAAAATGGCTTTGGGCTGTGCATGTCTCTCTCTTCCGGGAGATGATTAAATAAAATAATTATAAATATTTTGACTAACTGAGTTGTGTTCTCTCTATTCATTAAAAGAATGACAAGAACCAGATTTAATAGGCGGTAGTTACACTCTCAGTAGCACAGGAACAGAGCAGGAGGGGAAGAGAGAGAAAGAGAGCCAGGGACAACAACGTCACATCCACAACTATTTTCAGTTGCGGATGATAAAGGATTCAGAAAGTTTATTCACGCAGGCCCATATGACAGAGAATGTGCATCTTCTTTTTGTTTTTATATTTTTTTCATATTTCTATTTAATTGTGTTGTGGTTTGCAGTGTTTTGTGTTGTTTCACTTTAAATTTGTTTAAAAGGAAAAAGCTGAAAATTTAGAGTTGTAAATCACCGGCATTGTAAAACTTTAAATTATTCCAGGGCATGTTAAAAACAAAACACCAAACAGATGGACTGGATATTAAACAGTATCAAACGACTAAATTAACACAAGGTTACAATTACATTCTACCATCGTCACATCGAGAGTTTATTCATTAATCATCAGAGTTCAACAATGTGACATCCAGTTGAAAACAGCTTCACTAACGCCAGCCAAAACAGGCTAACAGTATATAAGAGCACAAAAACAGCCGTGCTTATCGACAGCTCGACATATCCTCAACAACTCACCTCAGTATGGCTGCTATCGGTCACCTTTTAACTGTCCGTTTTATAGCCTCTTCCAGAAAATGAACGCTTGCGCGGTACACTACACACATATACAGTATATTGATTTTATTTGGTTTTAGAGTTTAACCTGAAATCTTTTGCCGCTGAGCAGCAGAGCTCCAAAGCGTCCCCCTGCAACCATGGTTACGCAGAGGCGTAACGGTGTTCCAACTGTGATGTCACAGAGGAGAACCTATGTCAAACTGATACCTGGATCAGCCTGCAACTTTTATTGGCACTTTTCTGCTGAGATCCGGAGCTCGAGGCCTTGGCACCCCGGGATCAGATGAGTTGCTGTGTTTTTCACGGAGAAAAAATAATTAACATGGAATAACGTCACTCTCAGATGGAAAAAAAGAAGAAGATGCAAGCAGAAGAGGACAGCAGATTGAGAAGAGATTTCTTCAAATGGTAAGGAGCTTCTACCAAGTGATATTTGATAAGGTTAAAACTTCAAGCTTAAATCTAATGTCCAGATTCATGCTAAACTTTTCTGATTACTCAGTGAATCTGTTCATATGTTGCCGTTTTAAGCTATTAATTTCATGGTGACAAATGTCTTTGACAAAAAATGCAGGATTAATTAAAGGCTATATATGACTGCTAGGTTAGGACGTGGTTAGGAGCAAATACTTAAGAGAGAGAGATATTTTGCTCTGATAGAAATCTTTATTAATATTTATGGGAAAAATTTTCCTCCATTAGATTGTTTGTGGCCAATACAATAAATTGTCTCCTGGCTTTCAGATCCCCCTGAGCCAAATTTGCAAAAATACAATCAAGGAACAAACTAGAGTAAAGAACAAATTGCCTATTAAACAGTAATTTGGAGCAGAGGGGCAACTTCCTCACAAGCCATTAAAATGATTTGAGAGTAAAGATCATGCATCATCCTGGTAAGAAAAATTATATCCAATGTGTAGCAAAGATACAAGAAGGAGACACTGAAGTGATGAAAAAGAGAATTCAAATTTTACAGTTTTTGCAATTAAGAAAAAAAAAACAGATTTAAAGTGAAACAAATATTTGGGATGTCATCACCATCCCAAATCATGGAATGGTGATGACATTATCACTCATTCCATATTGTTCCTAAAGTTTTTTTTTTCTTTTTCTACTTTAACTTTTGAAGTTGCATATACACATATACTTTAACTCTGCATATGTGTACATGCATGTGAACTGATGTGTGCTTGTGTGGTGATTTGAAGTTATGGTGCCTTGAAAAATTATTCATAGTTCTTGAACTTTTACACATTTTGTCACCTTACAACCACAAAGAAAAGATGTTTTTTATTGACCTTTTCTATGATAGATTAACACAAAGTAGCACATAACTGTGAAGTGGTATGAAAATAATACATGGTTGTCAAAATTCTAAGCAAATAAATTTGGAAAAGTATAGCTGCATTTCTATTCACCCCCCTGCTCTTCATAGAGCCACCTTTTGCTGCAGTTACACCTGCAAGTCTTTTGGAGTATGTCTCTACCAGCTTTGCACATCTAGAGACTGAAATATTTGCCCATTCTTCATTGTAAACCAGGTCAAGCTCAGACAGATTGGACGGAAAGTGTCTCTGAACAGCAATGTTCAACTCTTGCCACAGATGCTCAATGGGATTTAGGTCTGAACTTTGACTGACCCTTCTAACACATGGATATTCTTTGATCTAAAGCATTCCATTGAAGCTCTAACTGTATATTTAGGGTCATTGTCTTGCTGGAAGGTAAATCTACATCCCAAGCTCAAGTCCTTTGCAGCCTCCAACAGGTTTTCTTCCAGAATTCCCATGTATTTAGCTCCATCCATCTTCCCATCATCTCTGACCAGCTTCTCTGTCCCTGTAGAAGGAAAACATCCCCACAGCATGATGTTGCCACCACCATGTTTCACAGTGGGGATGGTACGTTCAGGGTGATGAGCAGTGTTATTTTTCTGCCACATGTAGTGCTTTTCATATAGGCCAAAAAGTTTAACTTTGGTCTCGTCTGAGCACAGTACCTTCTTCCACATGTTTGCTGTGTCCCCTACATGGTTCCTGGCAAACTGCAGATGGGACTTTTTATGACTTTCGGTCAACATTGGCTTTCTTCTTGCCACTCTTCCATGTAAGCCAGATTTGTGGAGTACACAACTTACAGTTGTCCTGTGGACAGATTCTCCCACCTGAGAATTCTGCAGCTCCTCCAGAGTGACCGTGGGCCTCTTGGAAGCTTCTCTGACCAGTGCTCTTCTTGCTCAGTCTGTCAGTTTAGGTGGACGGTCATATCTTGGTAGGTTTGCAGTTGTAGGAAACCTTTTCCATTTTTGGATGATGGATTGAACAGTGCTCCTTGAGCTGTTCAAAGCTCAGGATATTTTTTTTATAACCTATCCGTGCTTTAAACTTATCTACAACTTTATCACTGACCTGCCTGGTGAGTTCCTTGGTTTTCATGAAGCTGTTTGTTCATTAATGTTCTGTAACAAACTACTGAGGCCGTCACAGAGCAGTTGTATTTATAATGAGACTAAATTACACACAGGTAAACTTGTCTAATTTGGTTGACTTCTAAAGGCAATTGATATCACTGGATTTTGTTTAGGGGTATCAGAGTACAGGAAACTGAAAGCTAATCAACATGACACTTTTCAGATTTTATTTGCTTAATATTCTGAAAACCATGTATCATTTTCATACCACTTTACAGTTATGTGGTACTTTGTGTTGGTCTGTCACAGAAGATCTAAGAAAAAATCCATTTACGTTTGTTGTTGTGAAGTGACAAAATGTGTGAAAGTTTTTCAAGGTACTGTAGGTCTACATTCTTCTTCTTCTTTGTTAGAGCAGCCTGGGCAGAGTAAGACCCAGCTGCCATCTGTTAGCACAAATGACTGTAGAAAACATCGGTTATTGCAATAGCACATATTTATTTTTTGGGCGGGGGGCAGAGATTGAAACTTTACTGATAAATGTCATGTGACAACCTATATATGTGATGTCGTTACGGGATAATGACATCACATATATTTAGAATCTTACCACCAGTTTGATCCTTTGATCCTTAAATCCATAAATAGGGGTGAAAAGTGATGACTTTTAGTCCATTAATTGCAGCAATTATGTTTGCAGAATTGAAACATTTGCCAGAGAAGTATTTTTGAAACATCTGGATCCTTTTCGGAGTAACTGTTTACAGATTCCAACATGTCTCAGAGAAAACAACCCTACAGATTTCTAAGGTAAGTTTTCTTTCTTTTTTCTGTTGTTCATTAACAGAAAAAAGACTCACACAGACTCAGCCTCTACACGGCTGCCGTCTCCTGTAACCCGGCATGTTTCTAGGGTTTGTTTTCTTCTTTTTTTATGTTGTTCTTTCAGTGTTTGTCTTGAGATAAGGTTTGAAGTGTCTGTGGTGCAGCTGGTCTGGTCTGTCTCGAGACAGTGCAGGCTGCACCCACCTGTAACAGGTGGAGACTCACCAGGACATTCAGAACTCACAAGTTTTGTCTTCTGTAGAGGGTTTCTCTGAGAAGCAAGGGGAAGGCAGTGAGGCCTGGGGGAGGTCCACCGATATAAAGCGTGGCCAGGAGGCCTGGTCCGGGTTTTTTCTTCTTTCTTTCACACGCCTGGTAGGCGGTGCCACCCCATCACAAGGGCTGGCCAGGCTTTCGGAGCCCGGGGAGCGGACACCCGTATAAAGGGTGGCCAGGCGGCCCAGTGCGGGATTTTTCTACTTTCTTTCACACGCCTGGTGGGTGGTGCCACCCCATCTCAAGGGCTGGCCAGGCTTTCGGAGCCCGGGGAGCCGACACCCGTATAAAGGGTGGCCAGGCGGCCCAGTGCGGGATTTTTCTACTTTCTTTCACACGCCTGGTGGGCGGTGCCACACCATGACAAGGGCTGGCATGGCTTTCGGAGCCTGGGGAGCGGACACCCGTATAAAGTTTGGCTGGTCGGCTGGACGTCTGCGCATAATCACATGTATTTGCAAACATTTCCGTTTTTGGATTTCTTGGAATTTGGTTTCTTTGGTGGAGATTTTCTCTTGATACGTGCAGATGTATGTGCATTAATGTTGGCATGCGTGGAGTCCTGAGGATGGCTGGTCGGGTGGACCTCTGGGCATAATCACAAGTGTGTGAAAACAATTTTATGTTTGGATTTCTTGAAATCTGGTTTCTTTGGTGCAGTTTTTCTCTTGATACGTGCAGATGTATGTGCATTAATGTTGGCATGCGTGGAGTCCTGAGGATGGCTGGTCGGGTGGACCTCTGCGCATAATCAAAACTGTGTGCAAACATTTCCATGTTTGGATTTCTTGGAATTTGGTTTCATTAGAGGAGATTTTCTCTGGGTGTGTGCAGATGTATGTGCATTCATGTGAGCATGCGTGGAGTCCTGAGGATTGGTGGTCGGGTGGACCTCTGTGCATGATCACAGGTGTGTGCAAACATTTTCATGTTTGGATTTCTTGGAATTTGGTTTCGTTAGAGGAGATTTTCTCTGGATATGTGCAGATGTATGTGCATTCATTTGAGCATGCGTGGAGTCCTGAGGATTGGTGGTCGGGTGGACCTCTGCGCATAATCACAAGTGTGTGCAAACATTTCCATGTTTGGATTTCTTGAAATCCGTTTTCTTTGGTGCAGTTTTTCTCTGGATATGTGCAGATGTCTGTGCATTCATGTGAGCATGCGTGGAGTCCTGAGGATCGCCTGTCAGGTGGACCTCTGCGCATAATCACGTGTGTGCAAACATTTCCATGTTTGGATTTTTTGGAATTTGGTTTCATTAGAGGAGATTTTCTCTGGGTGTGTGCAGATGTCTGTGCATTCATGTGAGCATGCGTGGAGTCCTGAGGATGGCTGGTCGGGTGGACCTCTGCGCATAATCACATGTGTGGGCAACCATTTCCATGCTTGGATTTCTTGGAATTTGGTTTCGTTAGAGGAGATTTTCTCTGGATATGTGCAGATGTATGTGCATTCATGTGAGCATGCGTGGAGTCCTGAGGATGGCTGGTCGGGTGGACCTCTGCGCATGATCACAACTGTGTGCAAACATTTTCATGTTTGGAGTTCTTGAAATCTGGTTTCTTTGGTACAGTTTTTCTCTGGATGTGTGCAGATGTCTGTGCATTCATGTGAGCATGCATGGAGTCCTGAGGATGGCTGGCCGGGTGGACCTCTACGCATAATCACATGTGTGGGCAACCATTTCCATGTTTGGATTTCTTGGCATTTGGTTTCGTTAGAGGAGATTTTCTCTGGATATGTGCAGATGTATGTGCATACATGTGAGCATGCGTGGAGTCCTGAGGATGGCTGGTCAGGTGGACCTCTGCGCATAATCACATGTGTGGGCAACCATTTCCATGTTTGGATTTCTGGGAATTTGGTTTCGTTAGAGGAGATTTTCTCTGGATGTGTGCAGATGTCTGTGCATTCATGTGAGCATGCATGGAGTCCTGAGGATGGCTGGCCGGGTGGACCTCTGCGCATAATCACATGTGTGGGCAACCATTTCCATGTTTGGATTTCTGGGAATTTGGTTTCGTTAGAGGAGATTTTCTCTGGATATGTGCAGATGTATGTGCATTCATGTGAGCATGCGTGGAGTCATGAGGATGGCTGGTTGGGTGGACCTCTGCGCATAATCACATGTGTGTGCACACATTTCCACTTTTGGATTTTTTGGAATTTGGTTTCATTAGAGGAGATTTTCTCTGGGTGTGTGCAGATGTATGTGCATTCATTTGAGCATGCGTGGAGTCCTGAGGATGGCTGGTCGGGTGGACCTCTGCGCATAATCACGTGTGGGCAAACATTTCCATGTTTGGATTTTTTGGAATTTGGTTTTGTTAGAGGAGATTTTCTCTGGATATGTGCAGATGTATGTGCATACATTTGAGCATGCATGGAGTCCTGAGGATGGCTGGTCGGGTGGACCTCTGCGCATGATCACAAGTGTGTGCAAACATTTCCACGTTTGGATTTCTTGAAATCTGGTTTCTTTGGTGCAGTTTTTCTCTGGATGTGTGCACATGTCTGTGCATTCATGTGAGCATGCCTGGAGTCCTGAGGATGGCTGGTCGGGTGGACCTCTGCGCATAATCACATGTGTGGGTAACCATTTCCATGCTTGGATTTCTTGGAATTTGGTTTCGTCAGAGGAGATTTTCTCTCGATATGTGCAGATGTATGTGCATTCATGTGAGCATGCGTGGAGTCCTGAGAATGGCTGGTCGGGTGGACCTCTGCGCATAATCACATGTGTGTGCAAACATTTCCACTTTTGAATTTTTTGGAATCTGGTTTCTTTGGTGGAGTTTTTCTCTGGGTGTGTGGAGATGTCTGTGCATTCATTTGAGCATGCGTGGAGTCCTGAGGATGGCTGGTTTGGTGGACCTCTGCGCATGATCAGAACTGTGTGCAAGCATTTCCATGTTTGGATTTCTTGAAATCTGGTTTCTTTGGTGCAGTTTTTCTCTGGGTGTGTGCAGATGTCTGTGCATTCATGTGAGCATGCGTGGAGTCCTGAGGATGGCTGGTCGGGTGGACCTCTGCGCATCATCACAACTGTGGGCAAACATTTCCATGTTTGGATTTCTTGGAATTTGGTTTTGTTAGAGGAGATTTTCTCTGGATATGTGCAGATGTATGTGCATTCATGTGAGCATGCGTGGAGTCCTGAGGATGGCTGGCCGGGTGGACCTCTACGCATAATCACATGTGTGGGCAACCATTTCCATGTTTGGATTTCTTGGCATTTGGTTTCGTTAGAGGAGATTTTCTCTGGATATGTGCAGATGTATGTGCATACATGTGAGCATGCGTGGAGTCCTGAGGATGGCTGGTCGGGTGGACCTCTGCGCATAATCACATGTGTGTGCAACCATTTCCATGTTTGGATTTCTGGGAATTTGGTTTCGTTAGAGGAGATTTTCTCTGGATATGTGCAGATGTATGTGCATTCATGTGAGCATGCGTGGAGTCATGAGGATGGCTGGTCGGGTGGACCTCTGCGCATAATCACATGTGTGTGCACACATTTCCACGTTTGGATTTTTTGGAATTTGGTTTCATTAGAGGAGATTTTCTCTGGGTGTGTGCAGATGTATGTGCATTCATTTGAGCATGCGTGGAGTCCTGAGGATGGCTGGTCGGGTGGACCTCTGCGCATAATCACGTGTGGGCAAACATTTCCATGTTTGGATTTTTTGGAATTTGGTTTCGTTAGAGGAGATTTTCTCTGGATATGTGCAGATGTATGTGCATACATGTGAGCATGCATGGAGTCCTGAGGATGGCTGGTCGGGTGGACCTCTGCGCATGATCACAAGTGTGTGCAAACATTTCCACGTTTGGATTTCTTGAAATCTGGTTTCTTTGGTGCAGTTTTTCTCTGGATGTGTGCAGATGTATGTGAATTCATGTGAGCATGCGTGGAGTCCTGGGGATTGGTGGTCGGGTGGACCTCTGCGCATGATCAGAAGTGTGTGCAAACATTTTCATATTTGGATTTCTTGAAATCTGGTTTCTTTGGTGGAGATTTTCTCTGGATGTGTGCAGATGTATGTGCATTCATGTGAGCATGCGTGGAGTCCTGAGAATGGCTGGTTGGGTGGACCTCTGCGCATAATCACATGTGTGTGCAAACATTTCCACTTTTGGATTTTTTGGAATCTGGTTTCTTTGGTGGAGTTTTTCTCTGGATGTGTGCAGATGTATGTGCATTAATGTGAGCATGCGTGGAGTCCTGAGGATTGGTGGTCGGGTGGACCTCTGCGCATAATCACATGTGTGGGTAACCATTTCCATGTTTGGATTTCTTGGAATTTGGTTTCGTTAGAGGAGATTTTCTCTGGATATGTGCAGATGTATGTGCATTAATGTGAGCATGCGTGGAGTCCTGAGGATTGGTGGTCGGGTGGACCTCTGCGCATAATCACAAGTGTGTGCAAACATTTTCATATTTGGATTTCTTGAAATCTGGTTTCTTTGGTGCAGTTTTTCTCTTGATATGTGCAGATGTATGTGCATTCATGTGAGCATGCGTGGAGTCCTGAGGATGGCTGGTTGGGTGGACCTCTGCGCATAATCACATGTGTGTGCAAACATTTCCATGTTTGGATTTCTTGAAATCTGGTTTCTATGGTGCAGTTTTTCTCTGGGTGTGTGCAGATGTCTGTGCATTCATGTGAGCATGCATGGAGTCCTGAGGATGGCTGGCCGGGTGGACCTCTGCGCATAATCACATGTGTGGGCAACCATTTCCATTTTTGGATTTCTTGGCATTTGGTTTCGTTAGAGGAGATTTTCTCTGGATATGTGCAGATGTATGTGCATACATGTGAGCATGCGTGGAGTGCTGAGGATGGCTGGTCGGGTGGATCTCTGCGCCTAATCACATGTGTGGGGAACCATTTCCATGTTTGGATTTCTTGGAATTTGGTTTCGTTAGAGGAGATTTTCTCTGGATATGTGCAGATGTATGTGCATTCATGTGAGCATGCGTGGAGTCCTGAGGATGGCTATTCGGGTGGACCTCTGCGCATAATCACATGTGTGGGCAACCATTTCCATCCTTGGATTTCTTGGAATTTGGTTTCGTTAGAGGAGATTTTCTCTGGATATGTGCAGATGTATGTGCATTCATGTGAGCATGCGTGGAGTCCTGAGGATTGCTGGTCGGGTGGACCTCTGCGCATAATCACATGTGTGGGCAACCATTTCCATGTTTGGATTTCTTGGAATTTGGTTTCGTTAGAGGAGATTTTCTCTGGATATGTGCAGATGTCTGTGCATTCATGTGAGCATGCGTGGAGTCCTGAGGATTGGTGGTCGGGTGGACCTCTAATCATGATCACAAGTGTGTGCAAACATTTTCATGTTTGGATTTCTTGAAATCTGATTTCTTTGGTGGAGATTTTCTCTGGATATGTGCAGATGTATGTGCAGTAATGTGAGCATGCGTGGAGTCCTGAGGATGGCTGGTTGGGTGGACCTCTGCGCATGATCACAAGTGTGTGCAAACATTTTCATGTTTGGATTTCTTGAAATCTGGTTTCTTTGGTGCAGTTTTTCTCTGGATGTGTGCAGATGTCTGTGCATTCATGTGAGCATGCATGGAGTCCTGAGGATGGCTGGCCGGGTGGACCTCTGCGCATAATCACATGTGTGGGCAACCATTTCCATTTTTGGATTTCTTGGCATTTGGTTTCGTTAGAGGAGATTTTCTCTGGATATGTGCAGATGTATGTGCATACATGTGAGCATGCGTGGAGTGCTGAGGATGGCTGGTCGGGTGGATCTCTGCGCCTAATCACATGTGTGGGCAACCATTTCCATGTTTGGATTTCTTGGAATTTGGTTTCGTTAGAGGAGATTTTCTCTGGATATGTGCAGATGTATGTGCATTCATGTGAGCATGCGTGGAGTCCTGGGGATTGGTGGTCGGGTGGACCTCTGCGCATGATTACAAGTGTGTGCAACCATTTTCATGTTTGGATTTCTTGAAATCTGGTTTCTTTGTTGGAGATTTTCTCTGGATGTGTACAGATGTATGTGCATTCATGTGAGCATGCGTGGAGTCCTGAGGATGGCTGGTCGGGTGGACCTCTGCGCATAATCACATGTGTGTGCAAACATTTGCACGTTTGGATTTTGTGGAATTTGGTTTCATTAGAGGAGATTTTCTCTGGGTGTGTGCAGATGTCTGTGCATTCATGTGAGCATGCTTGGAGTCCTGAGGATGGCTGGTCGGGTGGACCTCTGCGCATAATCACATGTGTCGGTAACCATTTCCATGCTTGGATTTCTTGGAATTTGGTTTCGTTAGAGGAGATTTTCTCTGGATATGTGCAGATGTATGTGCATTCATGTGAGCATGCGTGGAGTCCTGGGGATTGGTGGTCGGGTGGACCTCTGCGCCTAATCACATGTGTGGGCAACCATTTCCATGTTTGGATTTCTTGGAATTTGGTTTCGTTAGAGGAGATTTTCTCTGGATATGTGCAGATGTCTGTGCATTCATGTGAGCATGCGTGGAGTCCTGAGGATGGCTGGTTGGGTGGACCTCTGCGCATAATCACAACTGTGTGCAACCATTTCCATGTTTGGATTTCTTGGAATTTGGTTTCTTTGGTGGAGATTTTCTCTGGATGTGTGCAGATGTATGTGCATTCATGTGAGCATGCGTGGAGTCCTGAGGATGGCTGGTTGGGTGGACCTCTGCGCATAATCACATGTGTGTGCAAACATTTCCACGTTTGGATTTTTTGGAATTTGGTTTCATTAGAGGAGATTTTCTCTGGGTGTGTGCAGATGTATGTGCATTCATTTGAGCATGCGTGGAGTCCTGAGGATGGCTGGTCGGGTGGACCTCTGCGCATAATCACGTGTGTGGGCAAACATTTCCATGTTTGGATTTTTTGGAATTTGGTTTCATTAGAGGAGATTTTCTCTGGGTGTGTGCAGATGTCTGTGCATACATGTGAGCATGCCTGGAGTGCTGAGGATGGCTGGTCGGGTGGACCTCTGCGCATGATCACATGTGTGTGCAAACATTTCCACGTTTGGATTTCTTGAAATCTGGTTTCTTTGGTGCAGTTTTTCTCTGGATGTGTGCACATGTCTGTGCATTCATGTGAGCATGCATGGAGTCCTGAGGATGGCTGGTCGGGTGGACCTCTGCGCATAATCACATGTGTGGGTAACCATTTCCATGCTTGGATTTCTTGGAATTTGGTTTCGTCAGAGGAGATTTTCTCTCGATATGTGCAGATGTATGTGCATTCATGTGAGCATGCGTGGAGTTCTGGGGATTGGTGGTCTGGTGGACCTCTGCGCATGATCACAAGTGTGTGCAAACATTTCCACGTTTGGATTTCTTGAAATCTGGTTTCTTTGGTGGAGATTTTCTCTGGATGTGTGCAGATGTATGTGCATTCATGTGAGCATGCGTGGAGTCCTGAGGATGGCTGGTCGGGTGGACCTCTGCGCATAATCACATGTGTGTTCAAACATTTCCACTTTTGGATTTTTTGGAATCTGGTTTCTTTGGTGGAGTTTTTCTCTGGGTGTGTGCAGATGTCTGTGCTTTCATGTGAGCATGCGTGGAGTCCTGAGGATGGCTGGTCGGGTGGACCTCTGCGCATAATCACATGTGTGTGCAAACATTTCCATGTTTGGATTTTGTGGAATCTGGTTTCTTTGGTGGAGTTTTTCTCTGGATGTGTGCAGATGTATGTGCATTAATGTGAGCATGCGTGGAGTCCTGAGGATGGCTGGTCGGGTGGACCTCTGCGCATAATCACATGTGTGGGCAACCATTTCCATCTTTGGATTTCTTGGAATTTGGTTTCGTTAGAGGAGTTTTTTTTTGGATATGTGCAGATGTATGTGCATTCATGTGAACATGCGTGGAGTCCTGAGGATTGGTGGTCGGGTGGACCTCTAATCATGATCACAAGTGTGTGCAAACATTTTCATGTTTGGATTTCTTGAAATCTGGTTTCTTTGGTGGAGTTTTTCTCTGGATGTGTGGAGATGTATGTGCATTCATTTGAGCATGCGTGGAGTCCTGAGGATGGCTGGTTGGGTGGACGTCTGCGCATCATCACAACTGTGTGCAAACATTTGCACGTTTGGATTTCTTGGCATTTGGTTTCGTTAGAGGAGATTTTCTCTGGATATGTGCAGATGTATGTGCGTTCATGTGAGCATGCGTGGAGTCCTGATGATGGCTGGTCGGGTGGACCTCTGCGCCTAATCACATGTGTGGGCAACCATTTCCATGCTTGGATTTCTTGGAATTTGGTTTCGTTAGAGGAGATTTTCTCTGGATATGTGCAGATGTATGTGCATTCATGTGAGCATGCGTGGAGTCCTGAGGATGGCTGGTCGGGTGGACCTCTGCGCATGATCACAAGTGTGTGCAAACATTTTCATGTTTGGATTTCTTGAAATCTGGTTTCTTGGGTGTAGTTTTTCTCTGGATATGTGCAGATGTATGTGCACTCATGTGAGCATGCGTGGAGTCCTGAGGATGGCTGGTTGGGTGGACCTCTGCGCATAATCACATGTGTGTGCAAACATTTCCACGTTTGGATTTTGTGGAATTTGGTTTCATTAGAGGAGATTTTCTCTGGGTGTGTGCAGATGTATGTGCATTCATGTGAGCATGCGTGGAGTCCTGAGGATGGCTGGTCGGGTGGACCTCTGCGCATGATCACAAGTGCGTGCAAACATTTCCACGTTTGGATTTCTTGAAATCTCGTATATTTGGTGGAGTTTTTCTCTGGATGTGTGCACATGTCTGTGCATTCATGTGAGCATGCTTGGAGTCCTGAGGATGGCTGGTCGGGTGGACCTCTGCGCATAATCACATGTGTGGGTAAGCATTTCCATGCTTGGATTTCTTGGAATTTGGTTTCGTCAGAGGAGATTTTCTCTGGATACGTGCAGATGTATGTGCATTCATGTGAGCATGCGTGGAGTCTTGAGGATTGGTGGTCGGGTGGACCTCTGCGCCTACTTACATGTGTGGGCAAACATTTCCATGTTTGGATTTCTTGGAATTTGGTTTCGTTAGAGGAGATTTTCTCTGGATATGTGCAGATGTATGTGCATTCATGTGAGCATGCGTGGAGTCCTGAGGATGGCTGGTTGGGTGGACCTCTGCGCATAATCACAACTGTGTGCAACCATTTCCATGTTTGGATTTCTTGGAATTTGGTTTCTTTGGTGGAGATTTTCTCTGGATGTGTGCAGATGTATGTGCATTCATGTGAGCATGCGTGGAGTCCTGAGGATGGCTGGTTGGGTGGACCTCTGCGCATAATCACATGTGTGTGCAAACATGTCCACGTTTGGATTTTTTGGAATTTGGTTTCATTAGAGGAGATTTTCTCTGGGAGTGTGCAGATGTATGTGCATTCATGTGAGCATGCGTGGAGTCCTGAGGATGGCTGGTCGGGTGGACCTCTGCGCATAATCACGTGTGGGCAAACATTTCCATGTTTGGATTTTTTGGAATTTGGTTTCGTTAGAGGAGATTTTCTCTGGATATGTGCAGATGTATGTGCATACATGTGAGCATGCCTGGAGTCCTGAGGATGGCTGGTCGGGTGGACCTCTGCGCATAATCACATGTGTGGTGAACCTTTTCCATGTTTGGATTTTTTGGAATTTGGTTTCGTTAGAGGAGATTTTCTCTCGATATGTGCAGATGTATGTGCATTCATGTGAGCATGCGTGGAGTCCCGAGGATGGCTGGTCGGGTGGACCTCTGCGCATGATCACAAGTGTGTGCAAACATTTCCACGTTTGGATTTCTTGGAATTTGGTTTCGTCAGAGGAGATTTTCTCTCGATATGTGCAGATGTATGTGCATTCATGTGAGCATGCGTGGAGTTCTGGGGATTGGTGGTCGGGTGGACCTCTGCGCATGATCACAAGTGTGTGCAAACATTTTCATGTTTGGATTTCTTGAAATCTGGTTTCTTTGGTGGAGATTTTCTCTGGATGTGTGCAGATGTATGTGCATTCATGTGAGCATGCGTGGAGTCCTGAGGATGGCTGGTCGGGTGGACCTCTGCGCATAATCACAACTGTGTGCAAACATTTCCACTTTTGGATTTTTTGGAATCTGGTTTCTTTGGTGGAGTTTTTCTCTGGATGTGTGCAGATGTATGTGCATTAATGTGAGCATGCGTGGAGTCCTGAGGATGGCTGGTCGGGTGGACCTCTAATCATGATCACAAGTGTGTGCAAACATTTCCATGTTTGGATTTTTTGGAATTTGGTTTCGTTAGAGGAGATTTTCTCTGGATATGTGCAGATGTCTGTGCATACATGTGAGCATGCGTGGAGTCCTGAGGATGGCTGGTCGGGTGGACCTCTGCGCATGATCACAAGTGTGTGCAAACATTTCCACGTTTGGATTTCTTGAAATCTGGTTTCTTTGGTACAGTTTTTCTCTGGATGTGTGCAGATGTCTGTGCATTCATGTGAGCATGCATGGAGTCCTGAGGATGGCTGGTCGGGTGGACCTCTGCGCATAATCACATGTGTGAGTAACCATTTCCATGCTTGGATTTCTTGGAATTTGGTTTCGTCAGAGGAGATTTTCTCTCGATATGTGCAGATGTATGTGCATTCATGTGAGCATGCGTGGAGTTCTGGGGATTGGTGGTCTGGTGGACCTCTGCGCATGATCACAAGTGTGTGCAAACATTTCCACGTTTGGATTTCTTGAAATCTGGTTTCTTTGGTACAGTTTTTCTCTGGATGTGTGCACATGTCTGTGCATTCATGTGAGCATGCATGGAGTCCTGAGGATGGCTGGTCGGGTGGACCTCTGCGCATAATCACATGTGTGGGTAACCATTTCCATGCTTGGATTTCTTGGAATTTGGTTTCGTCAGAGGAGATTTTCTCTCGATATGTGCAGATGTATGTGCATTCATGTGAGCATGCGTGGAGTTCTGGGGATTGGTGGTCTGGTGGACCTCTGCGCATAATCACATGTGTGTTCAAACATTTCCACTTTTGGATTTTTTGGAATCTGGTTTCTTTGGTGGAGTTTTTCTCTGGGTGTGTGCAGATGTCTGTGCTTTCATGTGAGCATGCGTGGAGTCCTGAGGATGGCTGGTCGGGTGGACCTCTGCGCATAATCACATGTGTGTGCAAACATTTCCATGTTTGGATTTTTTGGAATCTGGTTTCTTTGGTGGAGTTTTTCTCTGGATGTGTGCAGATGTATGTGCATTAATGTGAGCATGCGTGGAGTCCTGAGGATGGCTGGTCGGGTGGACCTCTGCGCATAATCACATGTGTGTGCAACCATTTCCATCTTTGGATTTCTTGGAATTTGGTTTCGTTAGAGGAGGTTTTTTTTGGATATGTGCAGATGTATGTGCATTCATGTGAACATGCGTGGAGTCCTGAGGATTGGTGGTCGGGTGGACCTCTAATCATGATCACAAGTGTGTGCAAACATTTTCATGTTTGGATTTCTTGAAATCTGGTTTCTTTGGTGGAGTTTTTCTCTGGATGTGTGGAGATGTATGTGCATTCATTTGAGCATGCGTGGAGTCCTGAGGATGGCTGGTTGGGTGGACCTCTGCGCATCATCACAACTGTGTGCAAACATTTGCACGTTTGGATTTCTTGGCATTTGGTTTCGTTAGAGGAGATTTTCTCTGGATATGTGCAGATGTATGTGCGTTCATGTGAGCATGCGTGGAGTCCTGATGATGGCTGGTCGGGTGGACCTCTGCGCCTAATCACATGTGTGGGCAACCATTTCCATGCTTGGATTTCTTGGAATTTGGTTTCGTTAGAGGAGATTTTCTCTGGATATGTGCAGATGTATGTGCATTCATGTGAGCATGCGTGGAGTCCTGAGGATGGCTGGTCGGGTGGACCTCTGCGCATGATCACAAGTGTGTGCAAACATTTTCATGTTTGGATTTCTTGAAATCTGGTTTCTTGGGTGTAGTTTTTCTCTGGATATGTGCAGATGTATGTGCACTCATGTGAGCATGCGTGGAGTCCTGAGGATGGCTGGTTGGGTGGACCTCTGCGCATAATCACATGTGTGTGCAAACATTTCCACGTTTGGATTTTGTGGAATTTGGTTTCATTAGAGGAGATTTTCTCTGGGTGTGTGCAGATGTATGTGCATTCATTTGAGCATGCGTGGAGTCCTGAGGATGGCTGGTCGGGTGGACCTCTACGCATGATCACAAGTGCGTGCAAACATTTCCACGTTTGGATTTCTTGAAATCTCGTATATTTGGTGGAGTTTTTCTCTGGGTGTGTGCAGATGTATGTGCATTCATTTGAGCATGCTTGGAGTCCTGAGGATGGCTGGTCGGGTGGACCTCTGCGCATAATCACATGTGTGGGTAAGCATTTCCATGCTTGGATTTCTTGGAATTTGCTTTCGTCAGAGGAGATTTTCTCTGGATACGTGCAGATGTATGTGCATTCATGTGAGCATGCGTGGAGTCCTGAGGATTGGTGGTCGGGTGGACCTCTGCGCCTAATTACATGTGTGGGCAAACATTTCCATGTTTGGATTTCTTGGAATTTGGTTTCGTTAGAGGAGATTTTCTCTGGATATGTGCAGATGTATGTGCATTCATGTGAGCATGCGTGGAGTCCTGAGGATGGCTGGTTGGGTGGACCTCTGCGCATAATCACAACTGTGTGCAACCATTTCCATGTTTGGATTTCTTGGAATTTGGTTTCTTTGGTGGAGATTTTCTCTGGATGTGTGCAGATGTATGTGCATTCATGTGAGCATGCGTGGAGTCCTGAGGATGGCTGGTTGGGTGGACCTCTGCGCATAATCACATGTGTGTGCAAACATGTCCACGTTTGGATTTTTTGGAATTTGGTTTCATTAGAGGAGATTTTCTCTGGGTGTGTGCAGATGTATGTGCATTCATGTGAGCATGCGTGGAGTCCTGAGGATGGCTGGTCGGGTGGACCTCTGCGCATAATCACGTGTGGGCAAACATTTCCATGTTTGGATTTTTTGGAATTTGGTTTCGTTAGAGGAGATTTTCTCTGGATATGTGCAGATGTATGTGCATTCATGTGAGCATGCGTGGAGTCCCGAGGATGGCTGGTCGGGTGGACCTCTGCGCATGATCACAAGTGTGTGCAAACATTTCCACGTTTGGATTTCTTGGAATTTGGTTTCGTCAGAGGAGATTTTCTCTCGATATGTGCAGATGTATGTGCATTCATGTGAGCATGCGTGGAGTTCTGGGGATTGGTGGTCGGGTGGACCTCTGCGCATGATCACAAGTGTGTGCAAACATTTTCATGTTTGGATTTCTTGAAATCTGGTTTCTTTGGTGGAGATTTTCTCTGGATGTGTGCAGATGTATGTGCATTCATGTGAGCATGCGTGGAGTCCTGAGGATGGCTGGTCGGGTGGACCTCTGCGCATAATCACAACTGTGTGCAAACATTTCCACTTTTGGATTTTTTGGAATCTGGTTTCTTTGGTGGAGTTTTTCTCTGGATGTGTGCAGATGTATGTGCATTAATGTGAGCATGCGTGGAGTCCTGAGGATGGCTGGTTGGGTGGACCTCTGCGCATAATCACATGTGTGGGCAACCATTTCCATCTTTGGATTTCTTGGAATTTGGTTTCGTTAGAGGAGTTTTTTTTTGGATATGTGCAGATGTATGTGCATTCATGTGAACATGCGTGGAGTCCTGAGGATTGGTGGTCGGGTGGACCTCTAATCATGATCACAAGTGTGTGCAAACATTTTCATGTTTGGATTTCTTGAAATCTGGTTTCTTTGGTGCAGTTTTTTCTGGATGTGTGCAGATGTATGTGCATTAATGTGAGCATGCGTGGAGTCCTGAGGATGGCTGGTTGGGTGGACCTCTGCGCATAATCACAACTGTGTGCAAACATTTCCACGTTTGGATTTCTTGGCATTTGGTTTCGTTAGAGGAGATTTTCTCTGGATATGTGCAGATGTATGTGCATACATGTGAGCATGCGTGGAGTCCTGAGGATGGCTGGTCGGGTGGACCTCTGCGCCTAATCACATGTGTGTGCAACCATTTCCATGTTTGGATTTCTTGGAATTTGGTTTCGTTAGAGGAGATTTTCTCTGGATATGTGCAGATGTATGTGCATTCATGTGAGCATGCGTGGAGTCCTGATGATGGCTGGTCGGGTGGACCTCTGCGCATAATCACATGTGTGGGCAACCATTTCCATGCTTGGATTTCTTGGAATTTGGTTTCGTTAGAGGAGATTTTCTCTGGATATGAGCAGATGTATGTGCATTCATGTGAGCATGCGTGGAGTCCTGAGGATGGCTGGTTGGGTGGACCTCTGCGCATAATCACAACTGTGTGCAACCATTTCCATGTTTGGATTTCTTGGAATTTGGTTTCTTTGGTGGAGATTTTCTCTGGATGTGTGCAGATGTATGTGCATTCATGTGAGCATGCGTGGAGTCCTGAGGATGGCTGGTTGGGTGGACCTCTGCGCATAATCACATGTGTGTGCAAACATGTCCACGTTTGGATTTTTTGGAATTTGGTTTCATTAGAGGAGATTTTCTCTGGGTGTGTGCAGATGTATGTGCATTCATTTGAGCATGCGTGAAGTCCTGAGGATGGCTGGTCGGGTGGACCTCTGCGCATAATCACGTGTGGGCAAACATTTCCATGTTTGGATTTTTTGGAATTTGGTTTCGTTAGAGGAGATTTTCTCTGGATATGTGCAGATGTATGTGCATACATGTGAGCATGCCTGGAGTCCTGAGGATGGCTGGTCGGGTGGACCTCTGCGCATAATCACATGTGTGGTGAACCTTTTCCATGTTTGGATTTCTTGGAATTTGGTTTCGTTAGAGGAGATTTTCTCTGGATATGTGCAGATGTATGTGCATTCATGTGAGCATGCGTGGAGTCCTGAGGATGGCTGGTCGGGTGGACCTCTGCGCATGATCACAAGTGTGTGCAAACATTTCCACGTTTGGATTTCTTGGAATTTGGTTTCGTCAGAGGAGATTTTCTCTCGATATGTGCAGATGTATGTGCATTCATGTGAGCATGCGTGGAGTCCTGAGGATGGCTGGTCGGGTGGACCTCTGCGCATGATCACAAGTGTGTGCAAACATTTCCACGTTTGGATTTCTTGAAATCTGGTTTCTTTGGTGGAGATTTTCTCTGGATGTGTGCAGATGTATGTGCATTCATGTGAGCATGCGTGGAGTCCTGAGGATGGCTGGTCGGGTGGACCTCTGCGCATAATCACAACTGTGTGCAAACATTTCCACTTTTGGATTTTTTGGAATCTGGTTTCTTTGGTGGAGTTTTTCTCTGGATGTGTGCAGATGTATGTGCATTAATGTGAGCATGCGTGGAGTCCTGAGGATGGCTGGTTGGGTGGACCTCTGCGCATAATCACATGTGTGTGCAAACATTTCCACATTTGGATTTTTTGGAATTTGGTTTCTTTGGTGCAGTTTTTCTCTGGGTGTGTGCAGATGTCTGTGCTTTCATGTGCGCATGCATGGAGTCCTGAGGATGGCTGGTCGGGTGGACCTCTGCGCATAATCACATGTGTGGGCAACCATTTCCATCTTTGGATTTCTTGGAATTTGGTTTCGTTAGAGGAGGTTTTTTTTGGATATGTGCAGATGTATGTGCATTCATGTGAGCATGCGTGGAGTCCTGAGGATGGCTGGTCGGGTGGACCTCTGCGCCTAATCACATGTGTGTGCAACCATTTCCATGTTTGGATTTCTTGGAATTTGGTTTCGTTAGAGGAGATTTTCTCTGGATATGTGCAGATGTATGTGCATTCATGTGAGCATGCGTGGAGTCCTGATGATGGCTGGTCGGGTGGACCTCTGCGCATAATCACATGTGTGGGCAACCATTTCCATGCTTGGATTTCTTGGAATTTGGTTTCGTTAGAGGAGATTTTCTCTGGATGTGTGCAGATGCATGTGCATTCATGTGAGCATGCGTGGAGTCCTGGGGATTGGTGGTCGGGTGGACCTCTGCGCCTAATCACATGTGTGGGCAACCATTTCCATGTTTGGATTTCTTGGAATTTGGTTTCGTTAGAGGAGATTTTCTCTGGATATGTGCAGATGTATGTGCATTCATGTGAGCATGCGTGGAGTCCTGAGGATGGCTGGTTGGGTGGACCTCTGTGCATAATCACATGTGTGGGCAAACATTTTCATGTTTGGATTTCTTGAAATTTGGTTTCTTTGGTGCAGTTTTTCTCTGCATGTGTGCAGATGTCTGTGCATTCATGTGAGCATGCGTGGAGTCCTGAGGATGGCTGGTCGGGTGGACCTCTGCGCATAATCACATGTGTGGGCAACCATTTCCATGTTTGGATTTCTTGGCATTTGGTTTCGTTAGAGGAGATTTTCTCTGGATATGTGCAGATGTATGTGCATACATGTGAGCATGCATGGAGTGCTGAGGATGGCTGGTCGGGTGGACCTCTGCGCCTAATCACATGTGTGGGCAACCATTTCCATGTTTGGATTTCTTGGAATTTGGTTTCGTTAGAGGAGATTTTCTCTGGATATGTGCAGATGTATGTGCATTCATGTGAGCATGCGTGAAGTCCTGAGGATGGCTGGTCGGGTGGACCTCTGCGCATGATCAGAACTGTGTGGAAGCATTTCCATTTTTGGATTTCTTGAAATCTGGTTTCTTTGGTGGAGTTTTTCTCTGGGTGTGTGCAGATGTCTGTGCATTCATGTGAGCATGCGTGGAGTCCTGAGGATGGCTGGTCGGGTGGACCTCTGCGCATGATCACATGTGTGGGCAACCATTTCCATGTTTGGATTTTTTGGAATTTGGTTTCGTTAGAGGAGATTTTCTCTGGATATGTGCAGATGTATGTGCATTCATGTGAGCATGCGTGGAGTCCTGAGGATGGCTGGTCGGGTGGACCTCTGCGCCTAATCACATGTGTGGTGAACCTTTTCCATGTTTGGATTTCTTGGAATTTGGTTGCGTTAGAGGAGATTTTCTCTGGATATGTGCAGATGTATGTGCATTCATGTGAGCATGCGTGAAGTCCTGAGAATGGCTGGTCGGGTGGACCTCTGTGCATGATCACATGTGTGGGTAACCATTTCCATGTTTGGATTTCTTGGAATTTTGTTTCGTTAGAGGAGATTTTCTCTGGATATGTGCAGATGTATGTGCATTTATGTGAGCATGCGTGGAGTCCTGAGGATGGCTGATCGGGTGGACCTCTGCGCATGATCACAAGTGTGTGCAAACATTTTCATGTATTGGATTTCTTGAAATCTGGTTTCGTTAGAGGAGATTTTCTCTGGATATGTGCAGATGTATGTGCATTCATGTGAGCATGCGTGGAGTCCTGAGGATGGCTGGTCGGGTGGACCTCTGCGCATAATCACATGTGTGGGCAACCATTTCCATGCTTGGATTTCTTGGAATTTGGTTTCGTTAGAGGAGATTTTCTCTGGATATGTGCAGATGCATGTGCATTCATGTGAGCATGCGTGGAGTCTTGGGGATTGGTGGTCGGGTGGACCTCTGCGCATGATCACAAGTGTGTGCAAACATTTTCATGTTTGGATTTCTTGAAATCTGGTTTCTTTGGTGTAGTTTTTCTCTGGATATGTGCAGATGTATGTGCATTCATGTGAGCATGCGTGGAGTCCTGGGGATTGGTGGTCGGGTGGACCTCTGCGCCTAATCACATGTGTGGGCAACCATTTCCATGTTTGGATTTCTTGGAATTTGGTTTCGTTAGAGGAGATTTTCTCTGGATATGTGCAGATGTATGTGCATTCATGTGAGCATGCGTGGAGTCCTGAGGATGGCTGGTTGGGTGGACCTCTGTGCATAATCACATGTGTGGGCAAACATTTTCATGTTTGGATTTCTTGAAATTTGGTTTCTTTGGTGCAGTTTTTCTCTGCATGTGTGCAGATGTCTGTGCATTCATGTGAGCATGCGTGGAGTCCTGAGGATGGCTGGTCGGGTGGACCTCTGCGCATAATCACATGTGTGGGCAACCATTTCCATGTTTGGATTTCTTGGCATTTGGTTTCGTTAGAGGAGATTTTCTCTGGATATGTGCAGATGTATGTGCATACATGTGAGCATGCATGGAGTGCTGAGGATGGCTGGTCGGGTGGACCTCTGCGCCTAATCACATGTGTGGGCAACCATTTCCATGTTTGGATTTCTTGGAATTTGGTTTCGTTAGAGGAGATTTTCTCTGGATATGTGCAGATGCATGTGCATTCATGTGAGCATGCGTGGAGTCTTGGGGATTGGTGGTCGGGTGGACCTCTGCGCATGATCACAAGTGTGTGCAAACATTTTCATGTTTGGATTTCTTGAAATCTGGTTTCTTTGGTGTAGTTTTTCTCTGGATATGTGCAGATGTATGTGCATTCATGTGAGCATGCGTGAAGTCCTGAGGATGGCTGGTCGGGTGGACCTCTGCGCATGATCACATGTGTGGGTAACCATTTCCATGTTTGGATTTTTTGGAATTTGGTTTCGTTAGAGGAGATTTTCTCTGGATATGTGCAGATGTATGTGCATTCATGTGAGCATGCGTGGAGTCCTGAGGATGGCTGGTCGGGTGGACCTCTGCGCCTAATCACATGTGTGGTGAACCTTTTCCATGTTTGGATTTCTTGGAATTTGGTTGCGTTAGAGGAGATTTTCTCTGGATATGTGCAGATGTATGTGCATTCATGTGAGCATGCGTGAAGTCCTGAGAATGGCTGGTCGGGTGGACCTCTGCGCATGATCACATGTGTGGGTAACCATTTCCATGTTTGGATTTCTTGGAATTTTGTTTCGTTAGAGGAGATTTTCTCTGGATATGTGCAGATGTATGTGCATTTATGTGAGCATGCGTGGAGTCCTGAGGATGGCTGATCGGGTGGACCTCTGCGCATGATCACAAGTGTGTGCAAACATTGTCATGTATTGGATTTCTTGAAATCTGGTTTCGTTAGAGGAGATTTTCTCTGGATGTGTGCAGATGTATGTGCATTCATGTGAGCATGCGTGGAGTCCTGAGGATGGCTGGTCGGGTGAACCTCTGCGCATGATCACAAGTGTGTGCAAACATTTCCACGTTTGGATTTCTTGAAATCTGGTTTCTTTGGTGCAGTTTTTCTCTGGATGTGTGCATATGTATGTGCATTTATGTGAGCATGCGTGGAGTCCTGAGGATGGCTGGTCGGGTGAACCTCTGCGCATGATCACAACTGTGTGCAAACATTTTCATGTATTGGATTCCTTGAAATCTGGTTTCGTTAGAGGAGATTTTCTCTGGGTCTGTGCAGATGAATGTGCATTCATGTGAGCATGCGTGGAGTCCTGAGGATGGCTGGTCGGTTGGACCTCTGCGCATAATCACATGTGTGGGCAACCATTTCCATGTTTGGATTTCTTGGAATTTGGTTGCGTTAGAGGAGATTTTCTCTGGATATGTGCAGATGTATGTGCATACATGTGAGCATGCGTGGAGTCCTGAGGATGGCTGGTCGGGTGGACCTCTGCGCATGATCACAACTGTGTGCAAACATTTTCATGTATTGGATTTCTTGAAATCTGGTTTCGTTAGAGGAGATTTTCTCTGGGTGTGTGCAGATGAATGTGCATTCATGTGAGCATGCGTGGAGTCCTGAGGATGGCTGGTCGGTTGGACCTCTGCGCATAATCACATGTGTGGGCAACCATTTCCATGTTTGGATTTCTTGGAATTTGGTTGCGTTAGAGGAGATTTTCTCTGGATATGTGCAGATGTATGTGCATACATGTGAGCATGCGTGGAGTCCTGAGGATGGCTGGTCGGGTGGACCTCTGCGCATGATCACAAGTGTGTGCAAACATATTCATATTTGGATTTCTTGAAATCTGGTTTCTTTGGTGGAGTTTTTCTCTGGATGTGTGCAGACGTATGTGCATTAATGTGAGCATGCGTGGAGTCCTGAGGATGGCTGGTTGGGTGGACATCTGCGCATAATCACATGTGTGGGCAACCATTTCCATGTTTGGATTTTTTGGAATTTGGTTTCATTAGAGGAGATTTTCTCTGGGTGTGTGCAGATGTATGTGCATTCATTTGAGCATGCGTGGAGTCCTGAGGATGGCTGGTCGGGTGGACCTCTGCGCATAATCACAACTGTGTGCAAACATTTTCATGTTTGGATTTTTTGAAATTTGGTTTCATTAGAGGAGATTTTCTCTGGATATGTGCAGATGTATGTGCATACATGTGAGCATGCGTGGAGTCCTGAGGATGGCTGGTCGGGTGGACCTCTGCGCATAATCACAACTGTGTGCAAACATTTCCACGTTTGGTTTTTTGGAATTTGGTTTCATTAGAGGAGATTTTGTCTGGGTGTGTGCAGATGTATGTGCATTCATTTGAGCATGCGTGGAGTCCTGAGGATGGCTGGTCGGGTGGACCTCTGCGCATGATCACAAGTGTGTGCAAACATTTTCATGTTTGGATTTCTTGAAATCTGGTTTCTTTGGTGCAGTTTTTCTCTGGATGTGTGCAGATGTCTGTGCATTCATGTGAGCATGCATGGAGTCCTGAGGATGGCTGGCCGGGTGGACCTCTGCGCATAATCACATGTGTGTGCAAACATTGTCATGTATTGGATTTCTTGAAATCTGGTTTCGTTAGAGGAGATTTTCTCTGCATATGTGCAGATGTATGTGCATTCATGTGAGCATGCGTGGAGTCCTGAGGATGGCTGGTCGGGTGAACCTCTGCGCATGATCACAAGTGTGTGCAAACATTTCCACGTTTGGATTTCTTGAAATCTGGTTTCTTTGGTGCAGTTTTTCTCTGGATGTGTGCACATGTATGTGCATTTATGTGAGCATGCGTGGAGTCCTGAGGATTGGTGGTCCTCTGCGCATGATCACAACTGTGTGCAAACATTTTCATGTATTGGATTTCTTGAAATCTGGTTTCGTTAGAGGAGATTTTCTCTGGGTGTGTGCAGATGAATGTGCATTCATGTGAGCATGCGTGGAGTCCTGAGGATGGCTGGTCGGGTGGACCTCTGCGCATAATCACAAGTGTGTGCAAACATTTCCACATTTGGATTTTTTGGAATTTGGTTTCATTAGAGGAGATTTTGTCTGGGTGTGTGCAGATGTCTGTGCATTCATTTGAGCATGCGTGGAGTCCTGAGGATGGCTGGTCGGGTGGACCTCTGCGCCTAATCACATGTGTGGGCAACCATTTCCATGTTTGGATTTCTTGGAATTTGGTTTCGTTAGAGGAGATTTTCTCTGGATATGTGCAGATGTATGTGCATTCATGTGAGCATGCGTGGAGTCCTGAGAATGGCTGGTCGGGTGGACCTCTACGCATAATCACATGTGTGGGCAACCATTTCCATGTTTGGATTTCTTGGAATTTGGTTTCGTTAGAGGAGATTTTCTCTGGATATGTGCAGATGTATGTGCATTCATGTGAGGATGCGTGGAGTCCTGAGGATGGCTGGTCGGGTGGACCTCTGCGCATGATCACAACTGTGTGCAAACATTTTCATGTATTGGATTTCTTGAAATCTGGTTTCGTTAGAGGAGATTTTCTCTGGGTGTGTGCAGATGTCTGTGCATTCATTTGAGCATGCGTGGAGTCCTGAGGATGGCTGGTCGGGTGGACCTCTGCGCATGATCACAAGTGTGTGCAAACATTTTCATGTTTGGATTTCTTGAAATCTGGTTTCTTTGGTGCAGTTTTTCTCTGGATGTGTGCAGATGTCTGTGCATTCATTTGAGCATGCGTGGAGTCCTGAGGATGGCTGGTCGGGTGGACCTCTGCGCATGATCACAAGTGTGTGCAAACATATTCATTTTTGGATTTCTTGAAATCTGGTTTCTTTGGTGGAGTTTTTCTCTGGATGTGTGCAGACGTATGTGCATTAATGTGAGCATGCGTGGAGTCCTGAGGATGGCTGGTTGGGTGGACATCTGCGCATAATCACATGTGTGGGCAACCATTTCCATGTTTGGATTTTTTGGAATTTGGTTTCATTAGAGGAGATTTTCTCTGGGTGTGTGCAGATGTATGTGCATTCATTTGAGCATGCGTGGAGTCCTGAGGATGGCTGGTCGGGTGGACCTCTGCGCATAATCACAACTGTGTGCAAACATTTTCATGTTTGGATTTTTTGAAATTTGGTTTCATTAGAGGAGATTTTCTCTGGATATGTGCAGATGTATGTGCATACATGTGAGCATGCGTGGAGTCCTGAGGATGGCTGGTCGGGTGGACCTCTGCGCATAATCACAACTGTGTGCAAATATTTCCACGTTTGGTTTTTTGGAATTTGGTTTCATTAGAGGAGATTTTGTCTGGGTGTGTGCAGATGTCTGTGCATTCATTTGAGCATGCGTGGAGTCCTGAGGATTGGTGGTCGGGTGGACCTCTAATCATGATCACATGTGTGTGCAAACATTTTCATGTTTGGATTTCTTGAAATCTGGTTTCTTTGGTGGAGTTTTTCTCTGGATGTGTGCAGATGTATGTGCATTAATGTGAGCATGCGTGGAGTCCTGAGGATGGCTGGTCGGGTGGACCTCTGCGCATAATCACATGTGTGGGTAACCATTTCCATGTTTGGATTTCTTGGAATTTTGTTTCGTTAGAGGAGATTTTCTCTGGATGTGTGCAGATGTCTGTGCATTTATGTGAGCATGCGTGGAGTCCTGGGGATTGGCGGTCGGGTGGACCTCTGCGCATGATCACAAGTGTGTGCAAACATTTTCATGTATTGGATTTCTTGAAATCTGGTTTCGTTAGAGGAGATTTTCTCTGGATATGTGCAGATGTATGTGCATACATGTGAGCATGCCTGGAGTCCTGAGGATGGCTGGTCGGGTGGACCTCTGCGCATAATCACATGTGTGGTGAACCTTTTCCATGTTTGGATTTCTTGGAATTTGGTTTCGTTAGAGGAGATTTTCTCTGGATATGTGCAGATGTATGTGCATTCATGTGAGCATGCGTGGAGTCCTGAGGATGGCTGGTCGGGTGGACCTCTGCGCATGATCACAAGTGTGTGCAAACATTTCCACGTTTGGATTTCTTGGAATTTGGTTTCGTTAGAGGAGATTTTCTCTCGATATGTGCAGATGTATGTGCATTCATGTGAGCATGCGTGGAGTTCTGGGGATTGGTGGTCGGGTGGACCTCTGCGCATGATCACAAGTGTGTGCAAACATTTTCATGTTTGGATTTCTTGAAATCTGGTTTCTTTGGTGAAGATTTTCTCTGGATGTGTGCAGATGTCTGTGCATTCATGTGAGCATGCGTGGAGTCCTGAGGATGGCTGGTCGGGTGGACCTCTGCGCATAATCACAACTGTGTGCAAACATTTCCACTTTTGGATTTTTTGGAATCTGGTTTCTTTGGTGGAGATTTTCTCTGGATGTGTGCAGATGTCTGTGCATTAATGTGAGCATGCGTGGAGTCCTGAGGATGGCTGGTTGGGTGGACCTCTGCGCATAATCACATGTGTGTGCAAACATTTCCACGTTTGGATTTTTTGGAATTTGGTTTCTTTGGTGCAGTTTTTCTCTGGGTGTGTGCAGATGTCTGTGCTTTCATGTGAGCATGCGTGGAGTCCTGAGGATGGCTGGTCGGGTGGACCTCTGCGCATAATCACATGTGTGGGCAACCATTTCCATCTTTGGATTTCTTGGAATTTGGTTTCGTTAGAGGAGATTGTCTCTGGATATGTGCAGATGTATGTGCATTCATGTGAGCATGCGTGGAGTCCTGATGATGGCTGGTCGGGTGGACCTCTGCGCATAATCACATGTGTGGGCAACCATTTCCATGCTTGGATTTCTTGAAATTTGGTTTCGTTAGAGGAGATTTTCTCTGGATATGTGCAGATGTATGTGCATTCATGTGAGCATGCGTGGAGTCCTGGGGATTGGTGGTCGGGTGGACCTCTGCGCATGATCACAAGTGTGTGCAAACATTTTCATGTTTGGATTTCTTGAAATCTGGTTTCTTTGGTGTAGTTTTTCTCTGGATATGTGCAGATGTATGTGCATTCATGTGAGCATGCGTGGAGTCCTGGGGATTGGTGGTCGGGTGGACCTCTGCGCCTAATCACATGTGTGGGCAACCATTTCCATGTTTGGATTTCTTGGAATTTGGTTTCGTTAGAGGAGATTTTCTCTGGATATGTGCAGATGTATGTGCATTCATGTGAGCATGCGTGGAGTCCTGAGGATGGCTGGTTGGGTGGACCTCTGTGCATACTCACATGTGTGGGCAAACATTTTCATGTTTGGATTTCTTGAAATTTGGTTTCTTTGGTGCAGTTTTTCTCTGCATGTGTGCAGATGTCTGTGCATTCATGTGAGCATGCGTGGAGTCCTGAGGATGGCTGGTCGGGTGGACCTCTGCGCATAATCACATGTGTGGGCAACCATTTCCATGTTTGGATTTCTTGGCATTTGGTTTCGTTAGAGGAGATTTTCTCTGGATATGTGCAGATGTATGTGCATACATGTGAGCATGCATGGAGTGCTGAGGATGGCTGGTCGGGTGGATCTCTGCGCCTAATCACATGTGTGGGGAACCATTTCCATGTTTGGATTTCTTGGAATTTGGTTTCGTTAGAGGAGATTTTCTCTGGATATGTGCAGATGTATGTGCATTCATGTGAGCATGCGTGGAGTCCTGAGGATGGCTGGTCGGGTGGACCTCTGCGCATGATCACATGTGTGGTGAACCTTTTCCATGTTTGGATTTCTTGGAATTTGGTTGCGTTAGAGGAGATTTTCTCTGGATATGTGCAGATGTATGTGCATTCATGTGAGCATGCGTGAAGTCCTGAGAATGGCTGGTCGGGTGGACCTCTGCGCATGATCACATGTGTGGGTAACCATTTCCATGTTTGGATTTCTTGGAATTTTGTTTCGTTAGAGGAGATTTTCTCTGGATATGTGCAGATGTATGTGCATTTATGTGAGCATGCGTGGAGTCCTGAGGATGGCTGATCGGGTGGACCTCTGCGCATGATCACAAGTGTGTGCAAACATTTTCATGTATTGGATTTCTTGAAATCTGGTTTCGTTAGAGGAGATTTTCTCTGGATATGTGCAGATGTATGTGCATTCATGTGAGCATGCGTGGAGTCCTGAGGATGGCTGGTCGGGTGAACCTCTGCGCATGATCACAAGTGTGTGCAAACATTTCCACGTTTGGATTTCTTGAAATCTGGTTTCTTTGGTGCAGTTTTTCTCTGGATGTGTGCACATGTATGTGCATTTATGTGAGCATGCGTGGAGTCCTGAGGATTGGTGGTCCTCTGCGCATGATCACAACTGTGTGCAAACATTTTCATGTTTGGATTTCTTGAAATCTGGTTTCTTTGGTGCAGTTTTTCTCTGGATGTGTGCAGATGTCTGTGCATTCATGTGAGCATGCATGGAGTCCTGAGGATGGCTGGCCGGGTGGACCTCTGCGCATAATCACATGTGTGGGCAACCATTTTCATGTTTGGATTTCTTGGCATTTGGTTTCGTTAGAGGAGATTTTCTCTGGATATGTGCAGATGTATGTGCATACATGTGAGCATGCGTGGAGTCCTGAGGATGGCTGGTCGGGTGGACCTCTGTGCATAATCACATGTGTGGTGAACCTTTTCCATGTTTGGATTTCTTGGAATTTGGTTTCGTTAGAGGAGATTTTCTCTGGATATGTGCAGATGTATGTGCATTCATGTGAGCATGCCTGGAGTCTTGAGGATGGCTGGTCGGGTGGACCTCTGCGCATAATCACATGTGTGGGTAACCATTTCCATGCTTGGATTTCTTGGAATTTGGTTTCGTCAGAGGAGATTTTCTCTGGATATGTGCAGATGTATGTGCATTCATGTGAGCATGCGTGGAGTCCTGGGGATGGCTGGTCGGGTGGACCTCTGCGCATGATCACAACTGTGTGCAAACATTTTCATGTTTGGATTTCTTGAAATCTGGTTTCGTTAGAGGAGATTTTCTCTGCATATGTGCAGATGTATGTGCATTCATGTGAGCATGCGTGGAGTCCTGAGGATGGCTGGTCGGGTGAACCTCTGCGCATGATCACAAGTGTGTGCAAACATTTCCACGTTTGGATTTCTTGAAATCTGGTTTCTTTGGTGCAGTTTTTCTCTGGATGTGTGCACATGTATGTGCATTTATGTGAGCATGCGTGGAGTCCTGAGGATTGGTGGTCCTCTGCGCATGATCACAACTGTGTGCAAACATTTTCATGTATTGGATTTCTTGAAATCTGGTTTCGTTAGAGGAGATTTTCTCTGGGTGTGTGCAGATGAATGTGCATTCATGTGAGCATGCGTGGAGTCCTGAGGATGGCTGGTCGGGTGGACCTCTGCGCATAATCACAAGTGTGTGCAAACATTTCCACATTTGGATTTTTTGGAATTTGGTTTCATTAGAGGAGATTTTGTCTGGGTGTGTGCAGATGTCTGTGCATTCATTTGAGCATGCGTGGAGTCCTGAGGATGGCTGGTCGGGTGGACCTCTGCGCCTAATCACATGTGTGGGCAACCATTTCCATGTTTGGATTTCTTGGAATTTGGTTTCGTTAGAGGAGATTTTCTCTGGATATGTGCAGATGTATGTGCATTCATGTGAGCATGCGTGGAGTCCTGAGAATGGCTGGTCGGGTGGACCTCTACGCATAATCACATGTGTGGGCAACCATTTCCATGTTTGGATTTCTTGGAATTTGGTTTCGTTAGAGGAGATTTTCTCTGGATATGTGCAGATGTATGTGCATTCATGTGAGGATGCGTGGAGTCCTGAGGATGGCTGGTCGGGTGGACCTCTGCGCATGATCACAACTGTGTGCAAACATTTTCATGTATTGGATTTCTTGAAATCTGGTTTCGTTAGAGGAGATTTTCTCTGGGTGTGTGCAGATGTCTGTGCATTCATTTGAGCATGCGTGGAGTCCTGAGGATGGCTGGTCGGGTGGACCTCTGCGCATGATCACAAGTGTGTGCAAACATTTTCATGTTTGGATTTCTTGAAATCTGGTTTCTTTGGTGCAGTTTTTCTCTGGATGTGTGCAGATGTCTGTGCATTCATTTGAGCATGCGTGGAGTCCTGAGGATGGCTGGTCGGGTGGACCTCTGCGCATGATCACAAGTGTGTGCAAACATATTCATTTTTGGATTTCTTGAAATCTGGTTTCTTTGGTGGAGTTTTTCTCTGGATGTGTGCAGACGTATGTGCATTAATGTGAGCATGCGTGGAGTCCTGAGGATGGCTGGTTGGGTGGACATCTGCGCATAATCACATGTGTGGGCAACCATTTCCATGTTTGGATTTTTTGGAATTTGGTTTCATTAGAGGAGATTTTCTCTGGGTGTGTGCAGATGTATGTGCATTCATTTGAGCATGCGTGGAGTCCTGAGGATGGCTGGTCGGGTGGACCTCTGCGCATAATCACAACTGTGTGCAAACATTTTCATGTTTGGATTTTTTGAAATTTGGTTTCATTAGAGGAGATTTTCTCTGGATATGTGCAGATGTATGTGCATACATGTGAGCATGCGTGGAGTCCTGAGGATGGCTGGTCGGGTGGACCTCTGCGCATAATCACAACTGTGTGCAAATATTTCCACGTTTGGTTTTTTGGAATTTGGTTTCATTAGAGGAGATTTTGTCTGGGTGTGTGCAGATGTCTGTGCATTCATTTGAGCATGCGTGGAGTCCTGAGGATTGGTGGTCGGGTGGACCTCTAATCATGATCACATGTGTGTGCAAACATTTTCATGTTTGGATTTCTTGAAATCTGGTTTCTTTGGTGGAGTTTTTCTCTGGATGTGTGCAGATGTATGTGCATTAATGTGAGCATGCGTGGAGTCCTGAGGATGGCTGGTCGGGTGGACCTCTGCGCATAATCACATGTGTGGGTAACCATTTCCATGTTTGGATTTCTTGGAATTTTGTTTCGTTAGAGGAGATTTTCTCTGGATGTGTGCAGATGTCTGTGCATTTATGTGAGCATGCGTGGAGTCCTGGGGATTGGCGGTCGGGTGGACCTCTGCGCATGATCACAAGTGTGTGCAAACATTTTCATGTATTGGATTTCTTGAAATCTGGTTTCGTTAGAGGAGATTTTCTCTGGATATGTGCAGATGTATGTGCATACATGTGAGCATGCCTGGAGTCCTGAGGATGGCTGGTCGGGTGGACCTCTGCGCATAATCACATGTGTGGTGAACCTTTTCCATGTTTGGATTTCTTGGAATTTGGTTTCGTTAGAGGAGATTTTCTCTGGATATGTGCAGATGTATGTGCATTCATGTGAGCATGCGTGGAGTCCTGAGGATGGCTGGTCGGGTGGACCTCTGCGCATGATCACAAGTGTGTGCAAACATTTCCACGTTTGGATTTCTTGGAATTTGGTTTCGTTAGAGGAGATTTTCTCTCGATATGTGCAGATGTATGTGCATTCATGTGAGCATGCGTGGAGTCCTGAGGATGGCTGGTCGGGTGGACCTCTGCGCATGATCACAAGTGTGTGCAAACATTTTCATGTTTGGATTTCTTGAAATCTGGTTTCTTTGGTGAAGATTTTCTCTGGATGTGTGCAGATGTCTGTGCATTCATGTGAGCATGCGTGGAGTCCTGAGGATGGCTGGTCGGGTGGACCTCTGCGCATAATCACAACTGTGTGCAAACATTTCCACTTTTGGATTTTTTGGAATCTGGTTTCTTTGGTGGAGATTTTCTCTGGATGTGTGCAGATGTCTGTGCATTAATGTGAGCATGCGTGGAGTCCTGAGGATGGCTGGTTGGGTGGACCTCTGCGCATAATCACATGTGTGTGCAAACATTTCCACGTTTGGATTTTTTGGAATTTGGTTTCTTTGGTGCAGTTTTTCTCTGGGTGTGTGCAGATGTCTGTGCTTTCATGTGAGCATTCGTGGAGTCCTGAGGATGGCTGGTCGGGTGGACCTCTGCGCATAATCACATGTGTGGGCAACCATTTCCATCTTTGGATTTCTTGGAATTTGGTTTCGTTAGAGGAGATTGTCTCTGGATATGTGCAGATGTATGTGCATTCATGTGAGCATGCGTGGAGTCCTGATGATGGCTGGTCGGGTGGACCTCTGCGCATAATCACATGTGTGGGCAACCATTTCCATGCTTGGATTTCTTGAAATTTGGTTTCGTTAGAGGAGATTTTCTCTGGATATGTGCAGATGTATGTGCATTCATGTGAGCATGCGTGGAGTCCTGGGGATTGGTGGTCGGGTGGACCTCTGCGCATGATCACAAGTGTGTGCAAACATTTTCATGTTTGGATTTCTTGAAATCTGGTTTCTTTGGTGTAGTTTTTCTCTGGATATGTGCAGATGTATGTGCATTCATGTGAGCATGCGTGGAGTCCTGGGGATTGGTGGTCGGGTGGACCTCTGCGCCTAATCACATGTGTGGGCAACCATTTCCATGTTTGGATTTCTTGGAATTTGGTTTCGTTAGAGGAGATTTTCTCTGGATATGTGCAGATGTATGTGCATTCATGTGAGCATGCGTGGAGTCCTGAGGATGGCTGGTTGGGTGGACCTCTGTGCATACTCACATGTGTGGGCAAACATTTTCATGTTTGGATTTCTTGAAATTTGGTTTCTTTGGTGCAGTTTTTCTCTGCATGTGTGCAGATGTCTGTGCATTCATGTGAGCATGCGTGGAGTCCTGAGGATGGCTGGTCGGGTGGACCTCTGCGCATAATCACATGTGTGGGCAACCATTTCCATGTTTGGATTTCTTGGCATTTGGTTTCGTTAGAGGAGATTTTCTCTGGATATGTGCAGATGTATGTGCATACATGTGAGCATGCATGGAGTGCTGAGGATGGCTGGTCGGGTGGATCTCTGCGCCTAATCACATGTGTGGGGAACCATTTCCATGTTTGGATTTCTTGGAATTTGGTTTCGTTAGAGGAGATTTTCTCTGGATATGTGCAGATGTATGTGCATTCATGTGAGCATGCGTGGAGTCCTGAGGATGGCTGGTCGGGTGGACCTCTGCGCATGATCACATGTGTGGTGAACCTTTTCCATGTTTGGATTTCTTGGAATTTGGTTGCGTTAGAGGAGATTTTCTCTGGATATGTGCAGATGTATGTGCATTCATGTGAGCATGCGTGAAGTCCTGAGAATGGCTGGTCGGGTGGACCTCTGCGCATGATCACATGTGTGGGTAACCATTTCCATGTTTGGATTTCTTGGAATTTTGTTTCGTTAGAGGAGATTTTCTCTGGATATGTGCAGATGTATGTGCATTTATGTGAGCATGCGTGGAGTCCTGAGGATGGCTGATCGGGTGGACCTCTGCGCATGATCACAAGTGTGTGCAAACATTTTCATGTATTGGATTTCTTGAAATCTGGTTTCGTTAGAGGAGATTTTCTCTGGATATGTGCAGATGTATGTGCATTCATGTGAGCATGCGTGGAGTCCTGAGGATGGCTGGTCGGGTGAACCTCTGCGCATGATCACAAGTGTGTGCAAACATTTCCACGTTTGGATTTCTTGAAATCTGGTTTCTTTGGTGCAGTTTTTCTCTGGATGTGTGCACATGTATGTGCATTTATGTGAGCATGCGTGGAGTCCTGAGGATTGGTGGTCCTCTGCGCATGATCACAACTGTGTGCAAACATTTTCATGTTTGGATTTCTTGAAATCTGGTTTCTTTGGTGCAGTTTTTCTCTGGATGTGTGCAGATGTCTGTGCATTCATGTGAGCATGCATGGAGTCCTGAGGATGGCTGGCCGGGTGGACCTCTGCGCATAATCACATGTGTGGGCAACCATTTTCATGTTTGGATTTCTTGGCATTTGGTTTCGTTAGAGGAGATTTTCTCTGGATATGTGCAGATGTATGTGCATACATGTGAGCATGCGTGGAGTCCTGAGGATGGCTGGTCGGGTGGACCTCTGTGCATAATCACATGTGTGGTGAACCTTTTCCATGTTTGGATTTCTTGGAATTTGGTTTCGTTAGAGGAGATTTTCTCTGGATATGTGCAGATGTATGTGCATTCATGTGAGCATGCCTGGAGTCTTGAGGATGGCTGGTCGGGTGGACCTCTGCGCATAATCACATGTGTGGGTAACCATTTCCATGCTTGGATTTCTTGGAATTTGGTTTCGTCAGAGGAGATTTTCTCTGGATATGTGCAGATGTATGTGCATTCATGTGAGCATGCGTGGAGTCCTGGGGATGGCTGGTCGGGTGGACCTCTGCGCATGATCACAACTGTGTGCAAACATTTTCATGTTTGGATTTCTTGAAATCTGGTTTCTTTGGTGGAGATTTTCTCTGGATGTGTGCAGATGTATGTGCATTCATGTGAGCATGCGTGGAGTCCTGAGGATGGCTGGTTGGGTGGACCTCTGCGCATAATCACAACTGTGTGCAAACATTTCCACTTTTGGATTTCTTGGAATTTGGTTTCTTTGGTGGAGATTTTCTCTGGATGTGTGCAAATGTATGTGCATTCATGTGAGCATGCGTGGAGTCCTGAGGATGGCTGGTCGGGTGGACCTCTGTGCATTATCAGAACTGTGTGCAAACATTTTCATGTATTGGATTTCTTGAAATCTGGTTTCGTTAGAGGAGATTTTCTCTGGGTGTGTGCAGATGTATGTGCATTCATGTGAGCATGCGTGGAGTCCTGAGGATGGCTGGTCGGGTGGACCTCTGTGCATTATCAGAACTGTGTGCAAACATTTTCATGTTTGGATTTTTTGGAATTTGGTTTCGTTAGAGGACATTTTCTCTGGATATGTGCAGATGTCTGTGCATACATGTGAGCATGCGTGGAGTCCTGAGGATGGCTGGTCGGGTGGACCTCTGTGCATTATCAGAATTGTGTGCAAACATTTTCATGTTTGGATTTCTTGAAATCTGGTTTCTTTGGTGGAGTTTTTCTCTGGATGTGTGCAGACGTCTGTGCATTCATGTGAGCATGCGTGGAGTCCTGAGGATGGCTGGTCGGTTGGACCTCTGCGCATAATCACATGTGTGGGCAACCATTTCCATGTTTGGATTTCTTGGAATTTGGTTGCGTTAGAGGAGATTTTCTCTGGATATGTGCAGATGTATGTGCATACATGTGAGCATGCGTGGAGTCCTGAGGATGGCTGGTCGGTTGGACCTCTGCGCATAATCACATGTGTGGGCAACCATTTCCATGTTTGGATTTCTTGGAATTTGGTTGCGTTAGAGGAGATTTTCTCTGGATATGTGCAGATGTATGTGCATACATGTGAGCATGCGTGGAGTCCTGAGGATGGCTGGTCGGGTGGACCTCTGCGCATAATCACAACTGTGTGCAAACATTTCCACATTTGGATTTTTTGGAATTTGGTTTCATTAGAGGAGATTTTGTCTGGGTGTGTGCAGATGTATGTGCATTCATTTGAGCATGCGTGGAGTCCTGAGGATGGCTGGTCGGGTGGACCTCTGCGCATAATCACAACTGTGTGCAAACATTTCCACATTTGGATTTCTTGAAATCTGGTTTCGTTAGAGGAGATTTTCTCTGGGTGTGTGCAGATGTATGTGCATTCATGTGAGCATGCGTGGAGTCCTGAGGGTGGCTGGTCCGGTGGACCTCTGCGCTTAATGACATGTGTGGGCAACCATTTCCATGTTTGGATTTCTTGGAATTTGGTTTCGTTAGAGGAGATTTTCTCTGGATATGTGCAGATGTATGTGCATACATTTGAGCATGCGTGGAGTCCTGAGGATGGCTGGTCGGGTGGACCTCTGCGCCTAATCACATGTGTGGGCAACCATTTCCATGTTTGGATTTCTTGGAATTTGGTTTCGTTAGAGGAGATTTTCTCTGGATATGTGCCGATGTATGTGCATTCATGTGAGCATGCGTGGAGTCCTGAGAATGGCTGGTCGGGTGGACCTCTACGCATAATCACATGTGTGGGCAAGCATTTCCATGTTTGGATTTCTTGGAATTTGGTTTCGTTAGAGGAGATTTTCTCTGGATATGTGCAGATGTATGTGCATTCATGTGAGGATGCGTGGAGTCCTGAGGATTGGTGGTCGGGTGGACCTCTGCGCATGATCACAACTGTGTGCAAACATTTTCATGTATTGGATTTCTTGAAGTCTGGTTTCGTTAGAGGAGATTTTCTCTGGGTGTGTGCAGATGTCTGTGCATTCATTTGAGCATGCGTGGAGTCCTGAGGATGGCTGGTTGGGTGGACCTCTGCGCATGATCAGAACTGTGTGCAAGCATTTCCATGTTTGAATTTCTTGAAATCTGGTTTCTTTGGTGCAGTTTTTCTCTGGGTGTGTGCAGATGTCTGTGCATTCATGTGAGCATGCGTGGAGTCCTGAGGATGGCTGGTCGGGTGGACCTCTGCGCATAATCACAACTGTGGGCAAACATTTCCATGTTTGGATTTCTTGGAATTTGGTTTTGTTAGAGGAGATTTTCTCTGGATATGTGCAAATGTATGTGCATTCATGTGAGCATGCGTGGAGTCCTGAGGATGGCTGGCCGGGTGGACCTCTGCGCATAATCACATGTGTGGGCAACCATTTCCATGTTTGGATTTCTTGGCATTTGGTTTCGTTAGAGGAGATTTTCTCTGGATATGTGCAGATGTATGTGCATACATGTGAGCATGCGTGGAGTCCTGAGGATGGCTGGTCGGGTGGACCTCTGCGCATAATCACATGTGTGGGCAACCATTTCCATGTTTGGATTTCTGGGAATTTGGTTTCGTTAGAGGAGATTTTCTCTGAATATGTGCAGATGTATGTGCATTCATGTGAGCATGCGTGGAGTCCTGAGGATGACTGGTTGGGTGGACCTCTGCGCATAATCACATGTGTGTGCACACATTTCCACGTTTGGGTTTTTTGGAATTTGGTTTCATTAGAGGAGATTTTCTCTGGGTGTGTGCAGATGTATGTGCATTCATTTGAGCATGCGTGGAGTCCTGAGGATGGCTGGTCGGGTGGACCTCTGCGCCTAATCACGTGTGGGCAAACATTTCCATGTTTGGATTTTTTGGAATTTGGTTTCGTTAGAGGAGATTTTCTCTGGATATGTGCAGATGTATGTGCATTCATGTGAGCATGCATGGAGTCCCGAGGATGGCTGGTCGGGTGGACCTCTGCGCATGATCACAAGTGTGTGCAAACATTTCCATGTTTGGATTTCTTGAAATCTGGTTTCTTTGGTGCAGTTTTTCTCTGGATGTGTGCAGATGTATGTGCATACATGTGAGCATGCCTGGAGTCCTGAGGATGGCTGGTCGGGTGGACCTCTGCGCATAATCACATGTGTGGGTAACCATTTCCATGCTTGGATTTCTTGGAATTTGGTTTCGTTAGAGGAGATTTTCTCTCGATATGTGCAGATGTATGTGCATTCATGTGAGCATGCGTGGAGTCCTGGGGATTGCTGGTTGGGTGGACCTCTGCGCATAATCACATGTGTGTGCAAACATTTCCACTTTTGGATTTTTTGGAATCTGGTTTCTTTGGTGGAGATTTTCTCTGGATGTGTGCAGATGTATGTGCATTCATGTGAGCATGCGTGGAGTCCTGAGAATGGCTGGTTGGGTGGACCTCTGCGCATAATCACATGTGTGTGCAAACATTTCCACTTTTGGATTTTTTGGAATCTGGTTTCTTTGGTGGAGTTTTTCTCTGGATGTGTGCAGATGTATGTGCATTAATGTGAGCATGCGTGGAGTCCTGAGGATTGGTGGTCGGGTGGACCTCTGCGCATAATCACATGTGTGTGCAACCATTTCCATGTTTGGATTTCTTGGAATTTGGTTTCGTTAGAGGAGATTTTCTCTGGATATGTGCAGATGTATGTGCATTAATGTGAGCATGCGTGGAGTCCTGAGGATTGGTGGTCGGGTGGACCTCTGCGCATAATCACAAGTGTGTGCAAACATTTTCATATTTGGATTTCTTGAAATCTGGTTTCTTTGGTGCAGTTTTTCTCTGGATATGTGCAGATGTATGTGCATTCATGTGAGCATGCGTGGAGTCCTGAGGATGGCTGGTTGGGTGGACCTCTGCGCATAATCACAACTGTGTGCAAACATTTCCACGTTTGGATTTTTTGGAATTTGGTTTCATTAGAGGAGATTTTCTCTGGGTGTGTGGAGATGTCTGTGCATTCATTTGAGCATGCGTGAAGTCCTGAGGATGGCTGGTCGGGTGGACCTCTGCGCATGATCAGAACTGTGTGCAAGCATTTCCATGTTTGGATTTCTTGAAATCTGGTTTCTTTGGTGCAGTTTTTCTCTGGGTGTGTGCAGATGTCTGTGCATTCATGTGAGCATGCGTGGAGTCCTGAGGATGGCTGGTCGGGTGGACCTCTGCGCATAATCACATGTGTGGGTAACCATTTCCATGCTTGGATTTCTTGGAATTTGGTTTCGTTAGAGGAGATTTTCTCTGGATATGTGCAGATGTATGTGCATTCATGTGAGCATGCGTGGAGTCCTGAGGATTGCTGGTCGGGTGGACCTCTGCGCATAATCACATGTGTGGGCAACCATTTCCATGTTTGGATTTCTTGGAATTTGGTTTCGTTAGAGGAGATTTTCTCTGGATATGTGCAGATGTCTGTGCATACATGTGAGCATGCGTGGAGTCCTGAGGATGGCTGGTTGGGTGGACCTCTGCGCATGATCACAAGTGTGTGCAAACATTTTCATGTTTGGATTTCTTGAAATCTGGTTTCTTTGGTGCAGTTTTTCTCTGGATGTGTGCAGATGTCTGTGCATTCATGTGAGCATGCATGGAGTCCTGAGGATGGCTGGTCGGGTGGACCTCTGCGCATGATCACAACTGTGTGCAAACATTTTCATGTATTGGATTTCTTGAAATCTGGTTTCGTTAGAGGAGATTTTCTCTGGATATGTGCAGATGTATGTGCATTCATGTGAGCATGCGTGGAGTCCTGAGGATGGCTGGTCGGGTGGACCTCTGCGCATAATCACATGTGTGGGCAAACATTTCCACGTTTGGATTTTTTGGAATTTGGTTTCATTAGAGGAGATTTTCTCTGGGTGTGTGCAGATGTATGTGCATTCATTTGAGCATGCGTGGAGTCCTGAGGATGGCTGGTCGGGTGGACCTCTGCGCATGATCACAAGTGTGTGCAAACATTTCCACGTTTGGATTTCTTGAAATCTGGTTTCTTTGGTGCAGTTTTTCTCTGGATGTGTGCACATGTCTGTGCACACATGTGAGCATGTGAGGACTCACATGCGAGGACTCCACGCATGTGAGCATGCGTGGAGTCCTGAGGATGGCTGGTCGGGTGGACCTCTGCGCATAATCACATGTGTGGGTAACCATTTCCATGCTTGGAGTTCTTGGAATTTGGTTTCGTCAGAGGAGATTTTCTCTGGATATGTGCAGATGTATGTGCATTCATGTGAGCATGCGTGGAGTCCTGGGGATTGGCGGTCGGGTGGACCTCTGCGCATGATCACAAGTGTGTGCAACCATTTTCATGTTTGGATTTCTTGAAATTTGGTTTCTTTGGTGGAGATTTTCTCTGGATGTGTGCAGATGTCTGTGCATTCATGTGAGCATGCGTGGAGTCCTGAGGATGGCTGGTTGGGTGGACCTCTGCGCATAATCACAAATGTGTGCAAACATTTCCATGTTTGGATTTCTTGGAATTTGGTTTCTTTGGTGGAGATTTTCTCTGGATGTGTGCAAATGTATGTGCATTCATGTGAGCATGCGTGGAGTCCTGAGAATGGCTGGTCGGGTGGACCTCTGCGCATAATCACATGTGTGGGCAACCATTTCCATGTTTGGATTTCTTGGAATTTGGTTTCGTTAGAGGAGATTTTCTCTGGATATGTGCAGATGTATGTGCATTCATGTGAGGATGCGTGGAGTCCTGAGGATTGGTGGTCCTCTGCGCATGATCAGAACTGTGTGCAAACATTTTCATGTATTGGATTTCTTGAAATCTGGTTTCGTTAGAGGAGATTTTCTCTGGGTGTGTGCAGATGTATGTGCATTCATGTGAGCATGCGTGGAGTCCTGAGGATGGCTGGTCGGGTGGACCTCTGTGCATTATCAGAACTGTGTGCAAACATTTTCATGTTTGGATTTTTTGGAATTTGGTTTCGTTAGAGGACATTTTCTCTGGATATGTGCAGATGTCTGTGCATACATGTGAGCATGCGTGGAGTCCTGAGGATGGCTGGTCGGGTGGACCTCTGCGCATTATCAGAATTGTGTGCAAACATTTTCATGTTTGGATTTCTTGAAATCTGGTTTCTTTGGTGGAGTTTTTCTCTGGATGTGTGCAGACGTCTGTGCATTCATGTGAGCATGCGTGGAGTCCTGAGGATGGCTGGTCAGTTGGACCTCTGCGCATAATCACATGTGTGGGCAACCATTTCCATGTTTGGATTTCTTGGAATTTGGTTGCGTTAGAGGAGATTTTCTCTGGATATGTGCAGATGTATGTGCATACATGTGAGCATGCGTGGAGTCCTGAGGATGGCTGGTCGGGTGGACCTCTGTGCATAATCACAACTGTGTGCAAACATTTCCACATTTGGATTTTTTGGAATTTGGTTTCATTAGAGGAGATTTTGTCTGGGTGTGTGCAGATGTATGTGCATTCATTTGAGCATGCGTGGAGTCCTGAGGATGGCTGGTCGGGTGGACCTCTGCGCATGATCACAACTGTGTGCAAACATTTCCACATTTGGATTTCTTGAAATCTGGTTTCGTTAGAGGAGATTTTCTCTGGGTGTGTGCAGATGTATGTGCATTCATGTGAGCATGCGTGGAGTCCTGAGGATGGCTGGTCGGGTGGACCTCTGCGCTTAATGACATGTGTGGGCAACCATTTCCATGTTTGGATATCTTGGAATTTGGTTTCGTTAGAGGAGATTTTCTCTGGATATGTGCAGATGTATGTGCATACATTTGAGCATGCGTGGAGTCCTGAGGATTGGTGGTCGGGTGGACCTCTGCGCCTAATCACATGTGTGGGCAACCATTTCCATGTTTGGATTTCTTGGAATTTGGTTTCGTTAGAGGAGATTTTCTCTGGATATGTGCAGATGTATGTGCATTCATGTGAGGATGCGTGGAGTCCTGAGGATTGGTGGTCGGGTGGACCTCTGCGCATGATCACAACTGTGTGCAAACATTTTCATGTATTGGATTTCTTGAAATCTGGTTTCTTTGGTGGAGATTTTCTCTGGGTGTGTGCAGATGTCTGTGCATTCATTTGAGCATGCGTGGAGTCCTGAGGATGGCTGGTTGGGTGGACCTCTGCGCATGATCAGAACTGTGTGCAAGCATTTCCATGTTTGGATTTCTTGAAATCTGGTTTCTTTGGTGGAGATTTTCTCTGGGTGTGTGCAGATGTATGTGCATTCATGTGAGCATGCGTCGAGTCCTGAGGATGGCTGGTCGGGTGGACCTCTGCGCATAATCACATGTGTGGGCAACCATTTCCATGTTTGGATTTCTTGGAATTTTGTTTCGTTAGAGGAGATTTTCTCTGGATATGTGCAGATGTATGTGCATTCATGTGAGCATGCGTTGAGTCCTGGGGATTGGTGGTTGGGTGGACCTCTGCGCATGATCACGAGTGTGTGCAAACATTTTCATGTTTGGATTTCTTGAAATCTGGTTTCTTTGGTGGAGATTTTCTCTGGGTGTGTGCAGATGTATGTGCATTCATGTGAGAATGCGTCGAGTCCTGAGGATGGCTGGTCGGGTGGACCTCTGCGCATAATCACAAGTGTGGGGAACCATTTGCATGTTTGGATTTCTTGGAATTTGGTTTTGTTAGAGGAGATTTTCTCTGGATATGTGCAGATGTATGTGCATACATGTGAGCATGCGTGGAGTCCTGAGGATGGCTGGTCGGGTGGACCTCTGCGCATAATCACAACTGTGTGCAAACATTTCCATGTTTGGATTTCTTGAAATCTGGTTTCTTTGGTGGAGATTTTCTCTGGATGTGTGCAGATGTATGTGCATTCATGTGAGCATGCGTGGAGTCCTGAGGATGGCTGGTTGGGTGGACCTCTGCGCATAATCACAACTGTGTGCAACCATTTCCATGTTTGGATTTCTTGGAATTTGGTTTGTTTGGTGGAGATTTTCTCTGGATGTGTGCAGACGTATGTGCATTCATGTGATCATGCGTGGAGTCCTGAGGATGGCTGGTTGGGTGGACCTCTGCGCATAATCACATGTGTGTGCAAACATTTCCATGTTTGGATTTTTTGGAATTTTTTTTCATTAGAAGAGATTTTCTCTGGATGTGTGCAGATGTATGTGCATTCATGTGAGCATGCGTGGAGTCCTGAGGATGGCTGGTTGGGTGGACCTCTGCGCATAATCACAACTGTGTGCAACCATTTCCAATGTTTGGATTTCTTGGAATTTGTTTTCTTTGGTGGAGATTTTCTCTGGATATGTGCAGATGAATGTGCATTCATTTGAGCATGCGTGGAGTCCTGAGGATGGCTGGTCGGGTGGACCTCTGCACATAATCACATGTGTGGGCAACCATTTCCATCTTTGGATTTCTTGGAATTTGGTTTCGTTAGAGGAGATTTTCTCTGGATATGTGCAGATGAATGTGCATTCATGTGAGCATGCGTGGAGTCCTGAGGATGGCTGGTTGGGTGGACCTCTGCGCATAATCACATGTGTGGGCAACCATTTCCATGTTTGGATTTCTTGAAATCTGGTTTCTTTGGTGCAGTTTTTCTCTGGATGTGTGCAGATGTATGTGCATTCATGTGAGCATGCGTGGAGTCCTGAGGATGGCTGGTTGGGTGGACCTCTGCGCATAATCACAACTCTGTGCAACCTTTTCCAATGTTTGGATTTCTTGGAATTTGTTTTCTTTGGTGGAGATTTTCTCTGGATATGTGCAGATGAATGTGCATTCATTTGAGCATGCGTGGAGTCCTGAGGATGGCTGGTCGGGTGGACCTCTGCCCATCATCACATGTGTGGGCAACCATTTCCATGTTTGGATTTCTTGGAATTTGGTTTCGTTAGAGGAGATTTTCTCTGGATATGTGCAGATGTATGTGCATACATGTGAGCATGCGTGGAGTCCTGAGGATGGCTGGTCGGGTGGTCCTCTGCGCCTAATCACATGTGTGGGCAACCATTTCCATGTTTGGATTTCTTGGAATTTGGTTTCGTTAGAGGAGATTTTCTCTGGATATGTGCAGATGTATGTGCATTCATGTGAGTATGCGTGGAGTCCTGAGGATGGCTGGTCGGGTGGACCTCTGCGCATAATCACATGTGTGGGGAACCATTTCCATGTTTGGATTTTTTGGAATTTGGTTTCGTTAGAGGAGATTTTCCCTGGATATGTGCAGATGTATGTGAATTCATGTGAGCATGCGTGGAGTCCTGAGGATGGCTTGTCCGGTGGACCTCTGCGCATGATCACAAGTGTGTGCAAACATTTCCATGTTTGGATTTCTTGAAATCTGGTTTCTTTGGTGCAGTTTTTCTCTGGATGTGTGCAGATGTATGTGCATTCATATGAGCATGCGTGGAGTCCTGGGGATGGCTGGTTGGGTGGACCTCTGCGCATCATCACATGTGTGTGCAAACATTTCCACTTTTGGATTTTTTGGAATTTGGTTTCATTAGAGGAGATTTTCTCTGGGTGTGTGCAGATGTATGTGCATTCATGTGAGCATGCGTGGAGTCCTGAGGATGGCTGGTTGGGTGGACCTCTGCGCATAATCACATGTGTGTCCAAACATTTCCACTTTTGGATTTTTTGGAATTTGGTTTCATTAGAGGAGATTTTCCCTGGATATGTGCAGATGTATGTGAATTCATGTGAGCATGCGTGGAGTCCTGAGGATGGCTTGTCCGGTGGACGTTTGCGCATGATCACAAGTGTGTGCAAACATTTCCACGTTTGGATTTCTTGAAATCTGGTTTCTTTGGTGCAGTTTTTCTCTGGATGTGTGCAGATGTATGTGCATTCATATGAGCATGCGTGGAGTCCTGGGGATGGCTGGTTGGGTGGACCTCTGCGCATCATCACATGTGTGTGCAAACATTTCCACTTTTGGATTTTTTGGAATTTGGTTTCATTAGAGGAGATTTTCTCTGGGTGTGTGCAGATGTATGTGCATTCATGTGAGCATGCGTGGAGTCCTGAGGATGGCTGGTTGGGTGGACCTCTGCGCATAATCACATGTGTGTCCAAACATTTCCACTTTTGGATTTTTTGGAATTTGGTTTCATTAGAGGAGATTTTCCCTGGATATGTGCAGATGTATGTGAATTCATGTGAGCATGCGTGGAGTCCTGAGGATGGCTTGTCCGGTGGACCTCTGCGCATGATCACAAGTGTGTGCAAACATTTCCACGTTTGGATTTCTTGAAATCTGGTTTCTTTGGTGCAGTTTTTCTCTGGATGTGTGCAGATGTATGTGCATTCATAAAAGCATGCGTGGAGTCCTGGGGATGGCTGGTTGGGTGGACCTCTGCGCATCATTCAATGTGTGTGCAAACATTTCCACTTTTGGATTTTTTGGAATTTCGTTTCATTAGAGGAGATTTTCTCTGGCTGTGTGCAGATGTATGTGCATTCATGTGAGCATGCGTGGAGTCCTGAGGATGGCTGGTTGGGTGGACCTCTGCGCATAATCACATGTGTGTCCAAACATTTCCACTTTTGGATTTTTTGGAATTTGGTTTCATTAGAGGAGATTTTCTCTGGGTGTGTGCAGATGTATGTGCATTCATTTGAGCATGCGTGGAGTCCTGAGGATGGCTGGTCGGGTGGACCTCTGCGCATAATCACATGTGTGGGCAACCATTTCCATGTTTGGATTTCTTGGAATTTGGTTTCGTTAGAGGAGATTTTCTCTGGATATGTGCAGATGTATGTGCATTCATGTGAGCATGCGTGGAGTCCTGAGGATGGCTGGTTGGGTGGACCTCTGCGCATAATCACAACTGTGTGCAAACATTTCCACGTTTGGATTTTTTGGAATTTGGTTTCATTAGAGGAGATTTTGTCTGGGTGTGTGCAGATGTCTGTGCATTCATTTGAGCATGCGTGGAGTCCTGAGGATGGCTGGTCAGGTGGACCTCTGCGCATGATCACAAGTGTGTGCAAACATTTTCATGTTTGGATTTCTTGAAATCTGGTTTCTTTGGTGCAGTTTTTCTCTGGATGTGTGCAGATGTCTGTGCATTCATGTGAGCATGCGTGGAGTCCTGAGGATGGCTGGTCGGGTGGAGCTCTGCGCATAATCACATGTGTGGGCAACCATTTCCATGTTTGGATTTCTTGGAATTTGGTTTCGTCAGAGGAGATTTTCTCTGGATATGTGCAGATGTATGTGCATTCATGTGAGCATGCGTGGAGTCCTGAGGATGGCTGGTCGGGTGGACCTCTGCGCATAATCACATGTGTGTGCAAACATTTCCACGTTTGGATTTTTTGGAATTTGGTTTCTTTGGTGCAGTTTTTCTCTGGATGTGTGCAGATGTATGTGCATTCATATGAGCATGCGTGGAGTCCTGGGGATGGCTGGTTGGGTGGACATCTGCGCATAATCACATGTGTGTGCAAACATTTCCACTTTTGGATTTTTTGGAATTTCGTTTCATTAGAGGAGATTTTCTCTGGGTGTGTGCAGATGTATGTGCATTCATGTGAGCATGCGTGGAGTCCTGAGAATGGCTGGTTGGGTGGACCTCTGCGCATAATCACATGTGTGTGCAAACATTTCCACTTTTGGATTTTTTGGAATTTGGTTTCATTAGAGGAGATTTTCTCTGGGTGTGTGCAGATGTATGTGCATTCATTTGAGCATGCGTGGAGTCCTGAGGATGGCTGGTCGGGTGGACCTCTGCGCATAATCACATGTGTGGGCAACCATTTCCATGTTTGGATTTCTTGGAATTTGGTTTCGTTAGAGGAGATTTTCTCTGGATATGTGCAGATGTATGTGCATTCATGTGAGCATGCGTGGAGTCCTGAGAATGGCTGGTTGGGTGGACCTCTGCGCATAATCACATGTGTGGGCAACCATTTCCATGTTTGGATTTCTTGGAATTTGGTTTCGTTAGAGGAGATTTTCTCTGGATATGTGCAGATGTATTTGCATACATTTGAGCATGCGTGGAGTCCTGAGGATGGCTGGTCAGGTGGACCTCTGCGCATGATCACAAGTGTGTGCAAACATTTCCACGTTTGGATTTCTTGAAATCTGGTTTCTTTGGTGCAGTTTTTCTCTGGATGTGTGCATATGTCTGTGCATTCATGTGAGAATGCATGGAGTCCTGAGGAAGGCTGGTCGGGTGGACCTCTGCGCATAATCACATGTGTGGGTAACCATTTCCATGCTTGAATTTCTTGGAATTTGGTTTCGTCAGAGGAGATTTTCTCTGGATATGTGCAGATGTATGTGCATTCATGTGAGCATGCGTGGAGTCCTGGGGATTGGTGGTTGGGTGGACCTCTGCGCATGATCACAATTGTGTGCAAACATTTTCATGTTTGGATTTCTTGAAATCTGGTTTCTTTGGTGGAGATTTTCTCTGGATGTGTGCAGATGTATGTGCATTCATGTGAGCATGCGTGGAGTCCTGAGGATGGCTGGTTGGGTGGACCTCTGCGCATAATCACAACTGTGTGCAAACATTTCCACTTTTGGATTTTTTGGAATTTGGTTTCATTAGAGGAGATTTTCTCTGTATATGTGCAGATGTATGTGCATTCATTTGAGCATGCGTGGAGTCCTGAGGATGGCTGGTCGGGTGGACCTCTGCGCATAATCACATGTGTGGTGAACCTTTTCCATGTTTGAATTTCTTGGAATTTGGTTTCTTTGGTGGAGTTTTTCTGTGGATGTGTGCAGATGTCTGTGCGTTTATGTGAGCATGCGTGGAGTCCTGAGGATGGCTGGTCGGGTGGACCTCTGCACATAATCACATGTGTGGGCAACCATTTCCATGTTTGGATTTCTTGGAATTTGGTTTCGTTAGAGGAGATTTTCTCTGGATATGTGCAGATGTATGTGCATTCATGTGAGCACGCATGGAGTCCTGAGGATGGCTGGTTGGGTGGACCTCTGCGCATGATCACAAGTGTGTGCAAACATTTTCATGTTTGGATTTCTTGAAATCTGGTTTCTTTGGTGGAGTTTTTCTCTGGATGTGTGCAGATGTCTGTGCGTTTATGTGAGCATGCGTGGAGTCCTGAGGATGTCTGGTCGGGTGGACCTCTGCACATAATCACATGTGTGGGCAACCATTTCCATGTTTGGATTTCTTGGAATTTGGTTTCGTTAGAGGAGATTTTCTCTGGATGTGTGCATATGTATGTGCATTCATGTGAGCACGCATGGAGTCCTGAGGATGGCTGGTCGGGTGGACCTCTGCGCATAATCACATGTGTGGGCAACCATTTCCATGTTTGAATTTCTTGGAATTTGGTTTCTTTGGTGGAGTTTTTCTGTGGATGTGTGCAGATGTCTGTGCGTTTATGTGAGCATGCGTGGAGTCCTGAGGATGGCTGGTCGGGTGGACCTCTGCACATAATCACATGTGTGGGCAACCATTTCCATGTTTGGATTTCTTGGAATTTGGTTTCGTTAGAGGAGATTTTCTCTGGATATGTGCAGATGTATGTGCATTCATGTGAGCACGCATGGAGTCCTGAGGATGGCTGGTTGGGTGGACCTCTGCGCATGATCACAAGTGTGTGCAAACATTTTCATGTTTGGATTTCTTGAAATCTGGTTTCTTTGGTGGAGTTTTTCTCTGGATGTGTGCAGATGTCTGTGCGTTTATGTGAGCATGCGTGGAGTCCTGAGGATGGCTGGTCGGGTGGACCTCTGCACATAATCACATGTGTGGGCAACCATTTCCATGTTTGGATTTCTTGGAATTTGGTTTCGTTAGAGGAGATTTTCTCTGGATGTGTGCATATGTATGTGCATTCATGTGAGCACGCATGGAGTCCTGAGGATGGCTGGTCGGGTGGACCTCTGCGCATAATCACATGTGTGGGCAACCATTTCCATGTTTGGATTTCTTGGAATTTGGTTTCGTTAGAGGAGATTTTCCCTGGACATGTGCAGATGTCTGTGCATTCATGTGAGCATGCGTGGAGTCCTGAGGATGGCTGGTCGGGTGGACCTCTGTGCATTATCAGAACTGTGTGCAAACATTTTCATGTTTGGATTTTTTGGAATTTGGTTTCGTTAGAGGACATTTTCTCTGGATATGTGCAGATGTCTGTGCATACATGTGAGCATGCGTGGAGTCCTGAGGATGGCTGGTCGGGTGGACCTCTGCGCATTATCAGAATTGTGTGCAAACATTTTCATGTTTGGATTTCTTGAAATCTGGTTTCTTTGGTGGAGTTTTTCTCTGGATGTGTGCAGACGTCTGTGCATTCATGTGAGCATGCGTGGAGTCCTGAGGATGGCTGGTCAGTTGGACCTCTGCGCATAATCACATGTGTGGGCAACCATTTCCATGTTTGGATTTCTTGGAATTTGGTTGCGTTAGAGGAGATTTTCTCTGGATATGTGCAGATGTATGTGCATACATGTGAGCATGCGTGGAGTCCTGAGGATGGCTGGTCGGGTGGACCTCTGTGCATAATCACAACTGTGTGCAAACATTTCCACATTTGGATTTTTTGGAATTTGGTTTCATTAGAGGAGATTTTGTCTGGGTGTGTGCAGATGTATGTGCATTCATTTGAGCATGCGTGGAGTCCTGAGGATGGCTGGTCGGGTGGACCTCTGCGCATGATCACAACTGTGTGCAAACATTTCCACATTTGGATTTCTTGAAATCTGGTTTCGTTAGAGGAGATTTTCTCTGGGTGTGTGCAGATGTATGTGCATTCATGTGAGCATGCGTGGAGTCCTGAGGATGGCTGGTCGGGTGGACCTCTGCGCTTAATGACATGTGTGGGCAACCATTTCCATGTTTGGATATCTTGGAATTTGGTTTCGTTAGAGGAGATTTTCTCTGGATATGTGCAGATGTATGTGCATACATTTGAGCATGCGTGGAGTCCTGAGGATTGGTGGTCGGGTGGACCTCTGCGCCTAATCACATGTGTGGGCAACCATTTCCATGTTTGGATTTCTTGGAATTTGGTTTCGTTAGAGGAGATTTTCTCTGGATATGTGCAGATGTATGTGCATTCATGTGAGGATGCGTGGAGTCCTGAGGATTGGTGGTCGGGTGGACCTCTGCGCATGATCACAACTGTGTGCAAACATTTTCATGTATTGGATTTCTTGAAGTCTGGTTTCGTTAGAGGAGATTTTCTCTGGGTGTGTGCAGATGTCTGTGCATTCATTTGAGCATGCGTGGAGTCCTGAGGATGGCTGGTTGGGTGGATCTCTGCGCATGATCAGAACTGTGTGCAAGCATTTCCATGTTTGGATTTCTTGAAATCTGGTTTCTTTGGTGGAGATTTTCTCTGGGTGTGTGCAGATGTATGTGCATTCATGTGAGCATGCGTCGAGTCCTGAGGATGGCTGGTCGGGTGGACCTCTGCGCATAATCACATGTGTGGGCAACCATTTCCATGTTTGGATTTCTTGGAATTTTGTTTCGTTAGAGGAGATTTTCTCTGGATATGTGCAGATGTATGTGCATTCATGTGAGCATGCGTTGAGTCCTGGGGATTGGTGGTTCGGTGGACCTCTGCGCATGATCACGAGTGTGTGCAAACATTTTCATGTTTGGATTTCTTGAAATCTGGTTTCTTTGGTGGAGATTTTCTCTGGGTGTGTGCAGATGTATGTGCATTCATGTGAGCATGCGTCGAGTCCTGAGGATGGCTGGTCGGGTGGACCTCTGCGCATAATCACAAGTGTGGGGAACCATTTGCATGTTTGGATTTCTTGGAATTTGGTTTTGTTAGAGGAGATTTTCTCTGGATATGTGCAGATGTATGTGCATACATGTGAGCATGCGTGGAGTCCTGAGGATGGCTGGTCGGGTGGACCTCTGCGCATAATCACAACTGTGTGCAAACATTTCCATGTTTGGATTTCTTGAAATCTGGTTTCTTTGGTGGAGATTTTCTCTGGATGTGTGCAGATGTATGTGCATTCATGTGAGCATGCGTGGAGTCCTGAGGATGGCTGGTTGGGTGGACCTCTGCGCATAATCACAACTGTGTGCAACCATTTCCATGTTTGGATTTCTTGGAATTTGGTTTGTTTGGTGGAGATTTTCTCTGGATGTGTGCAGACGTATGTGCATTCATGTGATCATGCGTGGAGTCCTGAGGATGGCTGGTTGGGTGGACCTCTGCGCATAATCACATGTGTGTGCAAACATTTCCATGTTTGGATTTTTTGGAATTTTTTTTCATTAGAAGAGATTTTCTCTGGATGTGTGCAGATGTATGTGCATTCATGTGAGCATGCGTGGAGTCCTGAGGGTGGCTGGTTGGGTGGACCTCTGCGCATAATCACAACTGTGTGCAACCATTTCCAATGTTTGGATTTCTTGGAATTTGTTTTCTTTGGTGGAGATTTTCTCTGGATATGTGCAGATGAATGTGCATTCATTTGAGCATGCGTGGAGTCCTGAGGATGGCTGGTCGGGTGGACCTCTGCACATAATCACATGTGTGGGCAACCATTTCCATCTTTGGATTTCTTGGAATTTGGTTTCGTTAGAGGAGATTTTCTCTGGATATGTGCAGATGAATGTGCATTCATGTGAGCATGCGTGGAGTCCTGAGGATGGCTGGTTGGGTGGACCTCTGCGCATAATCACATGTGTGGGCAACCATTTCCATGTTTGGATTTCTTGAAATCTGGTTTCTTTGGTGCAGTTTTTCTCTGGATGTGTGCAGATGTATGTGCATTCATGTGAGCATGCGTGGAGTCCTGAGGATGGCTGGTTGGGTGGACCTCTGCGCATAATCACAACTCTGTGCAACCTTTTCCAATGTTTGGATTTCTTGGAATTTGTTTTCTTTGGTGGAGATTTTCTCTGGATATGTGCAGATGAATGTGCATTCATTTGAGCATGCGTGGAGTCCTGAGGATGGCTGGTCGGGTGGACCTCTGCCCATCATCACATGTGTGGGCAACCATTTCCATGTTTGGATTTCTTGGAATTTGGTTTCGTTAGAGGAGATTTTCTCTGGATATGTGCAGATGTATGTGCATACATGTGAGCATGCGTGGAGTCCTGAGGATGGCTGGTCGGGTGGTCCTCTGCGCCTAATCACATGTGTGGGCAACCATTTCCATGTTTGGATTTCTTGGAATTTGGTTTCGTTAGAGGAGATTTTCTCTGGATATGTGCAGATGTATGTGCATTCATGTGAGTATGCGTGGAGTCCTGAGGATGGCTGGTCGGGTGGACCTCTGCGCATAATCACATGTGTGGGGAACCATTTCCATGTTTGGATTTTTTGGAATTTGGTTTCGTTAGAGGAGATTTTCCCTGGATATGTGCAGATGTATGTGAATTCATGTGAGCATGCGTGGAGTCCTGAGGATGGCTTGTCCGGTGGACCTCTGCGCATGATCACAAGTGTGTGCAAACATTTCCATGTTTGGATTTCTTGAAATCTGGTTTCTTTGGTGCAGTTTTTCTCTGGATGTGTGCAGATGTATGTGCATTCATATGAGCATGCGTGGAGTCCTGGGGATGGCTGGTTGGGTGGACCTCTGCGCATCATCACATGTGTGTGCAAACATTTCCACTTTTGGATTTTTTGGAATTTGGTTTCATTAGAGGAGATTTTCTCTGGGTGTGTGCAGATGTATGTGCATTCATGTGAGCATGCGTGGAGTCCTGAGGATGGCTGGTTGGGTGGACCTCTGCGCATAATCACATGTGTGTCCAAACATTTCCACTTTTGGATTTTTTGGAATTTGGTTTCATTAGAGGAGATTTTCCCTGGATATGTGCAGATGTATGTGAATTCATGTGAGCATGCGTGGAGTCCTGAGGATGGCTTGTCCGGTGGACGTTTGCGCATGATCACAAGTGTGTGCAAACATTTCCACGTTTGGATTTCTTGAAATCTGGTTTCTTTGGTGCAGTTTTTCTCTGGATGTGTGCAGATGTATGTGCATTCATATGAGCATGCGTGGAGTCCTGGGGATGGCTGGTTGGGTGGACCTCTGCGCATCATCACATGTGTGTGCAAACATTTCCACTTTTGGATTTTTTGGAATTTGGTTTCATTAGAGGAGATTTTCTCTGGGTGTGTGCAGATGTATGTGCATTCATGTGAGCATGCGTGGAGTCCTGAGGATGGCTGGTTGGGTGGACCTCTGCGCATAATCACATGTGTGTCCAAACATTTCCACTTTTGGATTTTTTGGAATTTGGTTTCATTAGAGGAGATTTTCCCTGGATATGTGCAGATGTATGTGAATTCATGTGAGCATGCGTGGAGTCCTGAGGATGGCTTGTCCGGTGGACCTCTGCGCATGATCACAAGTGTGTGCAAACATTTCCACGTTTGGATTTCTTGAAATCTGGTTTCTTTGGTGCAGTTTTTCTCTGGATGTGTGCAGATGTATGTGCATTCATAAAAGCATGCGTGGAGTCCTGGGGATGGCTGGTTGGGTGGACCTCTGCGCATCATTCAATGTGTGTGCAAACATTTCCACTTTTGGATTTTTTGGAATTTCGTTTCATTAGAGGAGATTTTCTCTGGCTGTGTGCAGATGTATGTGCATTCATGTGAGCATGCGTGGAGTCCTGAGGATGGCTGGTTGGGTGGACCTCTGCGCATAATCACATGTGTGTCCAAACATTTCCACTTTTGGATTTTTTGGAATTTGGTTTCATTAGAGGAGATTTTCTCTGGGTGTGTGCAGATGTATGTGCATTCATTTGAGCATGCGTGGAGTCCTGAGGATGGCTGGTCGGGTGGACCTCTGCGCATAATCACATGTGTGGGCAACCATTTCCATGTTTGGATTTCTTGGAATTTGGTTGCGTTAGAGGAGATTTTCTCTGGATATGTGCAGATGTATGTGCATACATGTGAGCATGCGTGGAGTCCTGAGGATGGCTGGTCGGGTGGACCTCTGTGCATAATCACAACTGTGTGCAAACATTTCCACGTTTGGATTTTTTGGAATTTGGTTTCATTAGAGGAGATTTTGTCTGGGTGTGTGCAGATGTCTGTGCATTCATTTGAGCATGCGTGGAGTCCTGAGGATGGCTGGTCAGGTGGACCTCTGCGCATGATCACAAGTGTGTGCAAACATTTTCATGTTTGGATTTCTTGAAATCTGGTTTCTTTGGTGCAGTTTTTCTCTGGATGTGTGCAGATGTCTGTGCATTCATGTGAGCATGCGTGGAGTCCTGAGGATGGCTGGTCGGGTGGAGCTCTGCGCATAATCACATGTGTGGGCAACCATTTCCATGTTTGGATTTCTTGGAATTTGGTTTCGTCAGAGGAGATTTTCTCTGGATATGTGCAGATGTATGTGCATTCATGTGAGCATGCGTGGAGTCCTGAGGATGGCTGGTCGGGTGGACCTCTGCGCATAATCACATGTGTGTGCAAACATTTCCACGTTTGGATTTTTTGGAATTTGGTTTCTTTGGTGCAGTTTTTCTCTGGATGTGTGCAGATGTATGTGCATTCATATGAGCATGCGTGGAGTCCTGGGGATGGCTGGTTGGGTGGACATCTGCGCATAATCACATGTGTGTGCAAACATTTCCACTTTTGGATTTTTTGGAATTTCGTTTCATTAGAGGAGATTTTCTCTGGGTGTGTGCAGATGTATGTGCATTCATGTGAGCATGCGTGGAGTCCTGAGAATGGCTGGTTGGGTGGACCTCTGCGCATAATCACATGTGTGTGCAAACATTTCCACTTTTGGATTTTTTGGAATTTGGTTTCATTAGAGGAGATTTTCTCTGGGTGTGTGCAGATGTATGTGCATTCATTTGAGCATGCGTGGAGTCCTGAGGATGGCTGGTCGGGTGGACCTCTGCGCATAATCACATGTGTGGGCAACCATTTCCATGTTTGGATTTCTTGGAATTTGGTTTCGTTAGAGGAGATTTTCTCTGGATATGTGCAGATGTATGTGCATTCATGTGAGCATGCGTGGAGTCCTGAGAATGGCTGGTTGGGTGGACCTCTGCGCATAATCACATGTGTGGGCAACCATTTCCATGTTTGGATTTCTTGGAATTTGGTTTCGTTAGAGGAGATTTTCTCTGGATATGTGCAGATGTATTTGCATACATTTGAGCATGCGTGGAGTCCTGAGGATGGCTGGTCGGGTGGACCTCTGCGCATGATCACAAGTGTGTGCAAACATTTCCACGTTTGGATTTCTTGAAATCTGGTTTCTTTGGTGCAGTTTTTCTCTGGATGTGTGCATATGTCTGTGCATTCATGTGAGAATGCATGGAGTCCTGAGGAAGGCTGGTCGGGTGGACCTCTGCGCATAATCACATGTGTGGGTAACCATTTCCATGCTTGAATTTCTTGGAATTTGGTTTCGTCAGAGGAGATTTTCTCTGGATATGTGCAGATGTATGTGCATTCATGTGAGCATGCGTGGAGTCCTGGGGATTGGTGGTTGGGTGGACCTCTGCGCATGATCACAATTGTGTGCAAACATTTTCATGTTTGGATTTCTTGAAATCTGGTTTCTTTGGTGGAGATTTTCTCTGGATGTGTGCAGATGTATGTGCATTCATGTGAGCATGCGTGGAGTCCTGAGGATGGCTGGTTGGGTGGACCTCTGCGCATAATCACAACTGTGTGCAAACATTTCCACTTTTGGATTTTTTGGAATTTGGTTTCATTAGAGGAGATTTTCTCTGTATATGTGCAGATGTATGTGCATTCATTTGAGCATGCGTGGAGTCCTGAGGATGGCTGGTCGGGTGGACCTCTGCGCATAATCACATGTGTGGTGAACCTTTTCCATGTTTGAATTTCTTGGAATTTGGTTTCTTTGGTGGAGTTTTTCTGTGGATGTGTGCAGATGTCTGTGCGTTTATGTGAGCATGCGTGGAGTCCTGAGGATGGCTGGTCGGGTGGACCTCTGCACATAATCACATGTGTGGGCAACCATTTCCATGTTTGGATTTCTTGGAATTTGGTTTCGTTAGAGGAGATTTTCTCTGGATATGTGCAGATGTATGTGCATTCATGTGAGCACGCATGGAGTCCTGAGGATGGCTGGTTGGGTGGACCTCTGCGCATGATCACAAGTGTGTGCAAACATTTTCATGTTTGGATTTCTTGAAATCTGGTTTCTTTGGTGGAGTTTTTCTCTGGATGTGTGCAGATGTCTGTGCGTTTATGTGAGCATGCGTGGAGTCCTGAGGATGGCTGGTCGGGTGGACCTCTGCACATAATCACATGTGTGGGCAACCATTTCCATGTTTGGATTTCTTGGAATTTGGTTTCGTTAGAGGAGATTTTCTCTGGATGTGTGCATATGTATGTGCATTCATGTGAGCACGCATGGAGTCCTGAGGATGGCTGGTCGGGTGGACCTCTGCGCATAATCACATGTGTGGGCAACCATTTCCATGTTTGGATTTCTTGGAATTTGGTTTCGTTAGAGGAGATTTTCCCTGGACATGTGCAGATGTCTGTGCATTCATGTGAGCATGCGTGGAGTCCTGAGGATGGCTGGTCGGGTGGACCTCTGCGCATAATCACATGTGTGGGCAACCATTTCCATGTTTGGATTTCTTGGAATTTGGTTTCGTTAGAGGAGATTTTCCCTGGACATGTGCAGATGTCTGTGCATTCATGTGAGCACGCATGGAGTCCTGAGGATGGCTGGTCGGGTGGACCTCTGCGCATAATCACATGTGTGGGCAACCATTTCCATGTTTGGATTTCTTGGAATTTGGTTTCGTTAGAGGAGATTTTCTCTGGACATGTGCAGATGTCTGTGCATTCATGTGAGCATGCGTGGAGTCCTGAGGATGGCTGGTCGAGTGGACCTCTGCGCATAATCACATGTGTGGGCAACCATTTCCATGTTTGGATTTCTTGGAATTTGGTTGCGTTAGAGGAGATTTTCTCTGGATGTGTGCAGATGTATGTGCATACATGTGAGCATGCGTGGAGTCCTGAGGATGGCTGGTCGGGTGGACCTCTGCGCATGATCACAAGTGTGTGCAAACATTTTCATGTTTGGATTTCTTGAAATCTGGATTCTTTGGTGCAGTTTTTCTCTGGATGTGTGCAGATGTCTGTGCATTCATGTGAGCATGCATGGAGTCCTGAGGATGGCTGGCCGGGTGGACCTCTGCGCATAATCACATGTGTGGGCAACCATTTCCATGTTTTAGGAAATGGTTGCCCAACTGCACCTCCCAAGCTCAAAGGGAGGTGCAGTTTCAGGCAGTATATGCCCAAAAAGCCAGCGAAGTACGGTCTGAAAATATGGGCAGTCTGCGACGTCAAGACGTCATACGCCTGGAGACTGCAGCTCTACACAGGCAAAGCTGCTGGGGAACGTGCTGAGGTCAACCAGGGGATGCGGGTCATTCTGGAACTGACAGAAGGGCTCCAGGGACACATCGTCACATGTGACAACTTTTTCACTTCCTTTCCTCTGTCAGAAGAGCTGCTCAGGAGAAAAATGACCCTGGTTGGCACCATTAGAAAAAACAAACCCGAGCTTACGCCACAGCTGCTCCAGACAAGGCAGAGAGAGGTGTTTTCCTCCATTTTCGCCTTTACCATGACGCACACGGTCGTGTCTTACATCCCCCGCCGCGGCAGAAATGTCCTCCTATTGAGCACAAAACACCGCACTCCAGGCGTAAGTGATGACCCGAAGAGAAAGCCCCAAATAATAAAGGATTATAACAAATCCAAGGGAGGTGTCGACAAACTTGATCAGGTAGGTGTCATTACGCATCAGTTACACACGAATTTATTCATTCTTGCTCATATATTCTTGTGTAAAATATGTGTAGGTTTAATGTTTTTTTTTTTGGTTTTTTTTATTAGGCGGTTGGCTCCTACTCGTGTAGGAGGCGAACGAGTCGGTGGCCATTGGCCCTTTTCCACCATGTCATTGACGTCTCGCTTTACAACGGTTACGTCTTGTGGACCGCAGTTGACCCAGCCTGGCAGCAGGGCAAACCATACAGGAGGAGGTTGTATATCAAGGAGGTTGGAGAAACGTTAGTTAAACCGCAGATGGCGAAGAGAGAGCGCCTTCCCCGCCCATCACTCATAGCAGAGTTAGTCAAACATGCGCAGGGTGCTGCTGCTGCAGGACCCTCTGCAGGACCCTCTGCAGCCATCAAATCGAAGGGCAGGAGGCAATGCGAATTTTGCGCAGAAAAAAGTAGAAGAGTCGTCACCACCTGCTGCAAATGTGGAAAGGGCGCATGCAAGGACCACAGCCTGACCATCTGCAGAAACTGCTCCACCTGAGCAGGACTGCCCCCCCCCCACACACACACACACACACACCCCACACCCCCATCTCTCACTCTTTCTCACATCTCATATCTCTCATACCTTTCCCCATTCCAAACAGTATATGTTCATCGTTCTAAAATAAATGTTTTCTGGTTCAAGTGATCTTGTATTTTTATTTTCATATTTTTTTTTTATTTTATTCTAGAACACAACAATGTAATACGCATTTAGTGGTAATAAGCAATAAGTGGTAATAAGCAGTTAGCATAAGCAAAAAGTGAAAACATGATTACCATTATATTACATTTACTGTGCTCCTAGAAAAAACAGTAATTGATCAGACTAATGGTTGGTGCCAATCTTTGGTCCATCCAAAGGCCTAATTATAATAACAATCGAATATTGCTTCAAATGTATTTTATGGAAAATATTTAAGTTTTTTCTTTTTTGGGGCTAAAAAACCAGTGCACTCATGTGACGAAACTGGGATTTAAAAGGTTAAAACCCCCAAAATATAATTAAAACTTTATATGAATATTTCAGGGAAAAGTAGTTTTAAAAGACTGACCAATTTAAAGTGGAAAAAATATGACTATATAATATTTTTACAGCACTTTTTAGGGCGTGGCCTTTTTGTGGCCTTAGGAACACGAAAGGGTGCATTTTTTAAGGAACTACCATTAAAGACTGGGAACTCTTTCTCGTGTGCGGGTTCCATACCTGAAACTAGTGTCACACAAACTGTTGTAGTTGCGCGTGCTCCTCCGCCCATCAGTGTTTCAGCCTCTCGTTCACTACAACCAGCACCGCCTGAAGCTCTTTCGCTAGCCCAGCCAGCCACTCCACCACAATCATCACTGCTGCCCGCAGCCCAGCCATTTGCTCCGTCATCAGCAGCTCTGTTTGCACCTGAACCATTAGCTCAGTCGCCCTCAGTTCAGTCCACTGTGCAGTCGCCCTCAGTTCAGTCCCCTGTGCAGTCGCCCTCAGTTCAGTCCCCTGTGGCAGTTCAGTCTCTAGTGTTTCCCGCAGCTCAGTCATCTACTCCGCCACTAGCTCCATTTTCACCTCAGCTATCACTTCAGCCATTAGCCCAGTCTGCTATTCCACCTCCTATGTTGCCATTAGCCTAGTCTGCAGTTCAACCTTTAGTTCAGCCACTTGTGCAATCCATAGCTCAATCACCTGTTCAGTTCCGAGCTCAGTCTCCAGCCCCGCCACTAGTTCAGTTCCCCGTAGTAGCTCGGTCTCCTGTATTGCCACTAGCTGAGTCTGCTGTTCAGTCCGCAGCTCTGCCACCCTTTCTGCCATCATTCTCACCCATCCATTCTTTGCAGGGAAAAAGTATCACGCTAACACTACCTTAACCCTCTGGGGTCCAGGGTATAATTGGCCGTTTTTCACTACTTTTGATTTTACCTCTATATTTCACCTTTAAAAACTGTTTATCTTGCCTTGTTTGGTATCATTTTCAGCACAACCTCAAATATCTGAAATTGGAGTTATTTTTTCATTTTGGCATATATTATTAGCACAGTTGATCTAAATCCAGACAAAAAATTCAATATCCGAGTAGAAAAAAGTTATATTTTTTACTGTAAAACCCACAAACATGTTTAACGAATCATTTTCATAACTTGAAATGCAAATAGAAATTGTACATTTCTAAAAATTATGCACAAGTTTTGCAAACAACAAATTTATATGGTACTATTTACCTAAAAATGCAGCCAAGGCCTCAGGCGTTTTTATATAACCATTTAAATCTATTTACAGAACAATCAGGTGTTCTGCATCAAACAAGGAGGCATACAAATTATTTGAGCCAGTCCAAAATAATAGTTTGTGTTCAGTATAAGACAGAAGAGAACACCAAAGGCCAAAACCCTGCAGGTCTGACAGCAGGAGGTTTGTCAGTCCTGTTTTCCAGGTGGAGACAGCGTTTACACTGGAATCTGCCTTTGATGGCTTTTTTGGAGCAAACGTGACATTCAGTAGTATAACTGACACACAATACAAAACAATAACTACACAACACACTAACTATAGCCTTCAAACACACTAAACGTCACTAATGTCTCACATATGAAAACTCTCTCTCTCTCTTTCTTTTGCTTGCCCGCTTTCCGTTGTGGGTGTCACTACTAAAACTTCCCCCTCTCCCTAAACAACCAAGTGCCACATGTTGCCATATCATTTTTTTTGATTGGCTTACATGGTAAACTTTAACACCAATAGGGAAGGGGTGTTTTTTATTTTTATTTTTTCTCTCCCAAGCAGAGATTGTTTGCTAGCGCTGTCCGTAGATAACGCCGTTTTTACCTTTCTTCCCGCTCTTCCCGCTGTAAACTCTGGTTTTCCGACTCAGAGTCGCTGCATCTTGTAGCTGTGTCGTCTTAAATTGGTCATGTGATTTTGACGCGCCGGCACGTCCGTCGACCCGAGAGGGTTAAAGAGAGTTACTCACACCAGGACCTCCCCAGAGGCAGGGTTTAGGGCCGTAGCTTATTCCGGACCCCTGGAGGCTAAGGAGCCTACTGAGAACTACACCTTGTTAGCACTGCCTGGGTAGACCCAGTGCCCAGCGCAGCTCCAGCTACCCTTATGTCTGCCAGAGGACTCCATGCCTGCTGGCTTTGTGTTAGTCTCCGCTGGGGGGCCCGAGAGGCGCGTCCAGCCTTCGTCTGTCTCTGCTGGAGGGCCCGAGGAGCCTGTCCAGCCTCATGCCTCGTCAGCTGGAGGGTCCGAGGGGCCCGTCCAGCCTCATGCCTCGTCAGCTGGAGGGTCCGAGGGGCCCGTCTAGCCTCATGTCTCGTCAGCTAGAGGGTCTGAGGGGACCCTCCGGCCTTCGTCTGTCTTCGCTGGAGGGTCCGAGGGACCGCTTAAGCCTTCGTTTGTCTCTGCTGGAGGGTCCGAAGGACCGCTTCAGCCTTCGTCTACCTCTGCTGGAGGGCCCGAGGGGCCCGTCCGGCCTATGCCTGCAGCGCTGTCGCCCGCAGCTGGTCCCGCCTCGTCTGGTCCTGCCTCGTCTGGTCCTGCCTCGTCTGGTCCTGCGGCTGCCAGGCCGCCATCCGGTCCGCGTTCTCCACCTCAACGTCGCCGGCCACTTTCCTGGCCACAAGCTGGACATCATCGCCGTCGAGGGTGGCCCCAGCCTTTCGGTTTAGTTTTGGACCCCAGCTCCTGGGATTTTGATTTATTGGACTCCTCTGTTTCTACTTTGGACTCTGTTTTAGACTATATTATACACATCCGGCCTGTAAGGTTTCAGATCTGCAGATGCTTAGCACCGTGCACATCTCCCTTCCGGAAGGTAATGATTGAATAAAATGATTATAAATATTTTGACCACTCTGAGCCTGCGTCTTCTCTGTCTGGTCTGAAGAATAAAAGAACCTGGGTCAATAGTAGTTTCTTGCAACGTGTACTCAGATATTTATGCAATACTTATGCAAGAATGCTGTTTGTTGACTTCAGCTCAGCATAGGTAAAGTTATTCCCTCCAAGCTGATCACCAAACTTGTGGATCTTGGAATCAGCAACTCCATCTGTACCTGGATCATGGACATTCTCACCAACAGACCCCAGCATGTTAGGTCAGGCCATAACTGCTCTACCACCATCACACTCAACACTGGCACTCCACAGGGCTGTGTGCTGAGCCCGTTCCTCTATGACTGCAGACCTAGGTATGCATCCAACTCCATCATCAAGTCTGCAGATGACACCACGGTAACTGTCTCATCAGTGACAACGATGAGACTCGCTACAGGGAAGAGGTAAAGCACCTAGCTGTGTGGTGCTGACAATAACTTGCTCCTGAATACCAGCAAAACCAAAGAGCTCATTGTGGACTTCAGGAGAGAGGAGACAGACACCCATGTCCCCATCTGCATAAATGGCACAGCTATTAAACGGGTCTCCAGCTTCAAGTTCTTGGGGACCCACATCTCTGAAAATCTGTCCTGGTCAACTAACACCTCCAGCCTGGTCAAGAAGGCCCACCAGCTCCTCTTTTTCTTGAGGACACTGAAGAAGAACCACCTGTCTGCTGACATACTGGGTAACTTCTACCACTGTACGATAGAGAGCATCCTGAACAACTGTGTCACAGTCTGGTATGGGAACTGCTCTGTTGCTGACCGCAAGGCACTGCAGTGGGTGGTGAAAACTGCCCAACGCATCACAGGGACTCTACTTCCTTGAGGATGTCCACAAGAAGAGATGTCTATGCCAAGCACGCATCATTCTCAGGGACTCCTCTCATCCTGCCAATAAACTCCTCCAGCTCCTCCCCTCCAGGAGGCGCTACAGGAGCCTTCAGACTAAAACCAGCAGGTTTAGGAACAGCTTCTTCCTCACAGCTGTCACCCTACTGAACTCAGCCCCCTGCTGAACCTTTCCATCCACACTCACTTAACTCTTCTACACTCCTCCTCCCAGTGACCGTGATCATTTCATTCTCAACATTTTCATTCAACATTCACCATATGCTCACATTGGTTACTGCTGTAGTTTTAGGACACTGACATAGTATAGTCTCTGTTATAGTGCCTACACTGTTCACTATTATAGTCTGTTCAGAGAGCTACACTTCCACTGCTCTATATATATTCATAGCACTGTAGATCTGTTTACCTCACACTGCTACATCTGTATATATGTAGCACATATGTATATTTGTTCATAGTACACCTGTTAATCTGCCTGTCTGTACAGCAATATAAAACATCTGTATGCTATACATTTGTCTGTAGTTCAGCTGTATGTTTGGTCTCTCTGTTCATGACTATTTCACCACTTATACTACCCTTATCTGTATAGACCATTACATCTGTATGTTTGCTCTCTACTGAACTTACTTGTATATAATCTGCTCTTATTGCACTTACTGATTAGATGCAAACTGTATTTTGTTTCCCTGTATTTAGACATGTGTAATGACAGTAAAGTTGAATTCTAAATGCTATCCTAAACATTTAAACAAAAGCAGCTACAGGAGAAGTTTTTAGAAGTGGTTTTAAGAAGGCCAGTAAAGAGAGCATAGAGACAGATGGAGGATGCCACGTCCACTGAATCTACATGCTTCCCGTTTCCACCTCATCCTTCCAGTGCTCTACTATACTCCCTGCTCTCTCTACCACAGCTGCCTTTGAACTTGCCTGGGCCAGGTCTGAGTCCAGCTTTGCCAGATCACATGACACAGGGGTTTGCTCTGATGTCAGCAGGCAGGTCAGTGGAGCCCTCTGGTGATGGATATATGCCAGTGATACAGGAGGAGGCCTGAGAACAGACAGCGGGCTTAACTAGCAGGACAAAGTAGCATGTAGTACTTGAAGGAGTCATCACAGCCAATCAGCTCTCAGGAAAATGGAACATCACATAAATATTTCTCTTCTTTGATTTTCATCAATGTATTTCCTTTGATATGTTTTCTGTCAATACTTCTGCCTGATTAGAAGCTCATAGGCAGTTCCTGTCACTCTACAATAAAATAATGTAAAGGCTGCCCTCTCTGCCCTCCCACTAGCTGACCTAACTGACACAAGTAAACTGTGCTAAGATACCCTACATGGACTAAGGTTCTTGGCCACATACATATGGATTTGCTTGGCTGTAGAAATCATGCCATGAAGCTCCCAGCGCACATTTTTGAGGTTTGGAGCTCTGCAGAGCCTTGGTGACTTTTACTGACTATGCACCCCTACCCATTTATTATGAACAAACAGCACAACTGTTTGTGCTTTTTTTCTATATTACACATGCATGATTTAGATTTATACTTACGTGGCAGCTATTCACTGGCCTGACAAAGTTATTTGAAATGATGTCATGTCATGAATAACACAAGTTACTTTCCATGAAAAACTAAAAGTGGGGAGAGTCTCAAAAAATGAATTAGACGTGTAATTTGACATATTTTCTTGTTTTGTGTGTGTGTTTGTCTGTGTGAAGTTTTGATGTGTATCTGAAAAATGCAATTTTGAAAACACTGGAAAGACCTCAGGACAAAAATTCCCACCAAGGCTTTTCAGTGTGAAATTTAGTGTGTAGAGAAAATACCTGTGCCAGGTTGTCTCCATCTAGTGGTGAATAATGCCTTACCACTACATCAGGTGAGTTTTTCACTGTGCAGTGTCACAAAACTCATTCAACAACGCAAACTATTTAAAAAATGATGTAGGCAGATCAAGGCAATGTTACAGATTCAGTAAGTACTGAAGTTTATCGTAATCCTTCAAATATGCAGGGCGTCACACTAACACAGCTGCTTATGTCCAGCATCGCTCTGTTATTATCAATTTGATTCAAAACGCGACCAGTTTAATGTCTTAAACTAAACTGGCATTAAAGTTTCAATGAACTAAAGTGGTCCCCCTGAGTCAGCACCCAGAAAGCTCGTCTCTTTGAAAAATGTGGCCATAAATACGAGCGCTGCTAGGATCTTAAAACACTGGGGCTAAATCCAGACCTGAAACCTTTGGAAGTTTCACTCAGTAACAGCACCTTTTTAATATTATTGACTATATGTTATAGTCACATTTATATAAAATGTCAAACATTATACGTTAGCTAAAGGTTGAAGTCACAGAATTATACTGAACAACAACGCAATTTGAGTTCTTCTTGTTTGTTCTATATATTTGATTTATTGTAAGCAGTGGGAGTAAAACCTAAAGAAAAAATAGTAAAAATAAATGAATCTCTGCTCTTACAGCTTGTGCTTTTATTGTGCCGTGATATCTCCTTTGAAACTGTCCTCTTGCTTGTCTTTTGGATGCTCACCTTTTCTTCACCTTTCCTGTTCCTTTCACCAAACTGCTGCACTCTTGTTCTCTGCTCTCGCCTCCTGTTCTGGTTATAATTAGAATGCAGTCAGCATGTGCCAAACAAACTCCCCCCAAATCGATCATGTTTGATATGGTGATGAGGTTTTTAACATCTTATTTATCAACTTATTTAATACATAGTATCAATCAATTATTAAACAAATAGACTGTAGAAAAGCAAATAATAATGCACTGAGCAAGTTCATGCCATAAGAGCTAAATGGCCATCAAAGAAAATCCTGAATGCCTAATACAGGACAGGCCAACATTTAATGCAGCCACAGATGGACATCAGTCAGCTTTCTGCACTTTCCACCTGATCACATCTGTCCTCAAAGTCATGTCACTTCCTCTTTGGTTCATTTATGTTTACTTTTACATTTGCAGTTAAAATAAATTTAGTTATTTATTTCAGTTAGTATTTTTAAAGGTGCAGTCAGTCATTTTTTAGGTTATTTGACAGAAAAAAAGGATCTTGTACTTGTAGACAAAAATAGAATAGTGGATAACAATGACACATTGTTAAACGTGTCATTGGTCACTGCTTAATTTCCTCATTCTTTAAGCATTACTCATCCTTAGTATGTCATTTATAAATAAAGATATACCTTCTTAGAAAGAACCACTTCTGAGCCTGATCTCCTTACTCCAATGAGCTTTTCTGAGTTATCATTGTGCCAGAGGAGGAGGGCATCCACTACTTCTTTCATGTCACCTGAGTTCGCCTGTGGGAAAGCACAGCGCCGAATCCCCTGACTATTTCTTTGAATTCAGGAGTACTAGAGAACTAATCTTGAGTGATTACTGAATTATCTGACTAAAGCCAATGAACCAGAGAAATTCTAAACTCTTAAACATCCCAGGGATGTCTGAATTTGTGTCTGCACCTTCACACTCCAGATATGAGGGATCATACCTGTTTTACCTCCAGTGTTGTGCCAAAAAGTCATCGTCTGACAAAAACTGATTTCCACTTATATTGGTAAATAGACTTTAATGAACATGATTTACAAAAGGGTATATATCAAATTTAATAGCGACCCATTTTTTTCAAGTATATTTATAACTCTGTGTTATTGTAACTATATTAAAGTCAACCCAGTCCTTTTGGGACACTTAAAATATGTTTAGAGAACTGTTATTATATTTGTTGCAATTTCTGCTGTCCTCTTGGCCAGATTACTCTTTAAAAAGTCATTTTAATGTCAAATGAATGAATAAGAAGTAAAAATCACTGCCAAAAAGTGATTGCAGCTTCTGACTTGTGACAGGAATGTTGTTTGTGGCACAAGATGACTCGATATCACTCAGGAGGGATACATATGACATGTTTCACATATTATAGACCAAAAAGTTGTCTATAGCAGTTTAAATATGATCAACTGGTTTTTTAAAAATACCGGGAATTAGTTTATGGCAGATAAGACTTTTTGACACAACACTGGCTAACTGACAAGACCTAGTTATAAGCTAATATTACAGTTGAATATTATTGCACCTATCCTTGGGCTCCAGTATTCTAAAACTGGCACTTCCCCTCTGATAAACCATATGATTATGTAACAAATATGTCAGCTTACCAAAGAACAGAGGACAGTTTATTCAGGGTGTGACAGCATTTTACCACCTGTGTCCAACATATCAAACACATTTCTGGACTGGAGCACGTACATCCTTAAAAACTCCAGGACTTCACCACAGCCTCTCTCACATCCGCTTTACATGTGTAGTTTACAGGAAACTTAACTAACACTGGGTGAATTTGTTTGTAGCAGGATAAAATTAGGGTCCCTTATATGAATGGGATTTAAACAGGGAGAAAGAAGAGAAATATTGGCATCAGTTACCAACAGTTCACTTAATATCAAATTGAGACTCACTTGTGTTTAACCCTGGAATATGTGAACATATTACTTATTGAGTCCTTTCTCAGTCCATGGGTTGTAAAACCGCAACATCCTCCATCCGTAGTAAGAGAAAGTATCTGTGGCAATAACCAAAATGTCTCCATACAGCCTTTGTGAATAAGAAAATAGCTGGCCAGGAAAATATTTTTAAAAAAATCTTTTTAAAATGTATAGAGCTAAATATGAAACGTGTCTGTGAGTCCTTCAGTCCAAATACTGGAGGTCGAGAAGAATATATAGCAGCCGCTGATCCCTCAATGGCACCAGTAAGAGGGCAGGACAGCAGGGCCTCTTCCTCAGCAGAAAAGTCTCCTCCACTGCTAGCAGGAGAATGACAAATGAGTATTTTAAAAACCTACTGTGTGTACAGATATCACCGCTGGCTCACGCAAGCTTGCTCTGACACAGCTACAGACCTTGGCTGTGTCCCAATCCAGCAACCGCACGCTCCTGAGTAAGCATTTTGAGACCTATTACGTCACAGCGACGCGACGACGGCTGTCCCAATCCGAAGTGTACTCCAAATGCGTACTCCAAATTTGAAGTGTGGTCCGCTGTACACTTCGTGGTCCCATATATCCCACAATTCATAGCGTGGCGGTGGGTGTGGATAATTTTGCTAAAAAATACAGCAGAGTGCTGAAGCGGAGCGGCCGAAGAGTAAACTTTCAAAAGTAAGTTTACTGAATATGATGTCACTTATTTATGTGTGAATGTTTAATAATGAAGAACATTAAAACATTACTGTTGGCCACATGTCAGCAAAGTTATGTGACATTAGTGATGTTTGTACTAACTTGGTTTTAGAGCCTTTACTTTCAAATATACGCCGTTCAATAGTTGACCTTAATCTTACAGAGAATGTGATGATTTTATGGATAATTAAAGTCAGTCATAAATCCACAAACACAACAAGCTGAAAGTCAGTGATGCTGCTCGGTTTGCAGTCCTGAATATCACGGCACAAGCAGGATTCACTGCACTGTTAATGTTAGCTATGTTATATTGCTGCCTCTGTTCGGTGGTGTCGAGCCAAACGGACTTTAACGTGTGTTTGAACGAGCTGACGGTTCACTCGTTAAGCTGAAAGAAAGATGCTTTAATCACAGGAGTCACACATGTGTCCACTGGACCATCTGGGAACTCTTCTTGTTTAGCACTCGTAATAACACAAACACTAAATCCTCCTTCTCTTGTGCTGTTTTGTAGCAGTGTATACACCTGAGACTGTCACCTGTCTGTCTGTCCTGCACTCTCTCTCTGTTTCTTTCTCTCTGATTGTGGAATAAAAGTATGAACATGTATTTATAAGTTACACTTGTGTTTGAATCCTGCAGCTTATGCAAGTGTCAGAGTGAGGACAGACTGAGGGACCCACTGCTGCACATCATCTGTGAGGCTTTGCACCCCTGATGATCCACCAGGACAAACTCAGCAGTGTGTGAGGAAGAGGAGGAGGAAGAGCCAGCAGCAGCTGACAGATGGAGAGAATAGACAGACTGTTCCCTGTTTGTGAAGGACTGCTAGGAAAGTTTAACATAACTAATTGTCTGTCCTGAAACAGTCTTATTAGGTAATGTTCAAATAATTTGATCATCCCAGTGTTTTCAGTGTGGGAGAAAGTACTCAGGGCCTTCAAGTTACACACTATGAAAGGCAGCAACAAGTTTAATGTTCAGAAACCTAAAGTATGTATCAGCAGCAGAATGGAGCTAAAAATAAATGTTTGTTTCAGTTCTATGAAGCTTTGAGTATTTTGGATTAGTAGTACTGCTGTGTTTGTTGCATCATATTGCTGTAATTGTTTATATGCTTTATATATTCTGAGCTAAGTTGATCTATAGTGTTACATCATATTCTATAAGGATGTTATGTGTTTGTATACTTTCTGCCCAGTTTGACCCATTTAGCAGAAGTCAGCCGGTTTAAGGCTCTGATATCTATTCTGTATGACTTAAAGCAGTTATGACATGGTCTGATTTTCTCACCCAATAAAGGAATATTTAATATATCAGTCTACTCTTCATTCTATCAGAAACAGTTATCACAGCTTGTACATTTTCTTTTTACACTGTCACAAAATAAATATATTGTTAGTGCTTATTATTTTTAATATAGTTTGCTTGCAGTTTAAGTGAGGGCCAACTTTGAGTATAAACTAGGTCGCAGGCTGACAGGAAACTGCATGCTTTTGCAGAGCACAGGAAGTGCAGACAGAAAGTGAAACTAAGCAGAGTGTTTTGATCGAAACTATGTGTGATGTAGCAGAACTATATATATACACATCCAGCTTGCAATGCTTTCAGAACTGTGGGTGCATGATAGCGCCTAACAGCTCTCCGTTTCCGGAAATGTACAATAAAGATCATTTTTTGAGCTTGACCACTCTGAGTCCAGTCTTTCTCTGTCGCCAAAAGAATTCAAAAGAACGGAATTTAATAACACATATATGTAAGCATTGAGCCAAATGTAATGTAATGCCAACATATTAAACGAACAATATTTGTCTCTTATCTATATATACACTGTCAAAGGTACTTGTCTTTGAGTGAAGATTTAAGGTGATAGGACATATAAATAACTGTAACTTGAATCTTTGACCCAGAGTTCAAGCTCACTGCTGTAATATATCCTGTAAAAAAAAAAAAAAAAAAAAAAAAAAAAAAAAAAAAAATATATATATATATATATATATATATATATATATATATATATATATATATATATATATATATATATATATGTATACATACGCATGTGTATCGAACAATACAAAATTTTTAATTTATTTTATCAACTTTTCTTCTGACGATGCTGTCTGTGTTGAGAGCTCAGTGGATCTGCGTTCGACTACTCCGCCTAGGCTGCAGTGTCGAGCGCAGATCAACTGAGCGCAGCGCAAGCTAGGAAGACAGAAGCTAAGCTCGTTGCAACATGGCAAATTGAACCTCCCCCACCCTCATTTGGATCTGGCCTTTGGAACTATTTTGGTCTTCATGTGAAGTATGACCCTGAAGTTAAGCGCGTCATGGATAAAAGTAAAACAGTATGTCGGATGTGCCATGCAATGCTCAATTACATGGGTGGGAACTAGTGTATTAGCGCAGTTTGCTCGTTAACATGTTGATGCTGTCCAGCCCCACGCACTGGGCAATCCGCGGTAGCTCGTTAACGGAGATTTGCCGTGTTGTGGCGTTAACGTCATTTCAGATTAACGCTGACAGCACTAGTGGGAACACAACGAATATGACTGCACATTTACGCCGACATCATCCTAGTGCAAAGACAAGTGGAAGCAGACAAAAGCAACAAGCACGCATGCTACAAACTTTACCCGAGTCATTTAGACAGCCGTTAGCACTTGATTCTCCTTATGGGGACCTGATATGTTTAATATGCTGCTGAGAGTATACCCCAGAAGAAGCGTATAGTATAGCTTTTATTTTAGAAAGAGCCATTTCTCTGTAATAAACTCTCTTTTCCAAAGATGAGGGATTTCTCGATCAGATAGATTTACTTTACTTTGTTGTTTCAGCAACATTAAATGTAAAAACTGTACTTTTGAGTTAAAATGTATATTTATAATTTTAATAAATGACAAATTAAAAAAGCATGAACATTTTTTTGTATCGAAAAAATATCGAACCGTGACACCAAAGTATCGAACCGAACCGTGAATTTTGTGTATCGTTGCACCCCTAATATATATATTTATTTATTTATTTATGAAGGCATGCCGGCTCGGACGTCGCCCGGATCAACAAGGTCCGCGTCAGGTGTTGAGGAACCAGGGCACCCTGACGACAAGTGGGCTACTGGAACAAGAACGCATTGGTGGGCAAGAGACGAAAACAGGACGTTGTTGGAATGCTACTATGCAAGTAACCCTGGCGGAAGGGGTTACATGAATAGAATGAGGGACCTATGGATTCTTCAATACCCAACATCCACAATGACGTCGAAACAACTAGTTGCTCAGTGTTCCAACGTTCGAAAGAAGGGACTGCTCTCACAGCTAGAAAATGACGAATTACAACATAAATGCTACGGCAAGGGGGAGCCAGGACGCCAGGTCAGGGGGGAGATATCATCACCCCCACCCGAGATTGGGTACCAAGCCCCAAGTGCGATAAGAGAAGGATCGTTGAGTGCGAGAGGAACTGACCTGAAAGATAGGATCATGGCCAAGCTTGAAACCTGGACCCCCCGTAGCTGGTTACCAAGATTACGTGAAGTACCCTCAGAAGGTCTGCTAGATGATGTTAATGCAGCACTACGGATGATGCCTACAGCCACGATTACCGAGACTAACAAGATGATCTACAATATGGCAACAGTGATCAGTGAGATGCTTGGCTACAAGATGAACAGCCACAAATGGCAGTACCCTCCATGGAGAAGGAGGCTACAGACTAAAATCAAGGTAGCACGGAGGGAGGTCAGCCAACTAACGGAGTTGCAGAAAGGTGCGACAAAGAAGGTCATCAACATCAACACCTACGCCCTGCCCGTGATCAGGTACCCTGCTGGGGTAATAGGCTGGCCAAAGGAGGAAATAGAAGCCACTGACATAAAGACAAGAAAGGTCCTTACCATGCATGGAGGGTTTCACCCCAAGTCCAGCATCCTGAGGCTGTACGCTAAGCGGAAGGAAGGAGGCCGGGGACTGGTGAGTGTCAGCACCAAAGTCCAGGATGAGACAAGAAACATCCACGAATACATCACGAAGATGGCCCCAACTGACAGCGTGCTCAGTGAATACCTCAGGCAGCAGAAACCCAAAAAAGAGGAGGAAGGCGAGGAACCATCATGGAAGGACAGGCCCCTGCACGGTATGTACCACCGGCAGATAGAGGAGGTGGCTGATATCCAGAAATCCTACCAGTGGCTGGACAAAGCTGGACTGAAAGACAGCACAGAGGCACTAATCATGGCAGCACAAGAACAAACTCTGACTACAAGGTCCATAGAGGCTGGGGTCTATCACACCAGGTAAGACCCCAGGTGCAAACTGTGTAAAGATGCCCCAGAAACAATCCAGCACATAACAGCAGGGTGCAAGATGCTAGCAGGCAAGGCATACAACACCTCTCGGATTCACTCACTTGCCTGCCCTCCTGTCACAGTACTCAATCGGACCACCATCTCCTGGAGACCAAAAACTGCTCACTCGGACCACTCACCCCTTCCTTGCCATTCCTCCACTTGCCAAAGTAAGAATGTTTCTTTATGGTTCATACTCACCAGGATTTCCAGACTCGATCACTAAAACTTGTCTCCTCTCATTCTAGTGTTCAGAGCCTCCAGGTCATGTTTCCTGCCCGGTGCCCCTGTACATATCCCCTCGTCACAATTCTCTGGTGCTTTCATAAATCTAGTATTTCTCATAGTTAGCGTCACTCCTGTTTACCACCGTAATTGAAGTCCCATGTTATTCCTCATAGCTCACAGTATTTGTCAGGCCCTAGGAAATAAAGTTCTGTTTATCACACTCGTCCGTGCCTCTGTGTACGATCTGCGTTTGAGTCTGGTTGTCGGGTTCGGCCTCGGCCGTGACAATTAGCTAATTGTTATTTACTAACTAATCTTAAATGACTGTTTAGTACAGAAATGAAGCCCAACAATCATGTTTTTACAGTCCCGTGGTCTCAGCCTCAGATACTCAACTAATCAAAGTGATGTCATAAAAAATATGAATGAACAAAAAAACATTTTTTCTCCTTCATTTATGACACAAAGCTGTATGAAACGTTTCTCGCGGTTAGTATCATGGTTGCTAGGCAACCTGAGCAGTGTGACGAAGGCTAGGCCGTCCCATTTCACAAGCCTCTCACTTCCGCACTTCTCGTACTTATAGTACGCACCGTACGTAGTACACGTACTGCGTGTACTTCAAGTGTGCGGTCTCTTAATTGGGACACAGCCAATGTATGGTTTAACCAAATCATCTTTAGATATATAATGGCACTTATTCCTCCAAATAAAATTAAAATTCAAGCTATTAATTGTTTGAATAACTTTATTTGACATTGATAAAGAGTAAGCCAGATATATAAATCTAGATAAACTATCCATTTTGGTTAATAATATTCTTCCAAAAATTGTGATGTCTCTTTGTAACCACTTATTTAAGATTGTCTTACATTTTTCAACATTATCTGAAATATTTACTTTTTCTAAGACTTTGTGATCCTTGGAAATTGTGATGCCCAAATATTTCACCTCCTTCTTCACCTTTATATATGTACTCGCCTCTGTCAGTGCGCCCCAGGGCACTGACAACGTAGCTCCCCCCAGGGCAAGCTACGTAGCTTGTACAACGTAGCTTGCCATCACCAGCGTGTGAATGTGTGTGTGAATGGGCGGATGACTGAATGTAGTGTAAAGCGCTTTGGGGTCCTTAGGGACTAAGTAAGATGCTATACAAATACAGGCCATTTACCATCTTTTGCTGTTTCTCCACTTCTTATTTTCTCTTTTTTTCTCAACTGAGCTTTCAAACTTTTCTTGTCCATCTTTCATTGGTTTTAATTTTGCACAGTATGAACACCCATCCACCAACTCGAGGATCACCACAACATAACCTAATAGACCTACACCTTAGTTCACAGATTCCTTTGTCTAGGGTTTATTTCGCAGAACCCAGGATTTAAATCATGAATACATAATGGGCTTGGATTTACAACATTACTAATGAAATGTGCTCTATTTGGAAGCTGCCCCACCCCACCCCCCTTTCGACAGGTTGTGTGTGAGACTTTAAATCATCAAACTGTGAATTATAAATTTTAAATTGTTATTGATCCCTTTACCCCTGGTCCTAAAGTATATATTTATTTTCTTACTCTTCTTATATTTATTGTCTGTTTACTTGTACTGCTGTAACTGGAGCCTCGTCTCTTTATATACTGGACTGTATGTAGCGGAGATGACAACAAAGTTTACTTTGACTTCAGCACAGCAGCAAGCAGGCGCACCGAGGGCTCTCGGGCTCACTTTTCACTAATAGAATTTCGAAAAAACATCGGTGCAGATTGCAGTAGATTGCAGATTGTATCATAATGTCTTGTGTTTTCGTGTTTGTTGGTTTGTTTTTATTTTGTTTTACTTTGCGAGTTGGTTATTAGATGCTGCGTCCATACTCCCAGCAAATGGGCGGCAGAAAACCGATCGGTGCCTATGACAGCTCCAAAATGCGCTGGCTGATGTCGGGGCAGCATGAGTACGAGCAACATTATTTTGGAGATGCCCATGATGCCGCCCCCACCACAATGTCGCCCTGGGTAACTGCCCATGTCGCCCATATTAAAAGCCGCTACTAGAAATACCAACTCATGAGCTGTCCACAAGTGAGAGTGTCTTCAGTCGTCTCAAAATTATGGAAGCCCGTTTCCGCCACTAAAAAAAAAAAAACCCCAAAAAGGATCAATAACTCGAAATTTCGAGTTATTAACTCAAAATTTCGAGTTAGCAATCTACGTGATTGGCAGTCGGAGGCGCAGCGGCAGATTGTGCAGTCAGCATAATCTGGAGAGATGACAGTAGACTTCAGGAGACATCCCTCAACACTGCTCCCCCTCACCATATCAGACAGCGTGGTGTCGACTGTGGAGATCTTTAAGTTCCTGGGTACCACCATCTCCCAGGACCTGAAGTGGGAGACCAACAGGACAGAAGCAGACTGCAGCGGACTGTACGGGCAGCAGAAAGGATCATCCGCACCCCCCTGCCCTCCATCCAGGACCTGCACCTTTTAAGAACCAGGAAACGGGCAGGGAAAATCATCACAGACCCCTCACACCCTGGACACAGGCTTTTTGACCTGCTGCCCTCTGGCAGATGGTACAGAAGCCTGCAGACCAGGACCACCCGACATAGGAACAGTTTCTTTCCCCTCGCCATCTCCCTTCTAAACAGTTGAACTGTCACACTGCTCCCACTGCCAGACTGCAACTGCACCTTATGTACATTCTGTGGTATTCCTTTCATTTCATTTCTGCCATCCTGCATTTCATGTATATAAGATGTAGATTGGTTATTTATGGTTGGTTTACACAGCTTTGTGTATCTTTGTGTATGTATGTGTACACGTATATATCCACATATCCTGTCGTTTACGTATTGTTGTATTACACTACTGGAACCAAATTCCTTTTATGTGTCTGCGCATATACATGGTCAATAAACGCGATTCTGATTCTAATTCTGATTCTGATATGCAGAAACCCTCATATCTATCATGCTAACGCTAGCATTGTTAAAAAAAAAAAAAACTTATCAAAACTGGAGCATCCTGTCTTCAATACAAAATGGGAATTATTACAGGGTATACAAACTCAACAATCCATAACTGAAAACAAGACAATTTTCAAATATGGGTTGATTGTAAATTTTATTGAAAAAAAAAAAAAAAACTCGGAATGGATTATTTGACCTATGGTCATTTAAAAAAAAAAAAAGAAAAAAAAAAAGAAGAGTAGTAAGTAAACCATTAAAAAGCATGGTAAAATTTGTCATTTTTCCGGTATATAGAACAGCAGATACAAAAAGAGTTTGTACGAGTACCTAGGAGATACACCCGTGTCATTTTTTTGCAGTAGTGCAATGCTGAGATTTCCATATATACTTTGTCCGTAGTCCATGCAGAGTTTCAACTTCTCTACATCGTTTCCATGCCAACAGTGTCAACACTGTTGGATCAGCCATCATCAGAGTGCTCGTGTGTAAAAATTAACATTTATATATTTATTCCACATTAAAAAGAAAACCGGGCTAGAACAGGTCCAGTATGGCGTGGCTCAATCGAGTGAAATGTTATCTGATATGTCGCCGTCGGCCTCTCCTCCCCTGCTCCCCTCCCCTCCTGTGACGACCCCAGTTTCATGGAGGGAGCTGGCAGCATGGCTGATGGCGTCATAGTGGCTGCTGGACGACGAAACCAAGGCTGAGCTGCTGGTTGCTGCAGCTGCATTTTGCAGGATACGCAAGAACATCTGAGGCAGGTAATAGTGAGCAGAGAGACAAACTGGTTAGATCAACATCATACTGAATGAAAGCTCCAAATGCTTCGTTAGGAATTCAAAAAACAACGTTTTCACTTCAGTGTGTTTGAACCTTCTTTACATGAAACATTTACACTAAATCTATTTTGTGGCTACACAAAAAACTAAGACATCTCTCAGTCATCACACTGTAAGATAAAGCCAGTTAAACTTGATTCACTGTGGATCAACTGCACCTGCTTTGGTGCAAGTGAACATGACAACAAGTGCGCCAACAAAGCAATGAGACGACAGTGTTTCAGATGCTGCCTGTCGACAGCATCCTTGTTATTAATCTCTGTCTCTCTTCCACAGCATGTCTTTATCCTGTCTTCCTTCTCTCACCCCAACCGGTCGCAGCAGATGGCCCCGCCCCTCCCTGAGCCTGTGATTTGGTGCTACATAAACAAAACTGAATTGAACTGAACATGCAGTTACAGTTTTGGGAGAAAGATCATTTATAGTCTAAAAATATCTGTGCATTAAGTTTGATCACGTCAAGCTTTGAATGTTGGAATTTTGTAACATTTGCCACCAGTGTCATATCCATTCTAACTAAAACAAACAGAAAGGTCTACATGTCAGTAACATTATGACAATATGTCCAGTTTACAAAAAGGGAGAAAACATAAAAAACATACCTCTGGATTAGTCTGAATTAAGGAAAATAGATCTGGACCTACAAGACAGAAGAATCAGACTTTGAACAATATTCATGTGCACATAGCTTACAGTCAGTGAACGTTTATCTTACTCACGCTGCATATCTGTGGGGATGGTGGCCGAGGCAGAAGGATGGAAGGGGACTGCATAGTCGGCAAGTGCAGAGTTCAGATGTGGCGGGTCCGGGGCCTGGACATTTGGCACTTGCACAGTGGGCAGGTAGGTCAACACTCTGAGTAAAAACATCAAAGGGATGGGAAGCTTTAGACACACACACACACACACACACACACCTGATGAGCACACCTTTAATTATCAACATGCTGGTGTACAGCGCTGTCAGACCAAATGGCAAAACTGACTGAATGCTGAAAACCAACGGACAAAGATCGAGACGATCATATTTTAAATTTGTTACACACAGCTCCGTTTGCAGTTCTGAATATATTCTCCACAGGCCTGCTCACCCCTTTGCATGCATCTCCTCATTCTTGGAAATGTTGCGTTTCTTGGGTGGACGGTTTTTGTCCTCTTCGTCATCAGAAGAAGAGCTTTCTATCGTCAGATCAATCACATCTGCCCTCTTGGTGTAGCTCGGCTCAGTAGAATCGCGGGCCACTGATGGTTGACGCAAAGGAGCTGAGGCTGAAAGATAATGGTCACGTGATACGATTTTTCTCTTCCCGTCCCATGAAAAGACCAAAAGCAATAATTATTTAATCTGTTTTAAAGGTTACTACGGATGAGGGCAAGTTAAGCAATCAAGTTGTTCTAAGATGGTTTATGGTTAAAAAACAACAACAACAAAACTACATTTATGGAGCTAGTCCACTCCTGCTATGCAAGCTCTTTAGTCCATTTGTGGGCTTAAAGGTTGGGACACTGGGAGATGATGACGAATGGTCTATTATTACTAATTCTCATTGGAGGTTTTGCACACGGACACACAATTGGGTTTATGCTGCCTCATCTTCCACCTCCCGTCTCTTTCAGCTCAGTTATTTGGTATGACAGTTTCTGAAAACAATATTGTCAAAGCACCAAAAAGGTACACAGTTTAATTCACAATAAAATGACACAGAGATGTATAAGGTGTATAAATCAATTTCTTTGACTTCTATCCCATACAGATGAGGACAGAATTGTCAGCCACCCTATGAACAGTTCATTTAAAAATAATAGTATTTCTCAGTGCTGCATCCTGCATCCTTGTTTTGAATACTTACATGACTTTTGTTGACACACAGAAAACTATTTTAGATAAAGGGTCACATAATCATCCCCTCCTGATGCTATTAGTTGGTGTATTTCTTTTGCTGAATAACAGCCTGCTGTTGTATATTGTAGTTATGTCGCACACGGGTCTCCTGAGCAATCCTAGGCCATTCACTTATCCTCCTTTCTTCATGATTCCTTCCACCTTCAACAGATTCCCAGTTCCAGACTCCAGCCACTGTGTTTAACTCTGGGGACAGTTCTTTGGATTGAACGGCTCTACCTTTTGTCTCCAAATATAAGCAGCACTTCTGTAGTGTCATCTGATGAAAGGACCTTGTGACAGAAAGGACCCAAGGCACACTGTGTTGCAGGCACAGGAATTTTCCTGATCGTGGTGTCTTTCTCCAGTCCAATACACAGCTCTTCCCTCAGGTCTCAGCATCCTACTCATATAGGGGAAGCATGATTTGGTGACAGCTGTGTGGGTGAGTCTCTGCTGACACGACCCCCTGGACCCACTGCTCCACCCATCCCCTGCAGCTGAGCCCAAAACCACACTCACCACAGACGTGCTTCCAGTATGCAGAATTTTTCTTGAGGTTTTCGTTAGCATACTTCAGTCTGGCTTGAAGGTGCATATGGTTCTAGTGATTTTCATCTTTGAGACTGCAATTCCCAATTTCATTCACAGTGTCTTTGAGGTTGTTCTAGGACCTTTAAACCTAACTCTCGATAGTTTTCTTTTCAGATTCCTTAAAATCTTTTGCTTCCGACCTCTACCAGGCTTACTCTGTACTGGGTTCAGCTGTCTTCCCACCTATTCCCTCTTCCTTCATTGTCCTCTGTGTGTATATGTTGTCACATTCTTCATCATGGATGTGTCACTTTTAAAACCTGGATTACTTTGTGGTCAGTTCAGGTTCAGCAATAAAGTTTTCTTTTACTTACTTCTTTTACATTATACTTTAACTTAGTTTCCAAGTCCAACTCCTGCCTGCTACACAGCCAGCCCACAGCAGCAGCCAACTAACCCCTTCTGTGGACAATCAGGTAGCAGCATGAACCTAGCCGCACTTCGTATTAACTAACAATAGACTTTATCGAGTGAGCTGCAACACTTGCATGGAAGACGAACATCCAGTTGTTGTTGTTGCTAAAATACTGCTGGGAAATGATTTTCCAGGCTCATTTCAATCCCATGGCAGGGCATATGGGTTATGGCAACACTCTGGAGCGAACAACAGTCTGATTTTATTGGCCAGGCATCCAGGCAGATGCGGGCACTGCCTGGAGTGTCAGCTGGTTAACCAGCCCGGTATTCCAAAAGCACCTTTGTGCCCATTACCGTGAATCCTCCACTCATCTCCCATTTGAGCGTATTGGCATGGACCTCACCGGGCCATTCCACCAGAGTGCAAGTGGATATTGCTTTGTGTTACCTCTGGTGGATTAAGCAATGAGATATCCCCAAACAGTGAAGTTGCGCACCATTTCTGTAAAAAGTTTGACGCCGATGCTCTTTCAGGTCATCTCCCAAGTTAGCGTCCCAAAAGAAATACTGACTGACCAGGGCTTGTCATTTATGTCTCACACACTAAAAGAACTTTATGAATTACTGGACATTAAAGTTATTCACACTACCACCCTCAGACTGACAGGCAGTTGGAGCGGCTGAATAAGACTTTAAAGTCCGCAGGGGGTGTTGGATCTCATTAAAGAAATCTGGGAGAAAGATCTGACCCCAGCCAAAAATGAGATTTACTATGTCCTGGACCTGAGAGCAAAGCTGCACATGCTGGGGAGATTGTCACAGGAAAATTTGCTCCACGCCCAGGAACGTAAAAGCACCTGTGCAACAGAAGGGCTAGACTGTGGCAGTTTTCACCAGGACAAAGTGCTTGTCTTGGTTTCTTCTTCTAGTTTAAAGTTCCTCGCCAAGGACCCTTCGTGGTCACATGGTGAATGGCGGTTGCTGACTATCAGGTGGTACGGTCGGGCATGGGAGGAGCCGCACAAATATATCACTCCGAGAGAGGCTGAAACGGCTTCTCTGTCCAGAGGTGCCAAATTCCACCATGCCTGTCTCTCTCCACTGCGATAACCATCTCCCACAGGTCCAGAGAGTGGATGTTGCTGCACTGCAACAGCGATTTACAGTAGGGGTGCAACGATACACAAAAGTCACGGTTCGATTCGGTCCGATAGTTTGGTGTCACGGTTCGATATTTTTTCGATACAAAAAAAATGTTCATGCCTTTTTAATTTGTCAATTATTAAAATTATAAATATTTATTTTAACTCAAAAGTACAGTTTTTAAATTTAATGTTGCTGAAATAACAAAATAATTAAAATAAATCTATCTGATCGAGAAATCCCTCATCTTTGGAAAAGAGAGTTTATTACAGAGAAATGGCTCTTTCCAAAATAAAAGCTATACTATACGCTTCTTCTGGGGTATATTCTCAGCAGCATATTAAACATATCAGGTCCCCATAAGGAGAATCAAGTGCTAACGGCTGTCTAAATGACTCGGGTAAAGTTTGTAGCATGCGTGCTTGTTGTTTTTGTTTGCTTCCACTTGTCTTTGCACTAGGATGATGTCGGCGTAAATGTGCAGTCATATTCATTGTGTTCCCACTAGTGCTGTCAGCGTTAATCTCGTTAAAATGACGTTAACGCCACAACGCTGCAAATCTCCGTTAACGAGTTACCGCGGATCGCCCCGTGTGTGGGGCTGGACGGCGTCAACACGCTAACAAGCTAACTGCGCTAATACACTAGTTCCCACCAATGTAATTGAGCATTGCGTGGCACATCCGACATACTGTTTTACTTTTGTCCATGACGTGCTTACCATCAGGGTCATACTTCACATGAAGACCAAAATAGTTCCAAACGCCAGATCTGAATGAGGGTGGGGGAGGTTCAATTTCGGGTCGCGTTGAGGCAGTTGCCATGTTGCAACGAGCTTAACTTTTGTCTCGCTATCTTGCGCTGCGCTCAGTGGATCTGTGCTCGAGAGTGCAGCCTAAGCGGAGTAGTCGAACGCAGATCCACTGAGCTCTCAACACAGACAGCATCGTCAGAAGAAAAGTTGATAAAATAAATAAAAAATTTTGTATTGTTCGATACATATGCGTACCGAACCGAAAGCACTGTATCGAACAGTTCAATACCGATACGAGTATTGTTGCACCCCTAGTTTACAGATGTGTTCTACCCCCTGGCCAGCCGTACGACTCTCATAGAGCCCCACTTTGAAACGCAGCCAGCCAATAGTGTGCGTTCAAGGCCCAAACACAAGAGACAAATTGTTAAAACAAAATAAAAAAAATTATGAAAATGGGGGTAATGGTAGAGTCAACAGTTCTGATGGTGAAGAAGGATGGGTCTATACAGTTCTGTGTTGACTACTGGTGAATGAGATGCTTGCCCCATGTCCCAAGGCACTGAGCTCCTGTACCAGATAGGCACAGCTTAATTTTTCATGACACTGGATTTAACTAAGGGCTACTGGCAGATTCCCTTGTCTGGAAAGTCCAAGGAAAAAGCGGCCACCACATGGACCAGGTGCTGCGGCTGCATGCTGCACATACTGCCGCCTACCTGGACGATGTCATCATCCACATGACATCTGGGCGGAGCATGTGCAGCAGGTGGCTGCAGTCCTGGAGTCCCTGAGGCAGTTGGGGCTCACAGCCAACCCAAAAAAGTGTGCGGTTGGATGCCGGGAGGTATCTGGGGTACCACTTGGGAGGTGGGCAGGTGCAGGTGCCACAGATAGAGAAAACGGCAGCCATGGCATCCTGCCCATGTCCTAAGACAAAAAAGACATGAGATGGTTTTGGGGCTGGCTGGGTATCTCCACCAGTTTGTACCAGGCTTTGCAGAGCTGACGAGCCCCTTTATCTGTCTCGTCCAAAAGGGCGCCCCAGATCTGGTCCAGTGGATGGAGCAGTGGCAGATGGCATCTGTGCAGGTGAAAAGGGCCCTGTGTGGGGAGCTGCTGCTTCACACACCAAAGTTTTCCCTTTCATCCTGCAGATGGACGCCTTGAACGGAGGGCTGGTGGGCCATTTTGTCCCAGCAGGTAAGAGCATCGACCACCTGATGTTCTGCATCAGCCGGAAGCTAACGGTATGCGTTTTAAGATAAGAGCACTGTGGAAAACTAGTGCCAGCTATCAGGTGGGTGGTCAGCTTCCTTGGGTATTACTTTCTGGGGTGGTCATTCGCCCTCTGGTCAGACCAAACCCCAATGCAGTGGCTCCACTGCTTGAAGGATCACCCAGTGGTATCTGACTGGGGGCGTGTATGACTGTAGCCAGTTTCCAACCTGGGGGATAAGCAGGTTCGGCCGGACGGTAGGGGTGTGTAGCAGAGGTATGGTCTCTGGCTCCGCTGCAGGGGAGGATTTGATGCAGCTGACTTGCAGGGCAGGTTTGGACAATAAGGTAATGTTGGGAAATCAGTTTTACCCCGGTTCTTTTTTATTCCTCGGGCCTCCAGAGATGCACCGGACCCAGTATTCATTTTTACAAAATCTTTATTCATCTTCATTTAAGCATGCACTTCTAGAAGGGAAGACGAGGCCGGTGTCCCTCTGAAACAATCTTCACCCCTTTGTTAGTTCCAGGCAGCTTTATAGAAGCTGACCCCATCATAAAACCCCCACAGTGTGCTGCAAACTCTGTGTCTGTGTCTATGTGCACGAGCACGTGAGTGCCTGTGTGTGCACGTTCCCGCGTGTCTATGTGAGTGCATGTGAGTGAGTGTGCATGTGGATGTGTGAGTGTAACAGTTTAACCACTGTGTGTGTGTCTGTGTCTGTGACTTCCTGGGGGTCATAAAAGTAATCTCACCCAAGCTACGCCAAATTCCTCTACACAACATAGAAACAGAGTTAACATATTACATCTTGTTGTTTTACATTTACAGATAAACATGTGGAAAGTCTCCTGCAAACCTACTTCTAAGTTATAACAATTATGCGTTTTTATTAAAGGCACAAGCATCAGCATCAGCAACCCCCCAACTGTAGCTTCCTGTCTCCTTTTATGACACCAGACCTCCAGTGTCCATAAATTCCTTTCTCTCTAAACAATTACACACTCTCAGGCCTACAGCTAAGCCAAACTGAAACACAGACCAATCCTTCCTTATTACTGTGATCTAAACAAATTTAACACATTACATTCTAATAATTATTTTCTTGTACTCACAGTAATCAAAGATCTCCCTTATTACCGTGACGCTGGGACCAGAGCAGGGAAGAGCTGGAGAGCCATCTGGCTGGGGCTGAAAAGTGCTGATAAAGTTGTACACTTACATTAAAAACTTAACAAGCTGATGTAGAGATGTTTCTGCTACCGGAACTCTGTGTGGCATCTATCTGGGCTCTAATCTGAGCTGCTGTTAACTTGTGATTTCTAAGGCTGGATGACTGTATCCTCAGCAGCAGAGGTGACTCTTGGTCTTCCTTTCCTGGGGCGGCCCTCATGTGAGCCAGTTTCACCGTAGCCCTTGATGGTTTTCGTGACTGCACTCGGGGACACATTCAGAGTTTTAGCAATATTTTGGACTGACTGACCTTCACTTCTTAAAGTAATGATGGATTGCCAACCTGACTGCTGCACAACACAACTGATGGTCCCAACTCCATTAAGAAGGCAAGAAATTCCCCAAATGAACCCTGACAGGCACACCTGTGAAGTGAAACCATTTCAGGTGACTACATCATGAAGCTCACTGAGAGAAGGCTGAGGGTTTGCAGCGCTGTCAACAAAGGGTGGCTACTTTCAGGAATATAAAATATAAAACATTTAAAGTTATTTATCCATTTTTTCTTTGCTTCCATAAATCTTGCTTCATATATTTCATGTCTTCAGTTTGTATCTACAATGTAGAAAGTAGTAAAAATAAAGAAAACTATTAAATGAGAAGGCGTGTCCAAACTTTTGACTGGTAGTGTATATTTACTTGTAATTCACACTTAAAAGTAGAAATAGAGACAGAGCCTCTTCTGTGGAACAAGCACTCAGTTTGGATTTGGGAGACAGAGACCCCTTGTACTTTGAGGATTAGGCTTAAAATGTTCCTTTTTGACAAAGCATATAGTTAGGCCTGAATAGGTGACCCTGAATCCTCTAAATTTTCTCGTTTCCTTGACCCCCAACAGGTGATGGCCACTCTATCCTAAGCCTAGATATATGTATATAGTTTTCATCCTGTTAAAAAAAACATTTTTTCCTCCCCACTGTCCCGAAAAAGCGCTTTCTCACAGGGATCATGTGATTGTATTCTCTGTATCATTGTAGACTCTTTATCCTACGATATAAACTGCCTTGAGATAACTTTTGCTTTGATTTGGTGATATATAAATGCGATTCAATTAAATATTAATTTTATATATTTATTTATCAAAGCTCATCAATTTTCAAAAGCAGTCAATGACATTTGTTTTAACACACAAACTTCTGTGGCACTGACCATCTTACAGTTTTTGGGCAGTACTGGAACTGGGTGCACATGAGAATAACATATACACTGGGTACAGAAATTTTTCACTCTTTGTTATATTACATCCATTTGCTACAGTCATTTAAGTTCTTTTTTTGCCTCATTAACCTCCTAGGACCTGGCTTCCACATATGTGGACATCACATTTATACTGCCACTGTCCTATTGAAATTTAACACGTCCTCATATGTTGATCTCATGTTTCTCAGAAACAAAAATCATGTAAAAAAACAACAACGACTGGTAATTCTTCGTTTTTACATTCATCAGGTCCCAATGAGCCCAAATAGCAAAGAGAAAATAAAAATGCATGCCATGAAAGAGTTCGGGTCTTAGGAGGTTAAAGTACACACAGCACCCCATTTTGACAGAAAATACAGGGAATTATTGACATTTTTGCAGATTTATTTAAAAATAAAAACTGAAATATCACATGGTCCTAAATATTCAGCCCCTTTGCTGTGACACCCATATACTTCACTCAGGTGCTGTCCATTCTTTCTGATCATCCTTGAGATGGTTCAGTGTAACAGTGTAAAATTTAAGGGGGTCTGAATACTTTCTGTGCCCACTGTAAATGAATCCACCATACTATTAGAATTAAATCAAAGCTGCCAGGTGTGAAAGTGATGATACTTACTGTCAACTTCTGAAACTGACTGAGTGGGGATCTTTAGAGCTTCTTTCCTTGGTTTCATTGGGAACCACGTTCCATCCTCCTGGAACTCGATTTCATCTACATCCGAGCAGTCATTCAGGATCTCCAAGAATAAACTTTTATTGCAAAATAAAGACACCAAGAGAGAGAAAAGTAAAAATTCAAAACAGCAATATAAAGTAACTTTACACTAACTTTACACTAACTACACAGGCTGGCAATATCCTTGTGTTAGTATTCGAGATGTCCAATCATCCTTCATGGCAGGTTCAAATTGATTTCTTCAGTGTTGATTAAATATGCATCTATGCATGCACAATGAAAATGACATGCATAGTCATTATATGTGAAATACAGTGCTGTGCAAAAGGTTGCCGCATTTTTTTATATTTTGCTTGGAAAATGGGCAATGGCTGCGGTGAATAATTAAAACATGCACAGAAAAATCTAAATATTGTATAAAAGGCAAAAACAGTTTATAGTTAAAGTCATATTTGGTATAAACACATGTATTCTCAGACAGTCTGAGCTCTCTTAGAAAGTGTTCTTGTAATTCCTCTCAGTAGTCTTCAGGAATAATTCTCAGTAGTCTTGATCCATGCTTAATGATCCAGGAAAGGAAATCCCAGGAAGTTGATTCTGTTCATCTGGATGTTTTCAGTGGGCGAAACGTTTCGTCACTCATCCAGGTGACTCCAGATTTCTCACCTGATTGCAGGTTTCCAGCCTTATAAACAGCACATTTGCACAATGACTGAAACTAGCAGCACAGATTAAAACTGGGCCGTGAGGTCAGTTTCACAAACGTGGGTGTCCACGTCGAATGCCCACTTTCCCAGCAGGTTGACAACATTACCCCATCAGTCTTTCATAGCTGAGGGGTAAAAATTTTACGAATGTCTTGAAAAGGCAAAGAGAAATGAGGAGCGGCTCAAGGCTTTTGGCTTAAGATACATTCTTCCTTCTTCTTTCAGCTGCTCTTGTTAGCGGTTGCCCCCACCTGTTACTCCTACCACATACCTCACTGTCCTCATACATGTCCTGCTCCACCCTCATATACTTATCTGCCATACTTCCTCATGTAGTACCACAGTTCCTCTCAGTATGTTTTCTCTAGCTCCACAGAGACAGTAAGTTTTCAATACACTTCCTTCACTTGAACATTCCCACCTCTATCCTTCAATCTCTCGTCCTAGCCAATTTTTCTCCAGCCTCAGATAAAGCCTGTTCTTTTGCCACTCCTCTCTTGGCTGTACACCTAGCCTCCTGTCTACATTCCCCTCCAGACTATCCCACTATGCTAAACTCTTCTTTGAATACATTCTCATTTCACCACCAAATCACCTTGCCTTCTTTCCTCTACCCAGACCATATCCCAAACACCTTCTTGGCAATTGTGCTATAGTGCTTCACCACAACAGCTGTACTTTCCCAGTCATTGGGTAAAATATCCTACTACCCATCTCAACTCCTCCCTCATCATCTCAACTCTTTGCAACAATCATTCTTCAGCTTGGACCTTCCTTCACTTCCACTTCTTGATTTCCAAAGTCATCCTACAGACATACATCTGATACTGCCTAGGTAGATTCTTTCTCTGTCAGACGGTACCATCAAAAAAGATGTAATTTACCTGTGTGAACCTGGCTCTCCTCATATATTACCTCTATCTTATTAAAGTTTGTGTTCAACACAGTTATTTCCATCCTTTTCCAATATCCACCACTATCTGTCCTTTTGCTTGTCTCTTCTTAACATCATATCTACTTAACCTGTCATCACCTCTGTTTGTTTCATTTACATTACGTCATTTTGCATTAACTTCTTCTCCAGTCACTAACCTCTCTCACCTGGGGACACTTTCTAATATGTCATCCGACTTACTCCAGAGTTTCTCTTTCATTCAACCTGTGGGGCAAATGCACTGACCACATTCAGCATCACCTAACTGATTTACAGTGTCACATTCATGGTCCCAGCTTCAGTTCACTTTTATTTATATAAGGTCAAATCACAACAACAGTCACCTCAAGGTGCTTTGTATTGCAAGGTAAAGACCCTCAATAATATAAAGAAAACAGAGAACACATCATATGACCCCCTACGAGCAACACTTTCGTGACAGTGGGAAGGAAAACCCCTTTTAAAGAAGAAACCTCCAGCATTCTGCAGGCTGAGGAAGGAGGTGCCACCTGCCGCAAGCGGTTGGAGATAGGGGAGGAGGACAGGACAAAGACATGCTGTGGAAGAGAGCCAGAGATGAATGATAGCTAACAAATAAATGAGGTGTATAAACACACAGTGAGTGAAAAAGGTGACAGAAGAGAAAATTTGCTCCAGGCCCAGGCAGCAACACCTGTACAACAGAAAGGCTAGACTCAGGCAAGGTTCACAGAGAGATCAAGTGCTTGGATTGCTCCCTTCTTTTACCTTAAAGTTACTTGCCCATATGGCAAGGACCCTTTGTAGACACACAACAGTGGGAGATTTCAACTATGAAGTGGTGCGGTTGGACAAGGGAAACACACCCATTTTGAAACACACCCTGGCATGATGGTGGGTTCACGGCCCAACAGGTTAGCAGAACATAAAAGACAAATTCTTCAGAAGGAATTTGCTGTATGGTTTATACAAATTTATAACACTTCCATCCGGCTTGTTCAGAGCCCCAGCCACCGGGTTGCGGTGTCCACATGCTGCATATGCTGCCGCCTACCTGGGTGACATTGCAGTGGGTGTCCAAGCTCCGTGAGTCCCTGAGGCAGGTGACGTTAACAGCCAACCCGAACAAGTAAACAGTTGGACAGAGGGAGGTACGGTATCTGGGGCATCGCCTGGAAGACGGGCAGGTGTGTCCCTAGATGGACAAGACAACAGCCATCGCATCTTGTCTGGGTCCCAAGACCAAAAAGGAGGTGAGGCGGTTCTTTATGCTGCCTGACTATTACCCCTGGCTTATGCTAAACTTTGGGGACCTGACCAGCCCTTTGAGTGACCTCACATGAAAAGGTGCCCCAGATCTGGTCTGGTGGATGGAGCAGTGCCAGCCACTACCTTTGTGTAGTTGAGGAGGCCTCTCTGTGGGGAACCCCTGCTCCACACCTAATTTCTCCTTCCCTTTTACAGGGCTCTAGTCTAACTTTTTGCCATGGTTGCACTGGTGCGCCTAACTGTTTTTCTTAGGCACACCAGCACAAACGTCAAACACCAGTTGGACAATATTGATTTGTAAATGATTAACTAACAATCTTGTCCACACAAAGTTCTTTATTTGGAGCACCGTTCTACAAGAAATATAAGTTACTGAGAAACTGCTTGTGCTTAAAGTGCTTTGGCACTCTCTTGTAATATTGTAGACAACACTAAACTTAATCATCACATCAGCCTCCTCTGACGACCTGTTTGCTGCTGCCTGCCGCTGAAAGGCAGTGGGGGAGAGGGGACACTTGGGCAGTGCATTTATCGCAGCATATAATGTGTTTTCTGGATACACTGTGCTTTTTCGGCATTTTAATTTGAAACACATTAGCACCAGCAACAAATGCATTATTGCTGGCCATGGTCTGTCCACACTCATGACAGTAAATGCAGTGCATTATGTCACATGTCTACTCACTAGGGCTGGGTATCATTTTGCAATATGACATAATTTTAAAAAGTTTAAATTTCTTCAGTATTGAACAGCAGAAATGAGGCTTTCTTATCTAAGGTCATTTTTGAAGAAAACGAGAAAAAAAACGGTGGCCGACAGTGCAGTAAACAACGGTAGACTGGTGCGTAATAAGCGAACACAGAGATTTGAGATGGGAAACTGTTCCTGAAGTACATTTTGGTCAGAGAGGGACAAGACCTGCAGCTCAGAATCTGTGAGCGGCTGACTTTCAGCCCCGACGGCGTGCCTGTATACGTGCCGAGAGTTGAGAAAGCCGACATCTCACTGATGTGTCGGGTCCGCGCTTTGTGGTTACGTCTTTTATGTGGAATCCGTTTAAGAATAATAATAATAATAATAATAATAATAACAATAATAATAATAATAATGGATTGCATTTATATAGCGCTTTTCGAGACCCTCAAAGCCCTTTACAATTCTATTATTCATTCACTCTCACATTCACACACTGGTGGAGGCAAGCTACAGTTGTAACTACAGCTGCTGTGGGGCAGACTGACAGAGGCGAGGCTGCCATATCGCACCATCGGCCCCTCTGGCCATCACCAGCAGGCGGTAGGTGAAGTGTCTTGCCCAAGGACACAACTACTGTTTTGATCATTACCTCTATTGTGTGTCAACCTGTGCTCTTTTTTTTAATTCTTCCCCGTTAATACTGTGAATTTTTGTCTAGCCCCCTCCCCCCATATTGCTGTTAGTTTTGTTGTATTGACTGTGTTCTTTTTTATTTATCCTCCACGAGAGTTCATTTGCACTGTATTGTGTTATGTTGTTTGTGACTGTATTGTTCCAATTGTTAATTAATTAAAAAAAAAAAAAAAAGTGCTCTTGGAAAAGATGGACGACGCGACACCGCCATTGTGCAAGTCTGCGCAGTAGTGACTTGAGGTGGAGCGACTGTGTAACGCTCCCGCCCACACATCCGCTGGACGTGACCGCAAACACGCCCCTCTACACTTTTTACGTAGCCCGGCTGCTCCAGTTCTTTTGCTGGTTTACCGCGACTGACTCGTTTAATTAAGGTAAATACAACCATGTGACTGTTATAAAAGAAGACACACAGCTTATCATCTCATAGTTCTAAAATGACTCTGTTGTTAATTCGTTTGCTAGATTAGCCGCTAGCATACGCACTGTGTTGGAGGCTTTTTGCTAGCTAGTTAGCGATGCTACACACCTGTTAATCTAATATTATCTGTATTATTGAAGGATATAGCACTTCTTATGTTTTTTTTAATCCATTTTTAGACAGAGATGAGATCAGCTGCACACTCTACAGAGGCGTCAAAGGAGTTTGCAAAGAAAAGCGACTGGACTTCTTTGAGTTGCTTGAAGACGTTTCACCTCTCATCCGAGAAGCTTCTTCAGTTCTAAGGTCAAATGGCCGAGAGTCCCAGATTTAAACCCAGTGGGAGTATCCCCCCAAAGAGGGGGGATACGTTTCACCTCGGATGAGAGGTGAAACGTCTTCAAGCAACTTAAAGAAGTCCAGTCGCTTTTCTTTGCAAACTCCTTTGACTACGATGACCTGGATGACTGAGAACCTTCACAGACACTCTACAGAGGCCCAGAGTTACTGTTAATATCAAAAATATAATGCTGTCCTTTGAGATTTTAACATAAGACTGTGAGTGTAATGGATCTAAAACTGTTTAAATCTTCAGAGCTCTCTACAGCCTGGTAACATGGAGACTTTAAAAACAGCAGCATGAGGTTTCAGTAGTGTAGTGCGATTTGTTCTTTTCATTTAATAATAATCCATATTATATCAACAGCTACATTCACCCTGGAGAGAAACTAGTGAGGGAGACCATCAGGACCAAGCTGGGTTTCCTGGGTCCAGAGGTTTGGAGAAACTTCTTCTCTTTCTTTCATCACAGCTGTCCTGTGCCAGAAGTTCTGTTGACCCGCTGAAAGAGGCATCATTTAAGAAACAACAGGAAGACTGAAGCTCATGGCATTGATCACCAGCAGCTCCCTCACAGGGAAATCTTCAGCACTCCTCTGTAGGCCCGCCCCAGGAGATGGATAAACCCAGCATTTCATGAACACTGTGATGGAGACCTTTGCTTTGTGTAATGTTATAAATACTCGGATACTCCCCAGAGGCTCTGGACTTTTACATGAACATAATATATTCAGTCCTGTAGAAAGTTATATATTTAAAAATATATGATCCTCTCTGGTTACTCTGGTATGAATAACTCTGAATCACTTTATGGTAAATAACACACTATGTGCAAAAAACTGTGAAAGAATTCCAGATGACAAGTTTGTAGTTCAACATACAAGTGACGACCTTTGACCTTCATCATGTTTTATTAAATTGTGTTAGAGAAAATCTCATATGCTCTTCATGCAGCTGAGTACATCAAGTGTTTAAAACGGAAGCTGTGCAGGTCTGAGATCAGCAGCTTTGTGAAACGCCAAACTGAGGTCCTGTTAATGCTGATATATAGTGACACAGTTACATGAGTGATTAATCCTTTTGTTTTTTTGTCTTTAACTTTATCAATAAAACAGCTGCAGCTTCACTGACAGCACATGTGGTACTTTAACCTTTGTACTGTTTTCATCAGTTCATTTTGCAGTTAACATATGAACATGTTGGATGATCTGTCTGCTGTCACTGGGTGGTGCTGAGGTCTGAATCTGAGGGCAGCTCCTGTAATCACAAAGAGAACAGAACCATCAAACTCAAATATAAATTTTATCCCTCAAAATTGAAATGAAGCTGATTCTAATGTCCTCACACACTCGGGACCTGAAGTTCTTCTCTTACATTTTTTTCAGTATTACAGTACACTACAGTACTTTAATCCATAGTTCCTGATTAATGAGGAGTTACTGAAGTACAAGCTTTTAAAAAAATGTTACTGTCTTTACAGATGTGACAAGAGACTGAAAGCATGCTTCTGTTTGCACATATTTAATATTCACCTCTGCACAGGAGCTGCAGCAGGGTGCAGCCTGTTGTTTTTTTAAGTATAATACTTGTAATAAAAGTACAGTAACAGTAATTAGTAACTGAGCAACCCGGGGCGTTTCTCTTGATTTCTTTAGTAAATTCATTCACCTGCACAGATTGGCTAAACGAATCCCGACAGTCGAGTGCTCATTTTAGCTAGCTAGGTCTCAGGACCTAGCTAAGGACGGTAGTTACGGATTAGCTTACAAACACGTTTAACTTACCGAAAAAGTGCAGCGGGGCCTCGGGTCCTTCTGTCGGGTAGTCCAGTTCACTGAAGAACACCTCAGGCTGTCAGTTTAAAACACTCGGTCGTGTTTTCGTAACGTAAACGCTGGCCCTCCTCTCAGAGCCTACGCTCTATCTGCTATTCCCGAACAGAGATACGCAAGTTTCTCCGTGACTGCAGCTGCCAGTCAAAGCTGTTATGATGACGTTTCACCGCAATTTAACATCACCGCGGTAGGAATTAGAATCAAACTTATGGGAAAGGAGACCCCTTGGACATCAATCAGCATGATGAGAACTATTGATAACAAAAGAAAGAATCTTTGGAAAAAAATTATCGAAAAAGGAGCGAAGGCACAGCCATGGTTCGTATTTGCTGTGTGGTCGGCTGCAATGTTCAATCGCACGACCGGCAAGAGAATAAGCTTGAAAAGGGTTTGTCTTTTCATTCTTTCCCAACCTGGAAGCAACATGAGGCAGCTCGTGTATCGGATGTTACCAAACGAAGGCGTCTAGCCTGGATAGCAGCTGTGAGACGAGCTGATATCCAGTTCTCTTCCATCTCGTCATGTTTAGATGCAGTGACAATTGCACATTTGGAGTTGTGGTCATATGTGGTTTTTATATACAGGGTATTAGAAAAAATTTTGCTATTTTTCTTGTTTGTTTGCACATTATTATTGTGTACATATTACATATGTAACATTATTGTTAATATTATTATTAGATACCAAAGATACAATTTGATTGAGGGTTTTCCTGTCATAATTTCAATAAAAATGCAATTACACACGTAAACAATAGGATCAAAATAAACTTTTAAAAAGTCTATTGATCAAATGCTGATTTTCAAAACATTCTAGAGGAAAATAGAGATAAAATAATCTGAATAATAACAGTGATCTTGGATGATGATGGAGGCTTCAATGGATTATTCTGTTTCAATCAATAGGTTCATATCTATGACAATAATTTGATAAGTTTAACAGGTTGGTTTAGGCCTGGCAATACAGCAAATATTCACAAACTTTTGTTTTTGAAGAATGTTTATCTTTTTTGGGACGAAGCTATCTGGCAAAATGATACAACCCTTTTAACCTCATCTTTATGTCTATCATGTGGCTATGATACTGGATTTTGGTTTGATGCATATGCAGGTTACAGCTGGGGAATGGCAGTATGTTGTGGATTGATTTGGCATTTTCAACCACTGTTACACCAAACTCTCTCACTTATAACATGATAAAGGCCTCTTACCCAGTGTCATGGATTTTCTATACTTTTGGGGACACTGGACTAAAGTCTGAGGCAATAAGTCAGATCAAAGAAGGCAATGATTCTAAAATGGGAGTTTACTTGTGTCATTATATATATCCAGGAATATGTGCCTGAGGATAGTTGTCATGAAATCAATATTAAATCAAAGTATTCCTTAATTACCACAGCTGACACGAGTTCTCCATAGCTGCCTGCTGTCTCAGGATCTGTCTCCAAAAAGGACCAGGGAGCGCTAACATGTTATGTTCTAAACTGATGAAGAAAATGCACATTAAACATAATATAAACTTACTGAGTGAAGTAATGTCAAGAGGATTCCTTTAGCTCCTATTGGGTTGGTTCCTTGATCAATGCAATACAGAATCATTAATCTGGTTTTATGTAATGTCCTTAAAACATGTCAAAATGAGGATCTGTAGTCTGTGTGGCCTCCACATGCCTGTATGACCTCCCTACAACACCTGGGCATGCTCCTGATGAAGTGGCAGATGCTCTCCTGATGGATCTCCTCCCAGACTCCAGGACTAAAGCATCTGCCCACTCCTGGACATTTTGTGGTGCAGTTGGTGGATGGAGCGAGACATGATGTCCCAGATGTCCTCAATTGGATTCAGGTCTGGGGAATGGGCGGGCCAGTCCACAGCATCAATGCCTTCGTCTTGCAGGAACTGCTGACACACTCTAGCCACATGAGGTCTAGCATTGTCTTATATTAGGAGGAACCCGGGGCCAACCGCACCAGCATATGGTCTCACAAGGGGTCTGAGGATCTCATCTCAGTACCTAATGGCAGTCAGGCTACCTCTGCCGAACACATGGAGGGCTGTGCGGTCCCCAAAGAAATGCCACCCCACACCAAAACTGACCCACTGCCAAACCGTCATGCTGGAGGATGTTGCAGGCAGCAGAAGGTTCTCCACGGCGTCTCCAGACTCTGTCACAAGTGCTCAGTGTGAACCTGCTTTCATCTGTGAGGAGCACAGGGCACCAGTGGCAAAGTTGCCAATCTTTGTGTTCTCTGGCAAATGCCAAACATCCTGCACGGTGTTGGGCTGTAAGCACAACCCCACCTGTGGACGTCGGGCCCTCATACCACCCTCATGGAGTCCGTTTCTGACCGTTTGAGCAGACATGTGCACATTTGTGGCCTGCTGGAGGTCATTTTGCATGGCTCTGGCCTTTCTTTCCTACCCCACAGTACCTTCCCTTACCATTTGTTTCCTACTCTTTTACTTCTTCTTTGATGACGGTTGTCTTTCTATATAAGCAATTTCATTTGCTCTGGGGCGAGTCAGTGGCTCGGGTGCATTCTGGGACTGTCAGTTCACCAGTGTGCTGGCATGCTTCTTAACAAACACACCACTACAGCAAACATCTCAATTGTACTTGTTGATTTCTTCGACAAAACACTGAACAAAAAATTTACTTGTGAGTGTGCTGCCTGGTGCTTTTAAATTTTGTGATAATTTGAGCAGCCCAGAAAGCATCCCATAAATTAAATTATGTTATCGTATCTGAACATGTACACTAGTCATTAAATTAGATGGGAAAGAATGATTCAGGGTAAACAACTGCACCAAGGAAATTCCATTTTTCTTCTCAAAATGTAAAATGTCTGTTGAAAAATCACATTAAACAGATGTGATTAACTTTTTATTTTACCAAAAATAACATCAATGATGACACAATCAGTCTTCATCAGAAGTGCTCAAATCACTCTCAGTGGCATCGTCTGGAATGTCGTCCTCCTCCTCCGAGTCCATTTCCAGGAGTGGTTGGTGGCTGAGGATTCTCTTGTACGTGTCCTTTACTTTGAGCATTTCAGCTTTCAGTTCACTTTGTTTTTTTAAAACCAGGCTACAGAGTCCCTTCTGTGCATCCTCCGACATGCCAACAAGGGAGGCTGTAAAAGGAACAAAACAAATAAATATAAGTAACAAAAACAAACAAACAAACAAATAAAAAACCTCACCTCATAAACACAAGGAATTAGGATCCTGTAATTAAACTTTTTTTTTTAAAGGGAGAAGGCAGTGTTAGCTAGCAATCTAGATATAGGTAAAAGATCCAGTAAGACTTTAGCATCTGCTCTTATTTTCAATCGATTCATCAAAAAATTAATAAATAAATAAAGTGCTTACAGTCTGAGGAGATTGTCCCCAACACCACAGATCGCATTCGCAACACTGTCCAGTGATGCCGCATCTCCCTGCAAAGGATCATCTCCTCCTCTCTCAGGCGCCTCACAGCCATCACCTTCTCAAAGATCTTTCTCTTTGTCTGGAGGTCTGCAGCAGCTACAGTTTAACAACATCAGATGGGAAAACATAGTAGCATATTATGATTCAAGAACAAAACATTCAACTACTGCTCAGATACTGGAAGTTTGTTTAAAAAGGATATTTATAAATCAAGAGCTTACGTTCACTTGTGCTCTGCCAGAGCCAAATGTCGGTCTGCATGAGGGCATCACTGGATACGATTTGCTTTGTTGGTTCAGCAAGCTTGTTGTAGTCGTCAACAGCAGCCGCCAAGCGTTTCTTCTCAACTAAGATGACCTTGCGAATTCTGTGTCGCCTCTTGTTGCTATCTGTAAATAATCATAAAAAATTCACATCTTCACATAATGTATATAGTTACATTTTAATCTACACTCATCAATTTGTTTGCTAGAACAAATCACATCCAGCTTAAACAAACCTGGATCTGATTTTATTCTGTTTACAAAGTAGCTGTACAAGCTGTACAAACTAAGTATCAAACGGTCCATTTCAAAGAAACTGGGACGTACCATTTTGTCTGTAAAGACTTTGTGTTCGCACTCTGATGATGACGACAAGCTCCTCTATTCGTGCCTGCAACGCTCCAAGGCTGCCATCAGTTTGATCACTTTCTAAGTGAGAGGAATATTAATCAGAATACAGGATGAGTAACAGTCACCAAACTACAGTGGACTTTGTAATCACTGACTTGATGACATTCATTATAAGACATCTGTAGCCTTCATGTGCTGCATTATCATTAGATAACAAGTATGTTGGTGTTCAGGTTTATAAAACCAACTAGTACGACATCATTTCAACCCAGGTCCAATCCAATTTGATCAAACACAACAACTCTGCCATAAATTCTGCTTTTACAAGGCTTATTTTTCATTGTTTGTTGACACTGTCAGAAAGATATTAATTCTACCTTAAGTTCTTTAATGAGGCCATGGTGGGTCCTACTGTTATACATGAGTGCATTATATTGAGACTCACCTTCAGCCCATTTCTGCACATCGGCCACCCATTGCTGCAGTGTGTCGTCATCCACACCCAGCTCATTTTTGGTCGCATTCAGGCTCTCCACTTGTTCTCTAAGGATCCTTATGATCTAAGAATACATTAATAAATGTCATTCATATTGACATTAAAAGAGTACTGGTGTTTTTCCCCCATTACCACACACATTAAAATGGGTTTTGAAAAATAATCCCCTTTAGATATCTCTGGCTCAAAGTGCGACCCAGTTGTTCCACTTTCCTTTTGTTCCACCACAAAGCCAGGAGGGTCAGCATGTCTGTTCGCCCTGCATTTCAGTTAGTATACAAATAAGAATTAATGAGCAGGAGACTGAGTGGAATCTCAGACACGGACACATACCTGCTTTAGACATGTATTTCGTTGTGATGGCCGCCCTAGACAGGAAACTGTTTACTTGTTCCACCTCTTCTCCAACTGTTGAACCGGCCCCATCCTGAAACGCACCTCCCCATTTGATCTATAGAAAGGAGGTCACAATACATGACTGCTGAATTCATTCAACTTTATAACAAAATGTCTCAAATTAATCCAAAACTACAAGCTGCAGTATACTTCGCATTTCCAAGTGTGAGCCTTTGCATGCATGACGGAGAGAAAAGGACGCATTGACAAGAGGTTCCTCAGCTCAGGGCACTGCTGAGCCACCTTGGTTAAATATGGGAAATATTTACAGGCCACATCGGAGCAAAGGAACGTAATATGTCCTGGGACGCTAGCTGCCAACTTCCTCTGGAGAAAAAGAGGGTAAGCAAAGATCTCCCCTCGAAACATGTTCAATGCAGCTAAGAGGACTCCGTGGCGACAAACAGCTATTTCCATGTCCTCTTCATCCAACTTCCCAGTGGACTTTTTGGTCGACTCCTTTGCTGCTGTCCAAGATGAAGATCCGCACAACCCTTTCCCTGGGACCTATACACTCAAAGATTTTAACATAAAAGACATGACATGATTAAGCCCTATCAGGGACAAACGTTTTAAAATAAATGCATAACAATTAGCTGAATTAGCCTTAAGTCACACAAGACCTCATATCTCCCCAGGACAGCACTGATAACACAAAATAAAAATCGTGGTTTTTGTTGTTTTTTTTGTTTTTTTTTATTGATTGAGAATGCATCAAGACGTCTTCAAATAAGCCATTCCTCTGCAGATGATCTGTTAGCTGTTTGACAACTACTCTTTCAAGGATTTTTGAAAGGAAGGTTGGAGATTGGCCTATAATTAGCTAAGACTGCTGGGTCTAAAAATGGCTTTTTGAGCAAAGGTTTAACTACAGCCAGCTTGAAGGCCTGTGGTACATAGCCGATTATTAGAGATAGGTTGATCGTATTTAAGATTGAAGCATTAATTAATGGCAGGACGTCTTTGAGCAGTTTTGTAGGAATGGGGTCTAAAAGACACGTTGAAGGTTTGGAGGAAGTAATTATTGAAGTTAAGTCAGAAAGATCAATTGGAGAAAAAGAGTCTAAATGAATATCAATGGTACTGAAAGTAGCTGTAGATAATATTACATCTGTGAGATGATTTTGATTAATTTTTTCTCTAATGATTAAAATTTTATTTGTAAAGAAGTTCATGAAGTCATTACTAGTTAATGCTAAAGGGATGGTTGGCTCAACAGTGCTCTCACTTTTTGTCAGCCTGGCTACAGTGCCTTTGTTTTCATACGCACATGGCAGAAAAAAGCATGGCGGCGACGTTATTATTGTTATTACCAAACCGATTTTATGTGGTACATGGCGCTCAAAATCTGTCAAGAACGTTTTAGTACAACTTTGGTAAGCTACGAAGTCGCACCGCTTGAAGGATTGTGGGAGCATTATGGCTACCATAGGCAGGAGCCTCGCGGAGTGATACGTACTGTGCTTCAACAAAATATTACCGTATTGTGTGTGTATGACCAATTTTTAAGTTTTGTGGATATTATACATGGTTATGCTGAGGATATGTCGGCCAGTTTCCGCTGGAAATGCCTTTTTGTTAAACCTTCAGCAAGGAATTTGCATTTGCGGTCATGGTCGGACGGTCCTTCCCGGGGCCTGTGTGTGTTTCACTCTCTCCTCCTCCCTACCCTTGCTGTCTCCACCCAGCGACTGACACACCTGCACCTAATTTGCCACCCAGCTGTCACTAATCATCCTTCGTCGTGGGCTGAGGTATTTAACTGTGTGTCCAGACGGCAGTCGATGCTGGATTGTACTTGAAGCTCGGTAGTAAAGAGTGTTTGTTACTTGCAACTTAGCTTTAGCCGGCTAGCCCTCTCACCTGTTGTTTTCGCTCGTTTGTAGGAGGAGGAGATACGGAGCAGGGGGTTGGAGAGAAGGAGCCCGCGGGATTAAGCTCTCGGAGGAGAAAACACACTCGGATAATCACTTTGGAAACTCACCTGCGCACCACTGGGAGTTGGAGGAGATCACTGTTGGACTTTGCACTTCGCTTTGTGTTTTGAGACACTGTTTTTGGGCACTGTAAATAAACGCACTGTTTGCTTCGCATCCAGAGCTCTGCGACTGAGTCCGTATTTTCCCATTATCCGTGACATTTGCACTGTTAAATTTTTATATAACTTTAATGCACATTTAAAAAAAGCTGCTTGTTTAAGTGAAAATACATTGATGGGGAGTTTTTGCACTAAAGTTGTGGAGTTGTAAAATATTTCGTCTCGCGTCAATTATATCGTCAGTTATATCTTTATTGCAAATTTTCAAATGTATATCGTGATAAATATTTTTGGTCATGTCGCCCTGCTCTATATATGATACACATTTTTGGTTTCTAATGCTAGAGATCTGCAAAATGGCTTTGGGCTGTGCATGTCTCTCTCTTCCGGGAGATGATTAAATAAAATAATTATAAATATTTTGACTAACTGAGTTGTGTTCTCTCTATTCATTAAAAGAATGACAAGAACCAGATTTAATAGGCGGTAGTTACACTCTCAGTAGCACAGGAACAGAGCAGGAGGGGAAGAGAGAGAAAGAGAGCCAGGGACAACAACGTCACATCCACAACTATTTTCAGTTGCGGATGATAAAGGATTCAGAAAGTTTATTCACGCAGGCCCATATGACAGAGAATGTGCATCTTCTTTTTGTTTTTATATTTTTTTCATATTTCTATTTAATTGTGTTGTGGTTTGCAGTGTTTTGTGTTGTTTCACTTTAAATTTGTTTAAAAGGAAAAAGCTGAAAATTTAGAGTTGTAAATCACCGGCATTGTAAAACTTTAAATTATTCCAGGGCATGTTAAAAACAAAACACCAAACAGATGGACTGGATATTAAACAGTATCAAACGACTAAATTAACACAAGGTTACAATTACATTCTACCATCGTCACATCGAGAGTTTATTCATTAATCATCAGAGTTCAACAATGTGACATCCAGTTGAAAACAGCTTCACTAACGCCAGCCAAAACAGGCTAACAGTATATAAGAGCACAAAAACAGCCGTGCTTATCGACAGCTCGACATATCCTCAACAACTCACCTCAGTATGGCTGCTATCGGTCACCTTTTAACTGTCCGTTTTATAGCCTCTTCCAGAAAATGAACGCTTGCGCGGTACACTACACACATATACAGTATATTGATTTTATTTGGTTTTAGAGTTTAACCTGAAATCTTTTGCTGCTGAGCAGCAGAGCTCCAAAGCGTCCCCCTGCAACCATGGTTACGCAGAGGCGTAACGGTGTTCCAACTGTGATGTCACAGAGGAGAACCTATGTCAAACTGATACCTGGATCAGCCTGCAACTTTTATTGGCACTTTTCTGCTGAGATCCGGAGCTCGAGGCCTTGGCACCCCGGGATCAGATGAGTTGCTGTGTTTTTCACGGAGAAAAAATAATTAACATGGAATAACGTCACTCTCAGATGGAAAAAAAGAAGAAGATGCAAGCAGAAGAGGACAGCAGATTGAGAAGAGATTTCTTCAAATGGTAAGGAGCTTCTACCAAGTGATATTTGATAAGGTTAAAACTTCAAGCTTAAATCTAATGTCCAGATTCATGCTAAACTTTTCTGATTACTCAGTGAATCTGTTCATATGTTGCCGTTTTAAGCTATTAATTTCATGGTGACAAATGTCTTTGACAAAAAATGCAGGATTAATTAAAGGCTATATATGACTGCTAGGTTAGGACGTGGTTAGGAGCAAATACTTAAGAGAGAGAGATATTTTGCTCTGATAGAAATCTTTATTAATATTTATGGGAAAAATTTTCCTCCATTAGATTGTTTGTGGCCAATACAATAAATTGTCTCCTGGCTTTCAGATCCCCCTGAGCCAAATTTGCAAAAATACAATCAAGGAACAAACTAGAGTAAAGAACAAATTGCCTATTAAACAGTAATTTGGAGCAGAGGGGCAACTTCCTCAAAAGCCATTAAAATGATTTGAGAGTAAAGATCATGCATCATCCTGGTAAGAAAAATTATATCCAATGTGTAGCAAAGATACAAGAAGGAGACACTGAAGTGATGAAAAAGAGAATTCAAATTTTACAGTTTTTGCAATTAAGAAAAAAAAAAACAGATTTAAAGTGAAACAAATATTTGGGATGTCATCACCATCCCAAATCATGGAATGGTGATGACATTATCACTCATTCCATATTGTTCCTAAAGTTTTTTTTTTTCTTTTTCTACTTTAACTTTTGAAGTTGCATATACACATATACTTTAACTCTGCATATGTGTACATGCATGTGAACTGATGTGTGCTTGTGTGGTGATTTGAAGTTACGGTGCCTTGAAAAATTATTCATAGTTCTTGAACTTTTACACATTTTGTCACCTTACAACCACAAAGAAAAGATGTTTTTTATTGACCTTTTCTATGATAGATTAACACAAAGTAGCACATAACTGTGAAGTGGTATGAAAATAATACATGGTTGTCAAAATTCTAAGCAAATAAATTTGGAAAAGTATAGCTGCATTTCTATTCACCCCCCTGCTCTTCATAGAGCCACCTTTTGCTGCAGTTACACCTGCAAGTCTTTTGGAGTATGTCTCTACCAGCTTTGCACATCTAGAGACTGAAATATTTGCCCATTCTTCATTGTAAACCAGGTCAAGCTCAGACAGATTGGACGGAAAGTGTCTCTGAACAGCAATGTTCAACTCTTGCCACAGATGCTCAATGGGATTTAGGTCTGAACTTTGACTGACCCTTCTAACACATGGATATTCTTTGATCTAAAGCATTCCATTGAAGCTCTAACTGTATATTTAGGGTCATTGTCTTGCTGGAAGGTAAATCTACATCCCAAGCTCAAGTCCTTTGCAGCCTCCAACAGGTTTTCTTCCAGAATTCCCATGTATTTAGCTCCATCCATCTTCCCATCATCTCTGACCAGCTTCTCTGTCCCTGTAGAAGGAAAACATCCCCACAGCATGATGTTGCCACCACCATGTTTCACAGTGGGGATGGTACGTTCAGGGTGATGAGCAGTGTTATTTTTCTGCCACATGTAGTGCTTTTCATATAGGCCAAAAAGTTTAACTTTGGTCTCGTCTGAGCACAGTACCTTCTTCCACATGTTTGCTGTGTCCCCTACATGGTTCCTGGCAAACTGCAGATGGGACTTTTTATGACTTTCGGTCAACATTGGCTTTCTTCTTGCCACTCTTCCATGTAAGCCAGATTTGTGGAGTACACAACTTACAGTTGTCCTGTGGACAGATTCTCCCACCTGAGAATTCTGCAGCTCCTCCAGAGTGACCGTGGGCCTCTTGGAAGCTTCTCTGACCAGTGCTCTTCTTGCTCAGTCTGTCAGTTTAGGTGGACGGTCATATCTTGGTAGGTTTGCAGTTGTAGGAAACCTTTTCCATTTTTGGATGATGGATTGAACAGTGCTCCTTGAGCTGTTCAAAGCTCAGGATATTTTTTTTATAACCTATCCGTGCTTTAAACTTATCTACAACTTTATCACTGACCTGCCTGGTGAGTTCCTTGGTTTTCATGAAGCTGTTTGTTCATTAATGTTCTGTAACAAACTACTGAGGCCGTCACAGAGCAGTTGTATTTATAATGAGACTAAATTACACACAGGTAAACTTGTCTAATTTGGTTGACTTCTAAAGGCAATTGATATCACTGGATTTTGTTTAGGGGTATCAGAGTACAGGAAACTGAAAGCTAATCAACATGACACTTTTCAGATTTTATTTGCTTAATATTCTGAAAACCATGTATCATTTTCATACCACTTTACAGTTATGTGGTACTTTGTGTTGGTCTGTCACAGAAGATCTAAGAAAAAATCCATTTACGTTTGTTGTTGTGAAGTGACAAAATGTGTGAAAGTTTTTCAAGGTACTGTAGGTCTACATTCTTCTTCTTCTTTGTTAGAGCAGCCTGGGCAGAGTAAGACCCAGCTGCCATCTGTTAGCACAAATGACTGTAGAAAACATCGGTTATTGCAATAGCACATATTTATTTTTTGGGCGGGGGGCAGAGATTGAAACTTTACTGATAAATGTCATGTGACAACCTATATATGTGATGTCGTTACGGGATAATGACATCACATATATTTAGAATCTTACCACCAGTTTGATCCTTTGATCCTTAAATCCATAAATAGGGGTGAAAAGTGATGACTTTTAGTCCATTAATTGCAGCAATTATGTTTGCAGAATTGAAACATTTGCCAGAGAAGTATTTTTGAAACATCTGGATCCTTTTCGGAGTAACTGTTTACAGATTCCAACATGTCTCAGAGAAAACAACCCTACAGATTTCTAAGGTAAGTTTTCTTTCTTTTTTCTGTTGTTCATTAACAGAAAAAAGACTCACACAGACTCAGCCTCTACACGGCTGCCGTCTCCTGTAACCCGGCATGTTTCTAGGGTTTGTTTTCTTCTTTTTTTATGTTGTTCTTTCAGTGTTTGTCTTGAGATAAGGTTTGAAGTGTCTGTGGTGCAGCTGGTCTGGTCTGTCTCGAGACAGTGCAGGCTGCACCCACCTGTAACAGGTGGAGACTCACCAGGACATTCAGAACTCACAAGTTTTGTCTTCTGTAGAGGGTTTCTCTGAGAAGCAAGGGGAAGGCAGTGAGGCCTGGGGGAGGTCCACCGATATAAAGCGTGGCCAGGAGGCCTGGTCCGGGTTTTTTCTTCTTTCTTTCACACGCCTGGTAGGCGGTGCCACCCCATCACAAGGGCTGGCCAGGCTTTCGGAGCCCGGGGAGCGGACACCCGTATAAAGGGTGGCCAGGCGGCCCAGTGCGGGATTTTTCTACTTTCTTTCACACGCCTGGTGGGCGGTGCCACACCATGACAAGGGCTGGCATGGCTTTCGGAGCCTGGGGAGCGGACACCCGTATAAAGTTTGGCTGGTCGGCTGGACGTCTGCGCATAATCACATGTATTTGCAAACATTTCCGTTTTTGGATTTCTTGGAATTTGGTTTCTTTGGTGGAGATTTTCTCTTGATACGTGCAGATGTATGTGCATTAATGTTGGCATGCGTGGAGTCCTGAGGATGGCTGGTCGGGTGGACCTCTGGGCATAATCACAAGTGTGTGAAAACAATTTTATGTTTGGATTTCTTGAAATCTGGTTTCTTTGGTGCAGTTTTTCTCTTGATACGTGCAGATGTATGTGCATTAATGTTGGCATGCGTGGAGTCCTGAGGATGGCTGGTCGGGTGGACCTCTGCGCATAATCAAAACTGTGTGCAAACATTTCCATGTTTGGATTTCTTGGAATTTGGTTTCATTAGAGGAGATTTTCTCTGGGTGTGTGCAGATGTATGTGCATTCATGTGAGCATGCGTGGAGTCCTGAGGATTGGTGGTCGGGTGGACCTCTGTGCATGATCACAGGTGTGTGCAAACATTTTCATGTTTGGATTTCTTGGAATTTGGTTTCGTTAGAGGAGATTTTCTCTGGATATGTGCAGATGTATGTGCATTCATTTGAGCATGCGTGGAGTCCTGAGGATTGGTGGTCGGGTGGACCTCTGCGCATAATCACAAGTGTGTGCAAACATTTCCATGTTTGGATTTCTTGAAATCCGTTTTCTTTGGTGCAGTTTTTCTCTGGATATGTGCAGATGTCTGTGCATTCATGTGAGCATGCGTGGAGTCCTGAGGATCGCCTGTCAGGTGGACCTCTGCGCATAATCACGTGTGTGCAAACATTTCCATGTTTGGATTTTTTGGAATTTGGTTTCATTAGAGGAGATTTTCTCTGGGTGTGTGCAGATGTATGTGCATTCATTTGAGCATGCGTGGAGTCCTGAGGATGTCTGGTCGGGTTGACCTCTGCGCATGATCAGAAGTGTGTGCAAACATTTCCATGTTTGGATTTCTTTTAAATTGGTTTCTTTGGAGGAGATTTTCTCTGGGTGTGTGCAGATGTATGTGCATTCATGTGAGCATGCGTGGAGTCCTGAGGATGGCTGGTGGGGTGGACCTCTGCGCATGATCACAACTGTGTGCAAACATTTTCATGTTTGGAGTTCTTGAAATCTGGTTTCTTTGGTACAGTTTTTCTCTGGATGTGTGCAGATGTCTGTGCATTCATGTGAGCATGCATGGAGTCCTGAGGATTGGTGGTCGGGTGGACCTCTGCGCATAATCACATGTGTGTGCAAACATTTCCATGTTTGGATTTCTTGAAATCTGGTTTCTATGGTGCAGTTTTTCTCTGGGTGTGTGCAGATGTCTGTGCATTCATGTGAGCATGCGTGGAGTCCTGAGGATGGCTATTCGGGTGGACCTCTGCGCATAATCACATGTGTGGGCAACCATTTCCATGCTTGGATTTCTTGGAATTTGGTTTCGTTAGAGGAGATTTTCTCTGGATGTGTGCAGATGTCTGTGCATTCATGTGAGCATGCGTGGAGTCCTGAGGATGGCTGGTTGGGTGGACCTCTGCGCATAATCACATGTGTGTGCAAACATTTCCATGTTTGGATTTCTTGAAATCTGGTTTCTATGGTGCAGTTTTTCTCTGGGTGTGTGCAGATGTCTGTGCATTCATGTGAGCATGCGTGGAGTCCTGAGGATGGCTATTCGGGTGGACCTCTGCGCATAATCACATGTGTGGGCAACCATTTCCATGCTTGGATTTCTTGGAATTTGGTTTCGTTAGAGGAGATTTTCTCTGGATATGTGCAGATGTATGTGCATTCATGTGAGCATGCGTGGAGTCCTGAGGATTGCTGGTCGGGTGGACCTCTGCGCATAATCACATGTGTGGGCAACCATTTCCATGTTTGGATTTCTTGGAATTTGGTTTCGTTAGAGGAGATTTTCTCTGGATATGTGCAGATGTCTGTGCATTCATGTGAGCATGCGTGGAGTCCTGAGGATTGGTGGTCGGGTGGACCTCTAATCATGATCACATGTGTGTGCAAACATTTTCATGTTTGGATTTCTTGAAATCTGATTTCTTTGGTGGAGATTTTCTCTGGATATGTGCAGATGTATGTGCAGTAATGTGAGCATGCGTGGAGTCCTGAGGATGGCTGGTTGGGTGGACCTCTGCGCATGATCACAAGTGTGTGCAAACATTTTCATGTTTGGATTTCTTGAAATCTGGTTTCTTTGGTGCAGTTTTTCTCTGGATGTGTGCAGATGTCTGTGCATTCATGTGAGCATGCATGGAGTCCTGAGGATGGCTGGCCGGGTGGACCTCTGCGCATAATCACATGTGTGGGCAACCATTTCCATTTTTGAATTTCTTGGCATTTGGTTTCGTTAGAGGAGATTTTCTCTGGATATGTGCAGATGTATGTGCATACATGTGAGCATGCGTGGAGTGCTGAGGATGGCTGGTCGGGTGGATCTCTGCGCCTAATCACATGTGTGGGCAACCATTTCCATGTTTGGATTTCTTGGAATTTGGTTTCGTTAGAGGAGATTTTCTCTGGATATGTGCAGATGTATGTGCATTCATGTGAGCATGCGTGGAGTCCTGATGATGGCTGGTCGGGTGGACCTCTGCGCATAATCACATGTGTAGACAACCATTTCCATGCTTGGATTTCTTGGAATTTGTTTTCATTAGAGGAGATTTTCTCTGGATATGTGCAGATGTATGTGCATTCATGTGAGCATGCGTGGAGTCCTGGGGATTGGTGGTCGGGTGGACCTCTGCGCATGATTACAAGTGTGTGCAAACATTTTCATGTTTGGATTTCTTGAAATCTGGTTTCTTTGTTGGAGATTTTCTCTGGATGTGTACAGATGTATGTGCATTCATGTGAGCATGCGTGGAGTCCTGAGGATGGCTGGTCGGGTGGACCTCTGCGCATGATCACATGTGTGTGCAAACATTTGCACGTTTGGATTTTGTGGAATTTGGTTTCATTAGAGGAGATTTTCTCTGGGTGTGTGCAGATGTCTGTGCATTCATGTGAGCATGCTTGGAGTCCTGAGGATGGCTGGTCGGGTGGACCTCTGCGCATAATCACATGTGTGGGTAACCATTTCCATGCTTGGATTTCTTGGAATTTGGTTTCGTTAGAGGAGATTTTCTCTGGATATGTGCAGATGTCTGTGCATTCATGTGAGCATGCGTGGAGTCCTGAGGATGGCTGGTTGGGTGGACCTCTGCGCATAATCACAACTGTGTGCAACCATTTCCATGTTTGGATTTCTTGGAATTTGGTTTCTTTGGTGGAGATTTTCTCTGGATGTGTGCAGATGTATGTGCATTCATGTGAGCATGCGTGGAGTCCTGAGGATGGCTGGTTGGGTGGACCTCTGCGCATAATCACATGTGTGTGCAAACATTTCCACGTTTGGATTTTTTGGAATTTGGTTTCATTAGAGGAGATTTTCTCTGGGTGTGTGCAGATGTATGTGCATTCATTTGAGCATGCGTGGAGTCCTGAGGATGGCTGGTCGGGTGGACCTCTGCGCATAATCACGTGTGTGGGCAAACATTTCCATGTTTGGATTTTTTGGAATTTGGTTTCGTTAGAGGAGATTTTCTCTGGATATGTGCAGATGTCTGTGCATACATGTGAGCATGCCTGGAGTGCTGAGGATGGCTGGTTGGGTGGACCTCTGCGCATGATCACAAGTGTGTGCAAACATTTCCACGTTTGGATTTCTTGAAATCTGGTTTCTTTGGTGAGTTTTTCTCTGGATGTGTGCACATGTCTGTGCATTCATGTGAGCATGCATGGAGTCCTGAGGATGGCTGGTCGGGTGGACCTCTGTGCATAATCACATGTGTGTTCAAACATTTCCATGTTTGGATTTTTTGGAATCTGGTTTCTTTGGTGGAGTTTTTCTCTGGGTGTGTGCAGATGTCTGTGCTTTCATGTGAGCATGCGTGGAGTCCTGAGGATGGCTGGTCGGGTGGACCTCTGCGCATAATCACATGTGTGTGCAAACATTTCCATGTTTGGATTTTTTGGAATCTGGTTTCTTTGGTGGAGTTTTTCTCTGGATGTGTGCAGATGTCTGTGCATTCATTTGAGCATGCGTGGAGTCCTGAGGATGGCTGGTTGGGTGGACCTCTGCGCATCATCACAACTGTGTGCAAACATTTGCACGTTTGGATTTCTTGGCATTTGGTTTCGTTAGAGGAGATTTTCTCTGGATATGTGCAGATGTATGTGCACTCATGTGAGCATGCGTGGAGTCCTGAGGATGGCTGGTTGGGTGGACCTCTGCGCATAATCACATGTGTGTGCAACCATTTCCACGTTTGGATTTTGTGGAATTTGGTTTCATTAGAGGAGATTTTCTCTGGGTGTGTGCAGATGTATGTGCATTCATTTGAGCATGCGTGGAGTCCTGAGGATGGCTGGTCGGGTGGACCTCTGCGCATGATCACAAGTGTGTGCAAACATTTCCACGTTTGGATTTCTTGAAATCTCGTATATTTGGTGGAGTTTTTCTCTGGATGTGTGCACATGTCTGTGCATTCATGTGAGCATGCTTGGAGTCCTGAGGATGGCTGGTCGGGTGGACCTCTGCGCATAATCACATGTGTGGGTAAGCATTTCCATGCTTGGATTTCTTGGAATTTGGTTTCGTCAGAGGAGATTTTCTCTGGATACGTGCAGATGTATGTGCATTCATGTGAGCATGCGTGGAGTCCTGAGGATGGCTGGTTGGGTGGACCTCTGTGCATAATCACATGTGTGGGCAAACATTTTCATGTTTGGATTTCTTGAAATTTGGTTTCTTTGGTGCAGTTTTTCTCTGCATGTGTGCAGATGTCTGTGCATTCATGTGAGCATGCGTGGAGTCCTGAGGATGGCTGGTCGGGTGGACCTCTGCGCATAATCACATGTGTGGGCAACCATTTCCATGTTTGGATTTCTTGGCATTTGGTTTCGTTAGAGGAGATTTTCTCTGGATATGTGCAGATGTATGTGCATTCATGTGAGCATGCGTGAAGTCCTGAGGATGGCTGGTCGGGTGGACCTCTGCGCCTAATCACATGTGTGGTGAACCTTTTCCATGTTTGGATTTCTTGGAATTTGGTTGCGTTAGAGGAGATTTTCTCTGGATATGTGCAGATGTATGTGCATTCATGTGAGCATGCGTGAAGTCCTGAGAATGGCTGGTCGGGTGGACCTCTGCGCATGATCACATGTGTGGGTAACCATTTCCATGTTTGGATTTCTTGGAATTTTGTTTCGTTAGAGGAGATTTTCTCTGGATATGTGCAGATGTATGTGCATTTATGTGAGCATGCGTGGAGTCCTGAGGATGGCTGATCGGGTGGACCTCTGCGCATGATCACAAGTGTGTGCAAACATTGTCATGTATTGGATTTCTTGAAATCTGGTTTCGTTAGAGGAGATTTTCTCTGGATATGTGCAGATGTATGTGCATTCATGTGAGCATGCGTGGAGTCCTGAGGATGGCTGGTCGGGTGAACCTCTGCGCATGATCACAACTGTGTGCAAACATTTCCACGTTTGGATTTCTTGAAATCTGGTTTCTTTGGTGCAGTTTTTCTCTGGATGTGTGCACATGTATGTGCATTTATGTGAGCATGCGTGGAGTCCTGAGGATTGGTGGTCCTCTGCGCATGATCACAACTGTGTGCAAACATTTTCATGTATTGGATTTCTTGAAATCTGGTTTCGTTAGAGGAGATTTTCTCTGGGTGTGTGCAGATGAATGTGCATTCATGTGAGCATGCGTGGAGTCCTGAGGATGGCTGGTCGGTTGGACCTCTGCGCATAATCACATGTGTGGGCAACCATTTCCATGTTTGGATTTCTTGGAATTTGGTTGCGTTAGAGGAGATTTTCTCTGGATATGTGCAGATGTATGTGCATTCATTTGAGCATGCGTGGAGTCCTGAGGATGGCTGGTCGGGTGGACCTCTGCGCATGATCACAAGTGTGTGCAAACATTTTCATGTTTGGATTTCTTGAAATCTGGTTTCTTTGGTGCAGTTTTTCTCTGGATGTGTGCAGATGTCTGTGCATTCATTTGAGCATGCGTGGAGTCCTGAGGATGGCTGGTCGGGTGGACCTCTGCGCATGATCACAAGTGTGTGCAAACATATTCATATTTGGATTTCTTGAAATCTGGTTTCTTTGGTGGAGTTTTTCTCTGGATGTGTGCAGATGTCTGTGCATTAATGTGAGCATGCGTGGAGTCCTGAGGATGGCTGGTTGGGTGGACATCTGCGCATAATCACATGTGTGGGCAACCATTTCCATGTTTGGATTTTTTGGAATTTGGTTTCATTAGAGGAGATTTTCTCTGGGTGTGTGCAGATGTATGTGCATTCATTTGAGCATGCGTGGAGTCCTGAGGATGGCTGGTCGGGTGGACCTCTGCGCATAATCACAACTGTGTGCAAACATTTTCATGTTTGGATTTTTTGAAATTTGGTTTCATTAGAGGAGATTTTCTCTGGATATGTGCAGATGTATGTGCATACATGTGAGCATGCGTGGAGTCCTGAGGATGGCTGGTCGGGTGGACCTCTGCGCATAATCACAACTGTGTGCAAACATTTCCACGTTTGGTTTTTTGGAATTTGGTTTCATTAGAGGAGATTTTGTCTGGGTGTGTGCAGATGTCTGTGCATTCATTTGAGCATGCGTGGAGTCCTGAGGATGGCTGGTCGGGTGGACCTCTGCGCATGATCACAAGTGTGTGCAAACATTTTCATGTTTGGATTTCTTGAAATCTGGTTTCTTTGGTGCAGTTTTTCTCTGGATGTGTGCAGATGTCTGTGCATTCATGTGAGCATGCATGGAGTCCTGAGGATGGCTGGCCGGGTGGACCTCTGCGCATAATCACATGTGTGTGCAAACATTGTCATGTATTGGATTTCTTGAAATCTGGTTTCGTTAGAGGAGATTTTCTCTGGATATGTGCAGATGTATGTGCATTCATGTGTGCATGCGTGGAGTCCTGAGGATGGCTGGTCGGGTGAACCTCTGCGCATGATCACAAGTGTGTGCAAACATTTCCACGTTTGGATTTCTTGAAATCTGGTTTCTTTGGTGCAGTTTTTCTCTGGATGTGTGCAGATGTATGTGCATTTATGTGAGCATGCTTGGAGTCCTGAGGATTGGTGGTCCTCTGCGCATGATCACAACTGTGTGCAAACATTTTCATGTATTGGATTTCTTGAAATCTGGTTTCGTTAGAGGAGATTTTCTCTGGGTGTGTGCAGATGAATGTGCATTCATGTGAGCATGCGTGGAGTCCTGAGGATGGCTGGTCGGTTGGACCTCTGCGCATAATCACATGTGTGGGCAACCATTTCCATGTTTGGATTTCTTGGAATTTGGTTTCGTTAGAGGAGATTTTCTCTGGATATGTGCCGATGTATGTGCATTCATGTGAGCATGCGTGGAGTCCTGAGAATGGCTGGTCGGGTGGACCTCTACGCATAATCACATGTGTGGGCAACCATTTCCATGTTTGGATTTCTTGGAATTTGGTTTCGTTAGAGGAGATTTTCTCTGGATATGTGCAGATGTATGTGCATTCATGTGAGGATGCGTGGAGTCCTGAGGATGGCTGGTCGGGTGGACCTCTGCGCATGATCACAACTGTGTGCAAACATTTTCATGTATTGGATTTCTTGAAATCTGGTTTCGTTAGAGGAGATTTTGTCTGGGTGTGTGCAGATGTCTGTGCATTCATTTGAGCATGCGTGGAGTCCTGAGGATGGCTGGTCGGGTGGACCTCTGCGCATGATCACAAGTGTGTGCAAACATTTTCATGTTTGGATTTCTTGAAATCTGGTTTCTTTGGTGCAGTTTTTCTCTGGATGTGTGCAGATGTCTGTGCATTCATTTGAGCATGCGTGGAGTCCTGAGGATGGCTGGTCGGGTGGACCTCTGCGCATGATCACAAGTGTGTGCAAACATATTCATATTTGGATTTCTTGAAATCTGGTTTCTTTGGTGGAGTTTTTCTCTGGATGTGTGCAGACGTATGTGCATTAATGTGAGCATGCGTGGAGTCCTGAGGATGGCTGGTTGGGTGGACATCTGCGCATAATCACATGTGTGGGCAACCATTTCCATGTTTGGATTTTTTGGAATTTGGTTTCATTAGAGGAGATTTTCTCTGGGTGTGTGCAGATGTATGTGCATTCATTTGAGCATGCGTGGAGTCCTGAGGATGGCTGGTCGGGTGGACCTCTGCGCATAATCACAACTGTGTGCAAACATTTCCACGTTTGGTTTTTTGGAATTTGGTTTCATTAGAGGAGATTTTGTCTGGGTGTGTGCAGATGTCTGTGCATTCATTTGAGCATGCGTGGAGTCCTGAGGATGGCTGGTCGGGTGGACCTCTGCGCATGATCACAAGTGTGTGCAAACATTTTCATGTTTGGATTTCTTGAAATCTGGTTTCTTTGGTGCAGTTTTTCTCTGGATGTGTGCAGATGTCTGTGCATTCATGTGAGCATGCATGGAGTCCTGAGGATGGCTGGTCGGGTGGACCTCTGCGCATAATCACATGTGTGGGCAACCATTTTCATGTTTGGATTTCTTGGCATTTGGTTTCGTTAGAGGAGATTTTCTCTGGATATGTGCAGATGTATGTGCATACATGTGAGCATGCGTGGAGTCCTGAGGATGGCTGGTCGGGTGGACCTCTGCGCATAATCACAACTGTGTGCAAACATTTCCACGTTTGGTTTTTTGGAATTTGGTTTCATTAGAGGAGATTTTGTCTGGGTGTGTGCAGATGTCTGTGCATTCATTTGAGCATGCGTGGAGTCCTGAGGATGGCTGGTCGGGTGGACCTCTGCGCATGATCACAAGTGTGTGCAAACATTTTCATGTTTGGATTTCTTGAAATCTGGTTTCTTTGGTGCAGTTTTTCTCTGGATGTGTGCAGATGTCTGTGCATTCATGTGAGCATGCATGGAGTCCTGAGGATGGCTGGTCGGGTGGACCTCTGCGCATAATCACATGTGTGGGCAACCATTTTCATGTTTGGATTTCTTGGCATTTGGTTTCGTTAGAGGAGATTTTCTCTGGATATGTGCAGATGTATGTGCATACATGTGAGCATGCGTGGAGTCCTGAGGATGGCTGGTCGGGTGGACCTCTGCGCATAATCACATGTGTGGTGAACCTTTTCCATGTTTGGATTTCTTGGAATTTGGTTTCGTTAGAGGAGATTTTCTCTGGATATGTGCAGATGTATGTGCATTCATGTGAGCATGCCTGGAGTCCTGAGGATGGCTGGTCGGGTGGACCTCTGCGCATGATCACAAGTGTGTGCAAACATTTCCACGTTTGGATTTCTTGAAATCTGGTTTCTTTGGTGCAGTTTTTCTCTGGATGTGTGCAGATGTCTGTGCATTCATGTGAGCATGCGTGGAGTCCTGAGGAAGGCTGGTCGGGTGGACCTCTGCGCATAATCACATGTGTGGGTAACCATTTCCATGCTTGGATTTCTTGGAATTTGGTTTCGTCAGAGGAGATTTTCTCTGGATATGTGCAGATGTATGTGCATTCATGTGAGCATGCGTGGAGTCCTGGGGATGGCTGGTCGGGTGGACCTCTGCGCATGATCACAACTGTGTGCAAACATTTTCATGTTTGGATTTCTTGAAATCTGGTTTCTTTGGTGGAGATTTTCTCTGGATGTGTGCAGATGTATGTGCATTCATGTGAGCATGCGTGGAGTCCTGAGGATGGCTGGTCGGGTGGACCTCTGCGCATAATCACAACTGTGTGCAAACATTTCCACTTTTGGATTTTTTGGAATTTGGTTTCATTAGAGGAGATTTTCTCTGGATATGTGCAGATGTATGTGCATTCATTTGAGCATGCGTGGAGTCCTGAGGATGGCTGGTCGGGTGGACCTCTGCGCATAATCACATGTGTGGGTAACCATTTCCATGTTTGGATTTCTTGGAATTTTGTTTCGTTAGAGGAGATTTTCTCTGGATGTGTGCAGATGTCTGTGCATTTATGTGAGCATGCGTGGAGTCCTGGGGATTGGCGGTCGGGTGGACCTCTGCGCATGATCACAAGTGTGTGCAAACATTTTCATGTATTGGATTTCTTGAAATCTGGTTTCGTTAGAGGAGATTTTCTCTGGATATGTGCAGATGTATGTGCATACATGTGAGCATGCCTGGAGTCCTGAGGATGGCTGGTCGGGTGGACCTCTGCGCATAATCACATGTGTGGTGAACCTTTTCCATGTTTGGATTTCTTGGAATTTGGTTTCGTTAGAGGAGATTTTCTCTGGATATGTGCAGATGTATGTGCATTCATGTGAGCATGCGTGGAGTCCTGAGGATGGCTGGTCGGGTGGACCTCTGCGCATAATCACAACTGTGTGCAAACATTTCCACTTTTGGATTTTTTGGAATCTGGTTTCTTTGGTGGAGTTTTTCTCTGGATGTGTGCAGATGTATGTGCATTAATGTGAGCATGCGTGGAGTCCTGAGGATGGCTGGTTGGGTGGACCTCTGCGCATAATCACATGTGTGTGCAAACATTTCCACGTTTGGATTTCTTGGAATTTGGTTTCGTTAGAGGAGATTTTCTCTGGATATGTGCAGATGTATGTGCATTCATGTGAGCATGCGTGGAGTCCTGGGGATTGGTGGTCGGGTGGACCTCTGCGCATGATCACAAGTGTGTGCAAACATTTTCATGTTTGGATTTCTTGAAATCTGGTTTCTTTGGTGTAGTTTTTCTCTGGATATGTGCAGATGTATGTGCATTCATGTGAGCATGCGTGGAGACCTGGGGATTGGTGGTCGGGTGGACCTCTGCGCCTAATCACATGTTTGGGCAACCATTTCCATGTTTGGATTTCTTGGAATTTGGTTTCGTTAGAGGAGATTTTCTCTGGATATGTGCAGATGTATGTGCATTCATGTGAGCATGCGTGGAGTCCTGAGGATGGCTGGTTGGGTGGACCTCTGTGCATACTCACATGTGTGGGCAAACATTTTCATGTTTGGATTTCTTGAAATTTGGTTTCTTTGGTGCAGTTTTTCTCTGCATGTGTGCAGATGTCTGTGCATTCATGTGAGCATGCGTGGAGTCCTGAGGATGGCTGGTCGGGTGGACCTCTGCGCATAATCACATGTGTGGGCAACCATTTCCATGTTTGGATTTCTTGGCATTTGGTTTCGTTAGAGGAGATTTTCTCTGGATATGTGCAGATGTATGTGCATACATGTGAGCATGCATGGAGTGCTGAGGATGGCTGGTCGGGTGGACCTCTGCGCCTAATCACATGTGTGGGCAACCATTTCCATGTTTGGATTTCTTGGAATTTGGTTTCGTTAGAGGAGATTTTCTCTGGATATGTGCAGATGTATGTGCATTCATGTGAGCATGCGTGGAGTCCTGAGGATGGCTGGTCGGGTGGACCTCTGCGCATGATCACATGTGTGGTGAACCTTTTCCATGTTTGGATTTTTTGGAATTTGGTTTCGTTAGAGGAGATTTTCTCTGGATATGTGCAGATGTATGTGCATTTATGTGAGCATGCGTGGAGTCCTGAGGATGGCTGATCGGGTGGACCTCTGCGCATGATCACAAGTGTGTGCAAACATTTTCATGTATTGGATTTCTTGAAATCTGGTTTCGTTAGAGGAGATTTTCTCTGGATATGTGCAGATGTATGTGCATTCATGTGAGCATGCGTGGAGTCCTGAGGATGGCTGGTCGGGTGAACCTCTGCGCATGATCACAAGTGTGTGCAAACATTTCCACGTTTGGATTTCTTGAAATCTGGTTTCTTTGGTGCAGTTTTTCTCTGGATATGTGCACATGTATGTGCATTTATGTGAGCATGCGTGGAGTCCTGAGGATTGGTGGTCCTCTGCGCATGATCACAACTGTGTGCAAACATTTTCATGTTTGGATTTCTTGAAATCTGGTTTCTTTGGTGCAGTTTTTCTCTGGATGTGTGCAGATGTCTGTGCATTCATGTGAGCATGCATGGAGTCCTGAGGATGGCTGGCCGGGTGGACCTCTGCGCATAATCACATGTGTGGGCAACCATTTTCATGTTTGGATTTCTTGGCATTTGGTTTCGTTAGAGGAGATTTTCTCTGGATATGTGCAGATGTATGTGCATACATGTGAGCATGCGTGGAGTCCTGAGGATGGCTGGTCGGGTGGACCTCTGTGCATAATCACATGTGTGGTGAACCTTTTCCATGTTTGGATTTCTTGGAATTTGGTTTCGTTAGAGGAGATTTTCTCTGGATATGTGCAGATGTATGTGCATTCATGTGAGCATGCCTGGAGTCCTGAGGATGGCTGGTCGGGTGGACCTCTGCGCATGATCACAAGTGTGTGCAAACATTTCCACGTTTGGATTTCTTGAAATCTGGTTTCTTTGGTGCAGTTTTTCTCTGGATGTGTGCAGATGTCTGTGCATTCATGTGAGCATGCGTGGAGTCCTGAGGAAGGCTGGTCGGGTGGACCTCTGCGCATAATCACATGTGTGGGTAACCATTTCCATGCTTGGATTTCTTGGAATTTGGTTTCGTCAGAGGAGATTTTCTCTGGATATGTGCAGATGTATGTGCATTCATGTGAGCATGCGTGGAGTCCTGGGGATGGCTGGTCGGGTGGACCTCTGCGCATGATCACAACTGTGTGCAAACATTTTCATGTTTGGATTTCTTGAAATCTGGTTTCTTTGGTGGAGATTTTCTCTGGATGTGTGCAGATGTATGTGCATTCATGTGAGCATGCGTGGAGTCCTGAGGATGGCTGGTCGGGTGGACCTCTGCGCATAATCACATGTGTGGGCAACCATTTCCATGTTTGGATTTCTTGGAATTTGGTTTCGTTAGAGGAGATTTTCTCTGGATATGTGCAGATGTATGTGCATTCATGTGAGGATGCGTGGAGTCCTGAGGATTGGTGGTCGGGTGGACCTCTGCGCATAATCACATGTGTGTGCACACATTTCCACGTTTGGGTTTTTTGGAATTTGGTTTCATTAGAGGAGATTTTCTCTGGGTGTGTGCAGATGTATGTGCATTCATTTGAGCATGCGTGGAGTCCTGAGGATGGCTGGTCGGGTGGACCTCTGCCCATAATCACGTGTGGGCAAACATTTCCATGTTTGGATTTTTTGGAATTTGGTTTCGTTAGAGGAGATTTTCTCTGGATATGTGCAGATGTATGTGCATTCATGTGAGCATGCATGGAGTCCTGAGGATGGCTGGTCGGGTGGACCTCTGCGCATGATCACAAGTGTGTGCAAACATTTCCATGTTTGGATTTCTTGAAATCTGGTTTCTTTGGTGCAGTTTTTCTCTGGATGTGTGCAGATGTATGTGCATACATGTGAGCATGCCTGGAGTCCTGAGGATGGCTGGTCGGGTGGACCTCTGCGCATAATCACATGTGTGGGTAACCATTTCCATGCTTGGATTTCTTGGAATTTGGTTTCGTTAGAGGAGATTTTCTCTCGATATGTGCAGATGTATGTGCATTCATGTGAGCATGCGTGGAGTCCTGGGGATTGGTGGTCGGGTGGACCTCTGCGCATGATCACAAGTGTGTGCAAACATTTTCATGTTTGGATTTCTTGAAATCTGGTTTCTTTGGTGGAGATTTTCTCTGGATGTGTGCAGATGTATGTGCATTCATGTGAGCATGCGTGGAGTCCTGAGAATGGCTGGTTGGGTGGACCTCTGCGCATAATCACATGTGTGTGCAAACATTTCCACTTTTGGATTTTTTGGAATCTGGTTTCTTTGGTGGAGTTTTTCTCTGAATGTGTGCAGATGTATGTGCATTAATGTGAGCATGCGTGGAGTCCTGAGGATTGGTGGTCGGGTGGACCTCTGCGCATAATCACATGTGTGGGTAACCATTTCCATGTTTGGATTTCTTGGAATTTGGTTTCGTTAGAGGAGATTTTCTCTGGATATGTGCAGATGTATGTGCATTAATGTGAGCATGCGTGGAGTCCTGAGGATTGGTGGTCGGGTGGACCTCTGCGCATAATCACAAGTGTGTGCAAACATTTTCATATTTGGATTTCTTGAAATCTGGTTTCTTTGGTGCAGTTTTTCTCTGGATATGTGCAGATGTATGTGCATTCATGTGAGCATGCGTGGAGTCCTGAGGATGGCTGGTTGGGTGGACCTCTGCGCATAATCACAACTGTGTGCAAGCATTTCCATGTTTGGATTTCTTGGAATTTGGTTTCATTAGAGGAGATTTTCTCTGGGTGTGTGGAGATGTCTGTGCATTCATTTGAGCATGCATGAAGTCCTGAGGATGGCTGGTTGGGTGGACCTCTGCGCATGATCAGAACTGTGTGCAAGCATTTCCATGTTTGGATTTCTTGAAATCTGGTTTCTTTGGTGCAGTTTTTCTCTGGGTGTGTGCAGATGTCTGTGCATTCATGTGAGCATGCGTGGAGTCCTGAGGATGGCTGGTCGGGTGGACCTCTGCGCATAATCACATGTGTGGGTAACCATTTCCATGCTTGGATTTCTTGGAATTTGGTTTCGTTAGAGGAGATTTTCTCTGGATATGTGCAGATGTATGTGCATTCATGTGAGCATGCGTGGAGTCCTGAGGATTGCTGGTCGGGTGGACCTCTGCGCATAATCACATGTGTGGGCAACCATTTCCATGTTTGGATTTCTTGGAATTTGGTTTCGTTAGAGGAGATTTTCTCTGGATATGTGCAGATGTATGTGCATACATGTGAGCATGCGTGGAGTCCTGAGGATTGGTGGTCGGGTGGACCTCTAATCATGATCACAAGTGTGTGCAAACATTTTCATGTTTGGATTTCTTGAAATCTGATTTCTTTGGTGGAGATTTTCTCTGGATATGTGCAGATGTATGTGCATTAATGTGAGCATGCGTGGAGTCCTGAGGATGGCTGGTTGGGTGGACCTCTGCGCATGATCACAAGTGTGTGCAAACATTTTCATGTTTGGATTTCTTGAAATCTGGTTTCTTTGGTGCAGTTTTTCTCTGGATGTGTGCAGATGTCTGTGCATTCATGTGAGCATGCATGGAGTCCTGAGGATGGCTGGTCGGGTGGACCTCTGCGCATAATCACATGTGTGGGCAAACATTTCCACTTTTGGATTTTTTGGAATTTGGTTTCATTAGAGGAGATTTTCTCTGGGTGTGTGCAGATGTATGTGCATTCATTTGAGCATGCGTGGAGTCCTGAGGATGGCTGGTCGGGTGGACCTCTGCGCATGATCACAAGTGTGTGCAAACATTTCCACGTTTGGATTTCTTGAAATCTGGTTTCTTTGGTGCAGTTTTTCTCTGGATGTGTGCAGATGTCTGTGCACACATGTGAGCATGTGAGGACTCACATGTGAGCATGTGAGGACTCACATGCGAGGACTCCACGCATGTGAGCATGCGTGGAGTCCTGAGGATGGCTGGTCGGGTGGACCTCTGCGCATAATCACATGTGTGGGTAACCATTTCCATGCTTGGAGTTCTTGGAATTTGGTTTCGTCAGAGGAGATTTTCTCTGGATATGTGCAGATGTATGTGCATTCATGTGAGCATGCGTGGAGTCCTGAGGATGGCTGGTCGGGTGGACCTCTGCGCATAATCACATGTGTGGGCAAACATTTCCACTTTTGGATTTTTTGGAATTTGGTTTCATTAGAGGAGATTTTCTCTGGGTGTGTGCAGATGTATGTGCATTCATTTGAGCATGCGTGGAGTCCTGAGGATGGCTGGTCGGGTGGACCTCTGCGCATGATCACAAGTGTGTGCAAACATTTCCACGTTTGGATTTCTTGAAATCTGGTTTCTTTGGTGCAGTTTTTCTCTGGATGTGTGCAGATGTCTGTGCACACATGTGAGCATGTGAGGACTCACATGTGAGCATGTGAGGACTCACATGCGAGGACTCCACGCATGTGAGCATGCGTGGAGTCCTGAGGATGGCTGGTCGGCTGGACCTCTGCGCATAATCACATGTGTGGGTAACCATTTCCATGCTTGGAGTTCTTGGAATTTGGTTTCGTCAGAGGAGATTTTCTCTGGATATGTGCAGATGTATGTGCATTCATGTGAGCATGCGTGGAGTCCTGGGGATTGGCGGTCGGGTGGACCTCTGCGCATGATCACAAGTGTGTGCAACCATTTTCATGTTTGGATTTCTTGAAATTTGGTTTCTTTGGTGGAGATTTTCTCTGGATGTGTGCAGATGTCTGTGCATTCATGTGAGCATGCGTGGAGTCCTGAGGATGGCTGGTTGGGTGGACCTCTGCGCATAATCACAAATGTGTGCAAACATTTCCATGTTTGGATTTCTTGGAATTTGGTTTCTTTGGTGGAGATTTTCTCTGGATGTGTGCAAATGTATGTGCATTCATGTGAGCATGCGTGGAGTCCTGAGAATGGCTGGTCGGGTGGACCTCTGCGCATAATCACATGTGTGGGCAACCATTTCCATGTTTGGATTTCTTGGAATTTGGTTTCGTTAGAGGAGATTTTCTCTGGATATGTGCAGATGTATGTGCATTCATGTGAGGATGCGTGGAGTCCTGAGGATTGGTGGTCCTCTGCGCATGATCACAACTGTGTGCAAACATTTTCATGTATTGGATTTCTTGAAATCTGGTTTCGTTAGAGGAGATTTTCTCTGGGTGTGTGCAGATGTATGTGCATTCATATGAGCATGCGTGGAGTCCTGAGGATGGCTGGTCGGGTGGACCTCTGTGCATTATCAGAACTGTGTGCAAACATTTTCATGTTTGGATTTTTTGGAATTTGGTTTCGTTAGAGGACATTTTCTCTGGATATGTGCAGACGTCTGTGCATTCATGTGAGCATGCGTGGAGTCCTGAGGATGGCTGGTCGGTTGGACCTCTGCGCATAATCACATGTGTGGGCAACCATTTCCATGTTTGGATTTCTTGGAATTTGGTTTCGTTAGAGGAGATTTTCTCTGGATATGTGCAGATGTATGTGCATACATGTGAGCATGCGTGGAGTCCTGAGGATGGCTGGTCGGGTGGACCTCTGTGCATAATCACAACTGTGTGCAAACATTTCCACATTTGGATTTTTTGGAATTTGGTTTCATTAGAGGAGATTTTGTCTGGGTGTGTGCAGATGTATGTGCATTCATTTGAGCATGCGTGGAGTCCTGAGGATGGCTGGTCGGGTGGACCTCTGCGCATGATCACAACTGTGTGCAAACATTTTCATGTATTGGATTTCTTGAAATCTGGTTTCGTTAGAGGAGATTTTCTCTGGGTATGTGCAGATGTATGTGCATTCATGTGAGCATGCGTGGAGTCCTGAGGGTGGCTGGTCGGGTGGACCTCTGCGCTTAATGACATGTGTGGGCAACCATTTCCATGTTTGGATTTCTTGGAATTTGGTTTCGTTAGAGGAGATTTTCTCTGGATATGTGCAGATGTATGTGCATACATTTGAGCATGCGTGGAGTCCTGAGGATTGGTGGTCGGGTGGACCTCTGCGCCTAATCACATGTGTGGGCAACCATTTCCATGTTTGGATTTCTTGGAATTTGGTTTCGTTAGAGGAGATTTTCTCTGGATATGTGCAGATGTATGTGCATTCATGTGAGGATGCGTGGAGTCCTGAGGATTGGTGGTCGGGTGGACCTCTGCGCATGATCACAACTGTGTGCAAACATTTTCATGTATTGGATTTCTTGAAGTCTGGTTTCGTTAGAGGAGATTTTCTCTGGGTGTGTGCAGATGTCTGTGCATTCATTTGAGCATGCGTGGAGTCCTGAGGATGGCTGGTTGGGTGGACCTCTGCGCATGATCAGAACTGTGTGCAAGCATTTCCATGTTTGGATTTCTTGAAATCTGGTTTCTTTGGTGGAGATTTTCTCTGGGTGTGTGCAGATGTATGTGCATTCATGTGAGCATGCGTCGAGTCCTGAGGATGGCTGGTCGGGTGGACCTCTGCGCATAATCACATGTGTGGGCAACCATTTCCATGCTTGGATTTCTTGGAATTTTGTTTCGTTAGAGGAGATTTTCTCTGGATATGTGCAGATGTATGTGCATTCATGTGAGCATGCGTTGAGTCCTGGGGATTGGTGGTTGGGTGGACCTCTGCGCATGATCACGAGTGTGTGCAAACATTTTCATGTTTGGATTTCTTGAAATCCGGTTTCTTTGGTGGAGATTTTCTCTGGGTGTGTGCAGATGTATGTGCATTCATGTGAGCATGCGTCGAGTCCTGAGGATGGCTGGTCGGGTGGACCTCTGCGCATAATCACAAGTGTGGGGAACCATTTGCATGTTTGGATTTCTTGGAATTTGGTTTCGTTAGAGGAGATTTTCTCTGGATATGTGCAGATGTATGTGCATACATGTGAGCATGCGTGGAGTCCTGAGGATGGCTGGTCGGGTGGACCTCTGCGCATAATCACAACTGTGTGCAAACATTTCCATGTTTGGATTTCTTGAAATCTGGTTTCTTTGGTGGAGATTTTCTCTGGATGTGTGCAGATGTATGTGCATTCATGTGAGCATGCGTGGAGTCCTGAGGATGGCTGGTTGGGTGGACCTCTGCGCATAATCACAACTGTGTGCAACCATTTCCATGTTTGGATTTCTTGGAATTTGGTTTGTTTGGTGGAGATTTTCTCTGGATGTGTGCAGACGTATGTGCATTCATGTGATCATGCGTGGAGTCCTGAGGATGGCTGGTTGGGTGGACCTCTGCGCATAATCACATGTGTGTGCAAACATTTCCATGTTTGGATTTTTTGGAATTTTTTTTCATTAGAAGAGATTTTCTCTGGATGTGTGCAGATGTATGTGCATTCATGTGAGCATGCGTGGAGTCCTGAGGATGGCTGGTTGGGTGGACCTCTGCGCATAATCACAACTGTGTGCAACCATTTCCAATGTTTGGATTTCTTGGAATTTGTTTTCTTTGGTGGAGATTTTCTCTGGATATGTGCAGATGAATGTGCATTCATTTGAGCATGCGTGGAGTCCTGAGGATGGCTGGTCGGGTGGACCTCTGCACATAATCACATGTGTGGGCAACCATTTCCATCTTTGGATTTCTTGGAATTTGGTTTCGTTAGAGGAGATTTTCTCTGGATATGTGCAGATGAATGTGCATTCATGTGAGCATGCGTGGAGTCCTGAGGATGGCTGGTTGGGTGGACCTCTGCGCATAATCACATGTGTGGGCAACCATTTCCATGTTTGGATTTCTTGAGATCTGGTTTCTTTGGTGCAGTTTTTCTCCGGATGTGTGCAGATGTATGTGCATTCATGTGAGCATGCGTGGAGTCCTGAGGATGGCTGGTTGGGTGGACCTCTGCGCATAATCACAACTCTGTGCAACCATTTCCAATGTTTGGATTTCTTGGAATTTGTTTTCTTTGGTGGAGATTTTCTCTGGATATGTGCAGATGAATGTGCATTCATTTGAGCATGCGTGGAGTCCTGAGGATGGCTGGTCGGGTGGACCTCTGCCCATCATCACATGTGTGGGCAACCATTTCCATGTTTGGATTTCTTGGAATTTGGTTTCGTTAGAGGAGATTTTCTCTGGATATGTGCAGATGTATGTGCATACATGTGAGCATGCGTGGAGTCCTGAGGATGGCTGGTCGGGTGGTCCTCTGCGCCTAATCACATGTGTGGGCAACCATTTCCATGTTTGGATTTCTTGGAATTTGGTTTCGTTAGAGGAGATTTTCTCTGGATATGTGCAGATGTATGTGCATTCATGTGAGTATGCGTGGAGTCCTGAGGATGGCTGGTCGGGTGGACCTCTGCGCATAATCACATGTGTGGGGAACCATTTCCATGTTTGGATTTCTTGAAATTTGGTTTCGTTAGAGGAGATTTTCCCTGGATATGTGCAGATGTATGTGAATTCATGTGAGCATGCGTGGAGTCCTGAGGATGGCTTGTCCGGTGGACCTCTGCGCATGATCACAAGTGTGTGCAAACATTTCCATGTTTGGATTTCTTGAAATCTGGTTTCTTTGGTGCAGTTTTTCTCTGGATGTGTGCAGATGTATGTGCATTCATATGAGCATGCGTGGAGTCCTGGGGATGGCTGGTTGGGTGGACCTCTGCGCATCATCACATGTGTGTGCAAACATTTCCACTTTTGGATTTTTTGGAATTTGGTTTCATTAGAGGAGATTTTCTCTGGGTGTGTGCAGATGTATGTGCATTCATGTGAGCATGCGTGGAGTCCTGAGGATGGCTGGTTGGGTGGACCTCTGCGCATAATCACATGTGTGTGCAAACATTTCCACGTTTGGATTTTTTGGAATTTTTTTTCATTAGAAGAGATTGTCTCTGGGTGTGTGCAGATGTATGTGCATTCATTTGAGCATGCGTGGAGTCCTGAGGATGGCTGGTCGGGTGGACCTCTGCGCATGATCACAAGTGTGTGCAAACATTTTCATGTTTGGATTTCTTGAAATCTGGTTTCTTTGGTGCAGTTTTTCTCTGGATGTATGCAAATGTCTGTGCATTCATGTGAGCATGCGTGGAGTCCTGAGGATGGCTAGTCGGGTGGACCTCTGCACATAATCACATGTGTGGGCAACCATTTCCATGTTTGGATTTCTTGAAATTTGGTTTCGTTAGAGGAGATTTTCTCTGGATATGTGCAGATGAATGTGCATACATGTGAGCATGCGTGGAGTCCTGGGGATTGGTGGTCGGGTGGACCTCTGCGCATGATCACAAGTGTGTGCAAACATTTTCATGTTTGGATTTCTTGAAATCTGGTTTCTTTGGTGCAATTTTTCTCTGGATGTGTGCAGATGTATGTGCATTCATGTGAACATGCGTGTAGTCCTGAGAATGGCTGGTTGGGTGGACCTCTGCGCATAATCACATGTGTGTGCAACCATTTCCACTTTTGGATTTTTTGGAATTTGGTTTCATTAGAGGAGATTTTCTCTGGGTGTGTGCAGATGTATGTGCATTCATGTGAGCATGCGTGGAGTCCTGAGGATGGCTTGTCCGGTGGACCTCTGCGCATAATCACATGTGTGTCCAAACATTTCCATGCTTGGATTTTTTGGAATTTGGTTTCATTAGAGGAGATTTTCTCTGGGTGTGTGCAGATGTATGTGCATTCATTTGAGCATGCGTGGAGTCCTGAGGATGGCTGGTCGGGTGGACCTCTGCGCATAATCACATGTGTGGGCAACCATTTCCATGTTTGGATTTCTTGGAATTTGGTTTCGTTAGAGGAGATTTTCTCTGGATATGTGCAGATGTATGTGCATTCATGTGAGCATGCGTGGAGTCCTGAGGATGGCTGGTTGGGTGGAACTCTGCGCATAATCACAACTGTGTGCAAACATTTCCACGTTTGGATTTTTTGGAATTTGGTTTCATTAGAGGAGATTTTGTCTGGGTGTGTGCAGATGTCTGTGCATTCATTTGAGCATGCGTGGAGTCCTGAGGATGGCTGGTCAGGTGGACCTCTGCGCATGATCACAAGTGTGTGCAAACATTTTCATGTTTGGATTTCTTGAAATCTGGTTTCTTTGGTGCAGTTTTTCTCTGGATGTGTGCAGATGTCTGTGCATTCATGTGAGCATGCGTGGAGTCCTGAGGATGGCTGGTCGGGTGGAGCTCTGCGCATAATCACATGTGTGGGCAACCATTTCCATGTTTGGATTTCTTGGAATTTGGTTTCGTCAGAGGAGATTTTCTCTGGATATGTGCAGATGTATGTGCATTCATGTGAGCATGCGTGGAGTCCTGAGGATGGCTGGTCGGGTGGACCTCTGCGCATAATCACATGTGTGTGCAAACATTTCCACGTTTGGATTTTTTGGAATTTGGTTTCTTTGGTGCAGTTTTTCTCTGGATGTGTGCAGATGTATGTGCATTCATATGAGCATGCGTGGAGTCCTGGGGATGGCTGGTTGGGTGGACATCTGCGCATAATCACATGTGTGTGCAAACATTTCCACTTTTGGATTTTTTGGAATTTGGTTTCATTAGAGGAGATTTTCTCTGGGTGTGTGCAGATGTATGTGCATTCATTTGAGCATGCGTGGAGTCCTGAGGATGGCTGGTTGGGTGGACCTCTGCGCATAATCACATGTGTGTGCAAACATTTCCACTTTTGGATTTTTTGGAATTTGGTTTCATTAGAGGAGATTTTCTCTGGGTGTGTGCAGATGTATGTGCATTCATTTGAGCATGCGTGGAGTCCTGAGGATGGCTGGTCGGGTGGACCTCTGCGCATAATCACATGTGTGGGCAACCATTTCCATGTTTGGATTTCTTGGAATTTGGTTTCGTTAGAGGAGATTTTCTCTGGATATGTGCAGATGTATGTGCATTCATGTGAGCATGCGTGGAGTCCTGAGAATGGCTGGTTGGGTGGACCTCTGCGCATAATCACATGTGTGGGCAACCATTTCCATGTTTGGATTTCTTGGAATTTGGTTTCGTTAGAGGAGATTTTCTCTGGATATGTGCAGATGTATTTGCATACATTTGAGCATGCGTGGAGTCCTGAGGATGGCTGGTCAGGTGGACCTCTGCGCATGATCACAAGTGTGTGCAAACATGTCCACGTTTGGATTTCTTGAAATCTGGTTTCTTTGGTGCAGTTTTTCTCTGGATGTGTGCACATGTCTGTGCATTCATGTGAGAATGCATGGAGTCCTGAGGAAGGCTGGTCGGGTGGACCTCTGCGCATAATCACATGTGTGGGTAACCATTTCCATGCTTGAATTTCTTGGAATTTGGTTTCGTCAGAGGAGATTTTCTCTGGATATGTGCAGATGTATGTGCATTCATGTGAGCATGCGTGGAGTCCTGGGGATTGGTGGTCGGGTGGACCTCTGCGCATGATCACAATTGTGTGCAAACATTTTCATGTTTGGATTTCTTGAAATCTGGTTTCTTTGGTGGAGATTTTCTCTGGATGTGTGCAGATGTATGTGCATTCATGTGAGCATGCGTGGAGTCCTGAGGATGGCTGGTTGGGTGGAACTCTGCGCATAATCACAACTGTGTGCAAACATTTCCACGTTTGGATTTTTTGGAATTTGGTTTCATTAGAGGAGATTTTGTCTGGGTGTGTGCAGATGTATGTGCATTCATTTGAGCATGCGTGGAGTCCTGAGGATGGCTGGTCGGGTGGACCTCTGCGCATAATCACATGTGTGGTGAACCTTTTCCATGTTTGGATTTCTTGGAATTTGGTTTCTTTGGTGGAGTTTTTCTGTGGATGTGTGCAGATGTCTGTGCGTTTATGTGAGCATGCGTGGAGTCCTGAGGATGGCTGGTCGGGTGGACCTCTGCACATAATCACATGTGTGGGCAACCATTTCCATGTTTGGATTTCTTGGAATTTGGTTTCGTTAGAGGAGATTTTCTCTGGATATGTGCAGATGTATGTGCATTCATGTGAGCATGCATGGAGTCCTGAGGATGGCTGGTCGGGTGGACCTCTGCGCATGATCACAAGTGTGTGCAAACATTTTCATGTTTGGATTTCTTGAAATCTGGTTTCTTTGGTGGAGTTTTTCTCTGGATGTGTGCAGATGTCTGTGCGTTTATGTGAGCATGCGTGGAGTCCTGAGGATGGCTGGTCGGGTGGACCTCTGCACATAATCACATGTGTGGGCAACCATTTCCATGTTTGGATTTCTTGGAATTTGGTTTCGTTAGAGGAGATTTTCTCTGGATGTGTGCATATGTATGTGCATTCATGTGAGCACGCATGGAGTCCTGAGGATGGCTGGTCGGGTGGACCTCTGCGCATAATCACATGTGTGGGCAACCATTTCCATGTTTGGATTTCTTGGAATTTGGTTTCGTTAGAGGAGATTTTCCCTGGACATGTGCAGATGTCTGTGCATTCATGTGAGCATGCGTGGAGTCCTGAGGATGGCTGGTCGGGTGGACCTCTGCGCATAATCACATGTGTGGGCAACCATTTCCATGTTTGGATTTCTTGGAATTTGGTTTCGTTAGAGGAGATTTTCCCTGGACATGTGCAGATGTCTGTGCATTCATGTGAGCACGCATGGAGTCCTGAGGATGGCTGGTCGGGTGGACCTCTGCGCATAATCACATGTGTGGGCAACCATTTCCATGTTTGGATTTCTTGGAATTTGGTTTCGTTAGAGGAGATTTTCCCTGGACATGTGCAGATGTATGTGCATTCATGTGAGCATGCGTGGAGTCCTGAGGATGGCTGGTCGGGTGGACCTCTGCGCATAATCACATGTGTGGGCAACCATTTCCATGTTTGGATTTCTTGGAATTTGGTTGCGTTAGAGGAGATTTTCTCTGGATGTGTGCAGATGTATGTGCATACATGTGAGCATGCGTGGAGTCCTGAGGATGGCTGGTCGGGTGGACCTCTGCGCATGATCACAAGTGTGTGCAAACATTTTCATGTTTGGATTTCTTGAAATCTGGATTCTTTGGTGCAGTTTTTCTCTGGATGTGTGCAGATGTCTGTGCATTCATGTGAGCATGCATGGAGTCCTGAGGATGGCTGGCCGGGTGGACCTCTGCGCATAATCACATGTGTGGGCAACCATTTCCATGTTTTAGGAAATGGTTGCCCAACTGCACCTCCCAAGCTCAAAGGGAGTTGCAGTTTCAGGCAGTATATGCCCAAAAAGCCAGCGAAGTACGGTTTGAAAATATGGGCAGTCTGCGACGTCAAGACGTCATACGCCTGGAGACTGCAGCTCTACACAGGCAAAGCTGCTGGGGAACGTGCTGAGGTCAACCAGGGGATGCGGGTCATTCTGGAACTGACAGAAGGGCTCCAGGGACACATCGTCACATGTGACAACTTTTTCACTTCCTTTCCTCTGTCAGAAGAGCTGCTCAGGAGAAAAATGACCCTGGTTGGCACCATTAGAAAAAACAAACCCGAGCTTACGCCACAGCTGCTCCAGACAAGGCAGAGAGAGGTGTTTTCCTCCATTTTCGCCTTTACCATGACGCACACGGTCGTGTCTTACATCCCCCGCCGCGGCAGAAATGTCCTCCTATTGAGCACAAAACACCGCACTCCAGGCGTAAGTGATGACCCGAAGAGAAAGCCCCAAATAATAAAGGATTATAACAAATCCAAGGGAGGTGTCGACAAACTTGATCAGGTAGGTGTCATTACGCATCAGTTACACACGAATTTATTCATTCTTGCTCATATATTCTTGTGTAAAATATGTGTAGGTTTAATGGGTTTTTTTTTGGTTTTTTTTATTAGGCGGTTGGCTCCTACTCGTGTAGGAGGCGAACGAGTCGGTGGCCATTGGCCCTTTTCCACCATGTCATTGACGTCTCGCTTTACAACGGTTACGTCTTGTGGACCGCAGTTGACCCAGCCTGGCAGCAGGGCAAACCATACAGGAGGAGGTTGTATATCAAGGAGGTTGGAGAAACGTTAGTTAAACCGCAGATGGCGAAGAGAGAGCGCCTTCCCCGCCCATCACTCATAGCAGAGGTAGTCAAACATGCGCAGGGTGCTGCTGCTGCAGGACCCTCTGCAGGACCCTCTGCAGCCATCAAATCGAAGGGCAGGAGGCAATGCGAATTTTGCGCAGAAAAAAGTAGAAGAGTCGTCACCACCTGCTGCAAATGTGGAAAGGGCGCATGCAAGGACCACAGCCTGACCATCTGCAGAAACTGCTCCACCTGAGCAGGACTGCCCCCCCCCCCCCCCCCCCCCCACACACACACACACACCCCACACCCCCATCTCTCACTCTTTCTCACATCTCATATCTCTCATACCTTTCCCCATTCCAAACAGTATATGTTCATCGTTCTAAAATAAATGTTTTCTGGTTCAAGTGATCTTGTATTTTTATTTTCATATTTTTTTTTTATTTTATTCTAGAACACAACAATGTAATACGCATTTAGTGGTAATAAGCAATAAGTGGTAATAAGCAGTTAGCATAAGCAAAAAGTGAAAACATGATTACCATTATATTACATTTACTGTGCTCCTAGAAAAAACAGTAATTGATCAGACTAATGGTTGGTGCCAATCTTTGGTCCATCCAAAGGCCTAATTATAATAACAATCGAATATTGCTTCAAATGTATTTTATGGAAAATATTTAAGTTTTTTGTTTTTTGGGGCTAAAAAACCAGTGCACTCATGTGACGAAACTGGGATTTAAAAGGTTAAAACCCCCAAAATATAATTAAAACTTTATATGAATATTTCAGGGAAAAGTAGTTTTAAAAGACTGACCAATTTAAAGTGGAAAAAATATGACTATATAATATTTTTACAGCACTTTTTAGGGCGTGGCCTTTTTGTGGCCTTAGGAACACGAAAGGGTGCATTTTTTAAGGAACTACCATTAAAGACTGGGAACTCTTTCTCGTGTGCGGGTTCCATACCTGAAACTAGTGTCACACAAACTGTTGTAGTTGCGCGTGCTCCTCCGCCCATCAGTGTTTCAGCCTCTCGTTCACTACAACCAGCACCGCCTGAAGCTCTTTCGCTAGCCCAGCCAGCCACTCCACCACAATCATCACTGCTGCCCGCAGCCCAGCCATTTGCTCCGTCATCAGCAGCTCTGTTTGCACCTGAACCATTAGCTCAGTCGCCCTCAGTTCAGTCCACTGTGCAGTCGCCCTCAGTTCAGTCCCCTGTGCAGTCGCCCTCAGTTCAGTCCCCTGTGGCAGTTCAGTCTCTAGTGTTTCCCGCAGCTCAGTCATCTACTCCGCCACTAGCTCCATTTTCACCTCAGCTATCACTTCAGCCATTAGCCCAGTCTGCTATTCCGCCTCCTATGTTGCCATTAGCCTAGTCTGCAGTTCAACCTTTAGTTCAGCCACTTGTGCAATCCATAGCTCAATCACCTGTTCAGTTCCGAGCTCAGTCTCCAGCCCCGCCACTAGTTCAGTTCCCCGTAGTAGCTCGGTCTCCTGTATTGCCACTAGCTGAGTCTGCTGTTCAGTCCGCAGCTCTGCCACCCTTTCTGCCATCATTCTCACCCATCCATTCTTTGCAGGGAAAAAGTATCACGCTAACACTACCTTAACCCTCTGGGGTCCAGGGTATAATTGGCCGTTTTTCACTACTTTTGATTTTACCTCTATATTTCACCTTTAAAAACTGTTTATCTTGCCTTGTTTGGTATCATTTTCAGCACAACCTCAAATATCTGAAATTGGAGTTATTTTTTCATTTTGGCATATATTATTAGCACAGTTGATCTAAATCCAGACAAAAAATTCAATATCCGAGTAGAAAAAAGTTATATTTTTTACTGTAAAACCCACAAACATGTTTAACGAATCATTTTCATAACTTGAAATGCAAATAGAAATTGTACATTTCTAAAAATTATGCACAAGTTTTGCAAACAACAAATTTATATGGTACTATTTACCTAAAAATGCAGCCAAGGCCTCAGGCGTTTTTATATAACCATTTAAATCTATTTACAGAACAATCAGGTGTTCTGCATCAAACAAGGAGGCATACAAATTATTTGAGCCAGTCCAAAATAATAGTTTGTGTTCAGTATAAGACAGAAGAGAACACCAAAGGCCAAAACCCTGCAGGTCTGACAGCAGGAGGTTTGTCAGTCCTGTTTTCCAGGTGGAGACAGCGTTTACACTGGAATCTGCCTTTGATGGCTTTTTTGGAGCAAACGTGACATTCAGTAGTATAACTGACACACAATACAAAACAATAACTACACAACACACTAACTATAGCCTTCAAACACACTAAACGTCACTAATGTCTCACATATGAAAACTCTCTCTCTCTCTTTCTTTTGCTTGCCCGCTTTCCATTGTGGGTGTCACTACTAAAACTTCCCCCTCTCCCTAAACAACCAAGTGCCCCATGTTGCCATATCATTTTTTTTGATTGGCTTACATGGTAAACTTTAACACCAATAGGGAAGGGGTGTTTTTTATTTTTATTTTTTCTCTCCCAAGCAGAGATTGTTTGCTAGCGCTGTCCGTAGATAACGCCGTTTTTACCTTTCTTCCCGCTCTTCCCGCTGTAAACTCTGGTTTTCCGACTCAGAGTCGCTGCATCTTGTAGCTGTGTCGTCTTAAATTGGTCATGTGATTTTGACGCGCCGGCACGTCCGTCGACCCGAGAGGGTTAAAGAGAGTTACTCACACCAGGACCTCCCCAGAGGCAGGGTTTAGGGCCGTAGCTTATTCCGGACCCCTGGAGGCTAAGGAGCCTACTGAGAACTACACCTTGTTAGCACTGCCTGGGTAGACCCAGTGCCCAGCGCAGCTCCAGCTACCCTTATGTCTGCCAGAGGACTCCATGCCTGCTGGCTTTGTGTTAGTCTCCGCTGGGGGGCCCGAGAGGCGCGTCCAGCCTTCGTCTGTCTCTGCTGGAGGGCCCGAGGAGCCTGTCCAGCCTCATGCCTCGTCAGCTGGAGGGTCCGAGGGGCCCGTCCAGCCTCATGCCTCGTCAGCTGGAGGGTCCGAGGGGCCCGTCTAGCCTCATGTCTCGTCAGCTAGAGGGTCTGAGGGGACCCTCCGGCCTTCGTCTGTCTTCGCTGGAGGGTCCGAGGGACCGCTTAAGCCTTCGTTTGTCTCTGCTGGAGGGTCCGAAGGACCGCTTCAGCCTTCGTCTACCTCTGCTGGAGGGCCCGAGGGGCCCGTCCGGCCTATGCCTGCAGCGCTGTCGCCCGCAGCTGGTCCCGCCTCGTCTGGTCCTGCCTCGTCTGGTCCTGCCTCGTCTGGTCCTGCGGCTGCCAGGCCGCCATCCGGTCCGCGTTCTCCACCTCAACGTCGCCGGCCACTTTCCTGGCCACAAGCTGGACATCATCGCCGTCGAGGGTGGCCCCAGCCTTTCGGTTTAGTTTTGGACCCCAGCTCCTGGGATTTTGATTTATTGGACTCCTCTGTTTCTACTTTGGACTCTGTTTTAGACTATATTATACACATCCGGCCTGTAAGGTTTCAGATCTGCAGATGCTTAGCACCGTGCACATCTCCCTTCCGGAAGGTAATGATTGAATAAAATGATTATAAATATTTTGACCACTCTGAGCCTGCGTCTTCTCTGTCTGGTCTGAAGAATAAAAGAACCTGGGTCAATAGTAGTTTCTTGCAACGTGTACTCAGATATTTATGCAATACTTATGCAAGAATGCTGTTTGTTGACTTCAGCTCAGCATAGGTAAAGTTATTCCCTCCAAGCTGATCACCAAACTTGTGGATCTTGGAATCAGCAACTCCATCTGTACCTGGATCATGGACATTCTCACCAACAGACCCCAGCATGTTAGGTCAGGCCATAACTGCTCTACCACCATCACACTCAACACTGGCACTCCACAGGGCTGTGTGCTGAGCCCGTTCCTCTATGACTGCAGACCTAGGTATGCATCCAACTCCATCATCAAGTCTGCAGATGACACCACGGTAACTGTCTCATCAGTGACAACGATGAGACTCGCTACAGGGAAGAGGTAAAGCACCTAGCTGTGTGGTGCTGACAATAACTTGCTCCTGAATACCAGCAAAACCAAAGAGCTCATTGTGGACTTCAGGAGAGAGGAGACAGACACCCATGTCCCCATCTGCATAAATGGCACAGCTATTAAACGGGTCTCCAGCTTCAAGTTCTTGGGGACCCACATCTCTGAAAATCTGTCCTGGTCAACTAACACCTCCAGCCTGGTCAAGAAGGCCCACCAGCTCCTCTTTTTCTTGAGGACACTGAAGAAGAACCACCTGTCTGCTGACATACTGGGTAACTTCTACCACTGTACGATAGAGAGCATCCTGAACAACTGTGTCACAGTCTGGTATGGGAACTGCTCTGTTGCTGACCGCAAGGCACTGCAGTGGGTGGTGAAAACTGCCCAACGCATCACAGGGACTCTACTTCCTTGAGGATGTCCACAAGAAGAGATGTCTATGCCAAGCACGCATCATTCTCAGGGACTCCTCTCATCCTGCCAATAAACTCCTCCAGCTCCTCCCCTCCAGGAGGCGCTACAGGAGCCTTCAGACTAAAACCAGCAGGTTTAGGAACAGCTTCTTCCTCACAGCTGTCACCCTACTGAACTCAGCCCCCTGCTGAACCTTTCCATCCACACTCACTTAACTCTTCTACACTCCTCCTCCCAGTGACCGTGATCATTTCATTCTCAACATTTTCATTCAACATTCACCATATGCTCACATTGGTTACTGCTGTAGTTTTAGGACACTGACATAGTATAGTCTCTGTTATAGTGCCTACACTGTTCACTATTATAGTCTGTTCAGAGAGCTACACTTCCACTGCTCTATATATATTCATAGCACTGTAGATCTGTTTACCTCACACTGCTACATCTGTATATATGTAGCACATATGTATATTTGTTCATAGTACACCTGTTAATCTGCCTGTCTGTACAGCAATATAAAACATCTGTATGTTATACATTTGTCTGTAGTTCAGCTGTATGTTTGGTCTCTCTGTTCATGACTATTTCACCACTTATACTACCCTTATCTGTATAGACCATTACATCTGTATGTTTGCTCTCTACTGAACTTACTTGTATATAATCTGCTCTTATTGCACTTACTGATTAGATGCAAACTGTATTTTGTTTCCCTGTATTTAGACATGTGTAATGACAGTAAAGTTGAATTCTAAATGCTATCCTAAACATTTAAACAAAAGCAGCTACAGGAGAAGTTTTTAGAAGTGGTTTTAAGAAGGCCAGTAAAGAGAGCATAGAGACAGATGGAGGATGCCACGTCCACTGAATCTACATGCTTCCCGTTTCCACCTCATCCTTCCAGTGCTCTACTATACTCCCTGCTCTCTCTACCACAGCTGCCTTTGAACTTGCCTGGGCCAGGTCTGAGTCCAGCTTTGCCAGATCACATGACACAGGGGTTTGCTCTGATGTCAGCAGGCAGGTCAGTGGAGCCCTCTGGTGATGGATATATGCCAGTGATACAGGAGGAGGCCTGAGAACAGACAGCGGGCTTAACTAGCAGGACAAAGTAGCATGTAGTACTTGAAGGAGTCATCACAGCCAATCAGCTCTCAGGAAAATGGAACATCACATAAATATTTCTCTTCTTTGATTTTCATCAATGTATTTCCTTTGATATGTTTTCTGTCAATACTTCTGCCTGATTAGAAGCTCATAGGCAGTTCCTGTCACTCTACAATAAAATAATGTAAAGGCTGCCCTCTCTGCCCTCCCACTAGCTGACCTAACTGACACAAGTAAACTGTGCTAAGATACCCTACATGGACTAAGGTTCTTGGCCACATACATATGGATTTGCTTGGCTGTAGAAATCATGCCATGAAGCTCCCAGCGCACATTTTTGAGGTTTGGAGCTCTGCAGAGCCTTGGTGACTTTTACTGACTATGCACCCCTACCCATTTATTATGAACAAACAGCACAACTGTTTGTGCTTTTTTTCTATATTACACATGCATGATTTAGATTTATACTTACGTGGAAGCTATTCACTGGCCTGACAAAGTTATTTGAAATGATGTCATGTCATGAATAACACAAGTTACTTTCCATGAAAAACTAAAAGTGGGGAGAGTCTCAAAAAATGAATTAGATGTGTAATTTGACATATTTTCTTGTTTTGTGTGTGTGTTTGTCTGTGTGAAGTTTTGATGTGTATCTGAAAAATGCAATTTTGAAAACACTGGAAAGACCTCAGGACAAAAATTCCCACCAAGGCTTTTCAGTGTGAAATTTAGTGTGTAGAGAAAATACCTGTGCCAGGTTGTCTCCATCTAGTGGTGAATAATGCCTTACCACTACATCAGGTGAGTTTTTCACTGTGCAGTGTCACAAAACTCATTCAACAACGCAAACTATTTAAAAAATGATGTAGGCAGATCAAGGCAATGTTACAGATTCAGTAAGTACTGAAGTTTATCGTAATCCTTCAAATATGCAGGGCGTCACACTAACACAGCTGCTTATGTCCAGCATCGCTCTGTTATTATCAATTTGATTCAAAACGCGACCAGTTTAATGTCTTAAACTAAACTGGCATTAAAGTTTCAATGAACTAAAGTGGTCCCCCTGAGTCAGCACCCAGAAAGCTCGTCTCTTTGAAAAATGTGGCCATAAATACGAGCGCTGCTAGGATCTTAAAACACTGGGGCTAAATCCAGACCTGAAACCTTTGGAAGTTTCACTCAGTAACAGCACCTTTTTAATATTATTGACTATATGTTATAGTCACATTTATATAAAATGTCAAACATTATACGTTAGCTAAAGGTTGAAGTCACAGAATTATACTGAACAACAACGCAATTTGAGTTCTTCTTGTTTGTTCTATATATTTGATTTATTGTAAGCAGTGGGAGTAAAACCTAAAGAAAAAATAGTAAAAATAAATGAATCTCTGCTCTTACAGCTTGTGCTTTTATTGTGCCGTGATATCTCCTTTGAAACTGTCCTCTTGCTTGTCTTTTGGATGCTCACCTTTTCTTCACCTTTCCTGTTCCTTTCACCAAACTGCTGCACTCTTGTTCTCTGCTCTCGCCTCCTGTTCTGGTTATAATTAGAATGCAGTCAGCATGTGCCAAACAAACTCCCCCCAAATCGATCATGTTTGATATGGTGATGAGGTTTTTAACATCTTATTTATCAACTTATTTAATACATAGTATCAATCAATTATTAAACAAATAGACTGTAGAAAAGCAAATAATAATGCACTGAGCAAGTTCATGCCATAAGAGCTAAATGGCCATCAAAGAAAATCCTGAATGCCTAATACAGGACAGGCCAACATTTAATGCAGCCACAGATGGACATCAGTCAGCTTTCTGCACTTTCCACCTGATCACATCTGTCCTCAAAGTCATGTCACTTCCTCTTTGGTTCATTTATGTTTACTTTTACATTTGCAGTTAAAATAAATTTAGTTATTTATTTCAGTTAGTATTTTTAAAGGTGCAGTCAGTCATTTTTTAGGTTATTTGACAGAAAAAAAGGATCTTGTACTTGTAGACAAAAATAGAATAGTGGATAACAATGACACATTGTTAAACGTGTCATTGGTCACTGCTTAATTTCCTCATTCTTTAAGCATTACTCATCCTTAGTATGTCATTTATAAATAAAGATATACCTTCTTAGAAAGAACCACTTCTGAGCCTGATCTCCTTACTCCAATGAGCTTTTCTGAGTTATCATTGTGCCAGAGGAGGAGGGCATCCACTACTTCTTTCATGTCACCTGAGTTCGCCTGTGGGAAAGCACAGCGCCGAATCCCCTGACTATTTCTTTGAATTCAGGAGTACTAGAGAACTAATCTTGAGTGATTACTGAATTATCTGACTAAAGCCAATGAACCAGAGAAATTCTAAACTCTTAAACATCCCAGGGATGTCTGAATTTGTGTCTGCACCTTCACACTCCAGATATGAGGGATCATACCTGTTTTACCTCCAGTGTTGTGCCAAAAAGTCATCGTCTGACAAAAACTGATTTCCACTTATATTGGTAAATAGACTTTAATGAACATGATTTACAAAAGGGTATATATCAAATTTAATAGCGACCCATTTTTTTCAAGTATATTTATAACTCTGTGTTATTGTAACTATATTAAAGTCAACCCAGTCCTTTTGGGACACTTAAAATATGTTTAGAGAACTGTTATTATATTTGTTGCAATTTCTGCTGTCCTCTTGGCCAGATTACTCTTTAAAAAGTCATTTTAATGTCAAATGAATGAATAAGAAGTAAAAATCACTGCCAAAAAGTGATTGCAGCTTCTGACTTGTGACAGGAATGTTGTTTGTGGCACAAGATGACTCGATATCACTCAGGAGGGATACATATGACATGTTTCACATATTATAGACCAAAAAGTTGTCTATAGCAGTTTAAATATGATCAACTGGTTTTTTAAAAATACCGGGAATTAGTTTATGGCAGATAAGACTTTTTGACACAACACTGGCTAACTGACAAGACCTAGTTATAAGCTAATATTACAGTTGAATATTATTGCACCTATCCTTGGGCTCCAGTATTCTAAAACTGGCACTTCCCCTCTGATAAACCATATGATTATGTAACAAATATGTCAGCTTACCAAAGAACAGAGGACAGTTTATTCAGGGTGTGACAGCATTTTACCACCTGTGTCCAACATATCAAACACATTTCTGGACTGGAGCACGTACATCCTTAAAAACTCCAGGACTTCACCACAGCCTCTCTCACATCCGCTTTACATGTGTAGTTTACAGGAAACTTAACTAACACTGGGTGAATTTGTTTGTAGCAGGATAAAATTAGGGTCCCTTATATGAATGGGATTTAAACAGGGAGAAAGAAGAGAAATACTGGCATCAGTTACCAACAGTTCACTTAATATCAAATTGAGACTCACT